>NC_056728.1:1004718273-1005070773 GCF_019279795.1 Protopterus annectens
CATAGCTGCCCATTTCTTTACCAGCAACAGCTGTGCATATGCAATACATTAGGAGGGATATTTGAAACCTTCCACCCCTGAGAGAGGGGGGAGGAGAACTAAGTATGTTCTACTACCAATTATGAATATCAGGCACATGTACTGTTTGTGAACTGCTACACTGTCATTAGTATGTTACTCACTTCTGAACAGTTTGTGGTTTGTTTGTGTTGACATTAGCACAGTCTGCTCAGGACAACTGGACATATTTCACTACTGTGTATGCCTACCTACACCCTTGGTTGTGCCTGACTAATGGGTATATAGTACCTTTGGGTAGGGGTGCAGAACTGCAGAGTGCATTATTTATTATCATGTGATGTTTATCTTACTGAACATGCAGAGTTGCTGTGTACCTGTAAGTCTATAAAGGCTAGTAGTCTGTCTGAGTAGCTCCCACCTGTGGACATATCCAGATGGTAGATAGAGGTCAGCCTAGTATTCTTTGACTGTGCACCACAGCAGTCTTTTCAGCAACTGAACAATGGCATTGTCACAGGTGGTTGCTAGCAGTACATGGCTACATTCTTTGATATTTCTGTGTTGTACTTCTACATAAGGGCATGCTTGTGGGATTCATTCTACAGCTATTTGCAGAGTGTGTAACAGCAGACAAGCTGCTATGCCTGTGTGTTTCTGACTCTTCCAGGCCTCAGATACTCTCAGGTATATATTTGAACAGCCTCAGGGAAAGGTACATATAACTGGGATACACCTGTGATATATTTCAGACATTTTGCAGTTCAGACTTTGGGGGATTCAGAGCATATGTATTATTACACCTTTTCTGAAGTGCAAGCAGTGTCTACTCTCACTTATTGACATTTGTCATTAAGTGAGATTCCCCACCTTTCTGCCTACTGTTAGTACATTTCACAGGGAGTCAGAGGGGCACAGCTAACATTTGTTTACAAATGAGGGTCATCCCTGTAGATCAGTCACTGTTGGGAGGTCTGGCCTGTGACCTATGCAAATATACCAGTGTTTATCCTGCTCTGATACTGTGTGGGGTTTGTAAGGTGCTACTGTAACATTATTCCCTACTAGCATGGCTGATTCTCTTTTCACAGTCATGTCATGCAGTTCCACAACACCTGCTGGTTAAGGCCCATAGAACAAGATTTGTGCTATGCCATTTCTATTTTCCCTTTACATTCACTCATGGTAATGCATGATATATTGCTTTCAGCACTAAGTTATTGTATATCTGCTGTGGTGTAGTGGTACTTCATGCAGATTGGTGAGTCCAAGGTCCTGGGTTCACGACTGACAAGGTTTTTTATTTTGCTGCTGAGCAGTACAAGGGCCTTGTCATACAGAGTGACTGAGGCACTTTTAAGCAGTTGTAAGCGGGTTTGCGCAGGTTTGCGTGATGCTTAGCAATGCTTAGCTAAGCGCACTCAAGCTCACACTCGCGCACCCCCACTAACTACTGCTTAAAAGTGCTTACTCCTGCTAACCCCTGTGCTAATTTCTTTTAAAGAAAAGAAAATGGGGAGATAGGAAAGTGGTAAAAACGGGGGCACAAAGAGGGAAAGACAGTAGGGAAACCAGCTCGGGATGTGCAGGATGGGTGTAGGGAAGGTCCATAGCTGCCCATTTCTTTACCAGCAACAGCTGTGCATATGTTTGAAATTTGGTGTGAAATTTGAAACCTTCCACCCCTGAGAGAGGGGTGAGGACAACAAAATATGTTGTACTGCCAATTAGAATTATCAGTTTACATGTCCAGGAGACATGTGTGCGAATTGGGCAGCTATGTATGGGGTGTAATTTTTTTGTGAGAACAGATTGCCCTTTTTTTAAATTTTTTTTTCAGGTGAGAGTTGAATGTGAGGTAGAGGAAGTAGGTATATTTGGGGAGGTAGGTTGGGGAGGTAAACAGACAACACAAACAAGATACATACAGGGGCGGAGTTTGACACATGGGGTAGGTGAACACAATTGATGGGGAAGGATGTTTGTAAATCGCAAGCCCATGAGCCCACAGATGGTAACAGTGGAACTGAGATACCCACCCATGGGCAGTCACCACTGCACCTTCACAGCCCAGAGTGTGGCTGTGCTGAGGGCTGTGTAGGATGGGCAGGCTCACCCAAGAGATGCGCCACTCTCGCCTTGAGCTGGCATAGGGGATCAGCGACTGAACGCTGGATCTCCCTACGCACCACAGCCTGGACCCTAGCAAGGGTGACAGGTGGCCCTCCTCTGCCCACGCTTGTACGGGGGGATGAGCCCCATCCCCTGCAGTGCTTCCACCCGAAGGTGGCACAGGACCAACGGAGGAGGGGAGCCCGGGCTGGGCACCGGAGCTACTGGTGCCAGGTGCACTCGCCAACTGAAGAGGGACAGGTGGGTCCGCTGGGACCGGCCTTCCCATATGTTCTGTGATTAGGTGTGTTTAATTACAACATAAACAACAGCATTCCAGATTAGTTGTAACAGCATGCAGTAATATTCCCATTAACCCAACACACCAAGGTTCCAACAGTTGAACAGCAAGCATAATACATGCATATATTGAATGACAGTGGATATTCCAACAGCATGCAGGGATGTTTGGTAGCAACAGGCCACCATGAACCTGGTATTTGAACAGGGCACATGAATCAACATCAATGCAAAGATTTATAAAACAATAGGACATATGTCCCAACAAATATTTAAGATTACACATACCCATTGAAGTGTGGAATTGCATGGTTTATGCACATACGGTTGGTGTAGAAAAAACCTCAGTTAACATCTTATATGACCTTTTAGTCTACACTACATTCTCAGTGACTGCAAGTGTATATCCCCTACCTGTATTATTACACTTGCCACCATATATTAGGTTGTGTCATGGGTTTGGCTAGTTCTATATATGCCTGCCCTATATCTGACATACTAACTGTCCAGGATGCAGCTGTTACTGCTACATATTTCTTGTTTGCATTTATATTTCTTTATCTACATATCTGGGATGTTTTCACATGACATTTTCACTTTGATTTGTACAGAACCCTGCATTTCTTGACACACACTCACATTTCTGGTGAATAATTACATGCTACACGTGTGCCAGGTTTACTTATTCATGCCAGCCAGTAACTGACTATTGTGGACTGTATATATGTTTCACAGCTACTAGCACTTTCATCACCCACTTTATATGAGACTGCATAACTCTGGGTTGCCAGCACATTTTCAAACAGTACTGTTTGTATAATGCAAGGGTACAACAACATTTCAGACTCTGTGACACAGACACACTCTGGGTTTTAGACCTTTATTAATGACATTGCACACTTTTCCACAGGCTCACTCCTTTATTTGTTTTAACTGTGTTTATGGCAGACATGTTCAAGACATATTATACCTTTATTAATAGGTTAGAACAATCTTTTTTCAGGCTCACTCACTTATGTTATATGACAATGCCTGCAGAGATATTATTCCAGACATATGTTACCTTTCTTAATGGGTTACTACATTCTTTTTCTGCCTCTCTGACGTTTTTATCTGACAGTACATGCAGAGGGCTTATTCAGGCAATTCTATGGCTGTTTTATTGGACTACAACACTTTCTTTCATGCTCTCTCCAATATTTTATATAACAATACATGCAGAATAATCACTAACCTGCCTGGTGGGGCAGCCTTAGCAGCCTATCAGCATACCTATCCGTTATACATACTCCATTATCAATTCTTACATACTGCATTCCATGGCTACATACTCAGTTATGGGGCATTCTGCATCCCACGGGCCTCCTGTATCCACTGGTTCAGGCGGTCCTGCTTTCATCTCTTCAGGTCTGCATGGTGGTGACGGACCTGCTCAGCAGTCCGAGGAATGCCCGTGGCACTGGTGAGGGCACAAGCTAACCGGTTCCAAGCCTCTGCCTTGTACTCCGTCCCTTGGAACTGATCCTGCAGGAGTCTTGACTCGTGATGGTGGACAAGGAGCCACACCATGTATTTGGACTCCTCGATGCCCCAACATTGCCTCTGAAGCGTGAACCCTCTCCTGCACCTGCCATTCTGACTGGAAATGTGAGCTACAATCAGTTATGGCGAGTATTCCCACCTATAAGGCTTAAATATTCCGCATTTCCCACACTTTTTTGTGATTGGCTGTTTTGTAAAATTCTCGGCTGACTGCAGACCTGCTTAGTAATGGTTAAACTACCATTCGTAAGTTTATGAATGTTAATAGTGGCTGCTTCCCCTATGTTGTCATGGCTTAGTGGTTCTGTACTTTGATTATGATGCACAGGGTCCTGGGTTTGAACCTTGTCATTCTTTTATTTTAATACTGTCTAGACAGGCTAGGGGGTGTGGCTGAGTTTAAGCAACTTAGCTTTACATTGCTCCCCAGTGCTCTACGGTGCCCTGGTTGGTGCAGCGCACACATCCACTCAAACACATTGCGCTGGGTAAAGCGCTTTTCAACTTTGGGCAACTCTATTGCGCTGGGTAAAGCGCTATTAAACTATGCGTAACTCTGTTTAGCTGGGTAAAGCGCTATTAAACTATGGGCACCTCTGTTTAGCTGGGTAAAGCACTATTAAACTATGGGCACCTGTGTTTAGCTGGGTAAAGTGTTGCTTAACAGCAGGCTATTATATATCTGGGTCCTTTAAAAATATATATTCTGTTCACTGATACATTGGCCATGTCACTGCTTTTAATAAAATTTTAATCATATATGTCTGGTATTATTTCAAATACAGATTTAAAACATAAATAAGAAGGGGAGTGGTGGGACTCGAACCGTAAATGCCTCCTCTGTGTGCATACGCTCGACCATTACGCTATTGCAATTTGGTGTGATTTGCATAAACATTCTTTCTTATGGTCTTCGATGTCGGAATTGCTAACTATGGCTAAGCAATGGGCACACCCGCGCACACACATGCAAATACGGGCAGCTATATCGTGGATTTAAAAAAAATAAATAAATATTTTACTTTTTATAACGGTGATGGGGGTTTACAGTATCAGGGAGTGTGGTGTTGGGTTCAAGTACATTTGTGCGAACTCGCTCTTGTGTGTTGACATTTTGCTTTTACTACACTTGCAGGGGCGTGGACATTTAGACTGCCCAGCAGTCGGACACGCCCCCTGCTTTCATACTCTGTCCGTGTAGGAGTTACGGTTGAGTCAGCGTGCCCTTGTGAATATTCATGGCACGCTGACATCATACCGTTCAACTGCAGCCTCCGAGTAAGACTTATTAAGTCTTACACAGAGGATTCGTTTATCTGGGGGATGATTTTTTTTCATAGAATTTGGGTTGGCATAATGGTTAAGGTGTTTCCTTTCTAGACGCAAGGTGCAGGGTTTGATTATCAGCAGTAGCAATGGTACAACAGGTAGCATACTCACCTTTAGTGCAGAAGGTTGTGCCGTCTTTTCCCAAACCAGGTAGATCGATTGCTGACACTATAGTGTAATATAAAGGGGGTACTGCACTCCTGAGTGTGTTGTTCTTTGGATGAGATGTTAAAACTGAGGCCCCATCTGCTAGAGCTGCTGGTAGCTCAGGTGGATGTAAAAATTCCCATGGCACCTGTCAAAAAGAGTAGGGGAAGTTCCTTGATGCTATGGCCAAATTTCCTATACTTATATAAATACAACCTCAGGTCTCTCCTGAAAATAGTCTAATAGCCTAGCAGGCCTAATCTTTTTAACAAAGAATAAAAAATAAAGAATCTGTAATTATAGGCCAGAGTAGAAATTTTCAATTTGCATGTATATATATCTGTGTGTGTGTGTGTGTGTGTGTGTGTGTGTGTGTGTGTGTGTGTGTGTGTGTGTGTGTGTATATATATATATATATATATATATATATATATATATATATATATATCTATATATATATATATATTTTACTGGATTTCAAACCACCCCCACATTACAGGTGGCTAACCATCTTCCTGTTGCTACATCAAAACTAGGTTCCCCCGACCAATAGGTGGAGATCATATCTTTATCTATGCCGCCCTCAGCTGGAAAGAATATGCAACCCTGATGATCACCTCTACAGATGACATATCCTAAATTCTGTTTTTCTATCCCTGTTCACCTACCTTCCTACTTCCATCCCTTTTACAACTCCTCAAATAGCCTTCTGTTCTTAAACAACTCCCCCGGCTTTATCTACCTTTTCAGTCACTCATTGTTCATTGCCTAGGATTTTAGCAAGTTGAATTTCTATCACAGCTTTGCATCCTTCAATACATTACAAAAAAAAAAACAAATTTGCCAAAATTTGCAGTCATGTATTATGCTTAATTATATACAAATTCCTGTTTACAATTTGATCTCCCTCCCCCTCTTTATTCAGTATTCTCTTGTGTTCATTTTCCTATACTTTACATAATTTCACCTAAAGAAGTTACAGTGAGGCACTCGTCTGAGTAAAACTCATCATGAAGAAAATAAATATTTTTCCTTCAAGAAAAAATATGCTATGCCCAGGTCTTAACATTCAAAGCTGACTAAATAACAGTTCCCCATCCTGTGAGAAGATAAATGCTTAAGGGGAAGCATAAGTCACACCTAAGAATAGCAAATACAAAGTAAGATCACATCTGTAATGCATAACTACAACCTCAAGAAGATATGATAGTATAGTCAGCACGAGGCCATCCATGTAATCAAACTTTGATGTTTAGTTCTTTAAAAAAGGCATGCATCATCTGAAATTAGATTATTATTTCCCAAGTTTCATGAAAAAGTCAGATTGACGGACACAACACACACAAGTAGGATTACATAATTAAAGTCCAGTGGTCATCAATGCAAAATACAGTAATTTAGAAGATGACATATACTATGCAGTCCACACTATCCTTTTTCCATTGGATTAGTGGACAGAACTATCGAAATACTGAATAATCATAAAATAAGAAAAAGCTGTAGCAAAAACTATATGGATTGTCCTTCCAAATTTAGAATACAATAAAAACAAAATGAAAACTCCAGCAAAGCTAGCACTTCCACTGAGTGACCTCCCAAACCTCTTGTATCAGAGGCACGTGGGATATATGCAAATGACCCTTATGAACATCAGGTGTTTCAGCTAACTGGCGATTCTGAATGCCTATGACTTTTTTCACCATTTTAATGGACAATTTCAGGCCAATAAAGCTAAACCCTACTAGCTGTGGATATGCATATTTCAGCCTTGTTATGACCTCGTCAGCACAGCACAAGCAGAGTGTTTGACTAAGCATAAGAAACACAGGGCTGTTACATCCAGGAAATGCTCTATTACAGGGACTCCATCCTTCACAACTCAGTTTGTAATGGACAAAAAAGTTGAAAAGCAAATCCCCTTTTTCAACATTATTAATACCTGAATATTATTACAAAATAAAGGACATGTTAGAGAGAAGTCAGCAAAGATGGAAATCTTATTCTGACAGAAAATGCAAGATTATATCAGATTAAAGCATAGAGACACAGTAAAATGCAAAAGTCTTGTGAAGGTTTACAGGCTGAAGCTAAAGTAGTTATTTAACAACAAAAATAGGGTCCTACGTTGCATTAACAGAATATGGAAACTGTGTGGTTGGACTTACAGACATTTGTATAAGGCATCTATACTGAAATGTAAGGAAGAAGAGCAACCAGAAAGCTCACAGCCAGTAGTGTTGCAAGAAAACAGATTGTGAGAAATATAATAATCAGAAGTTGCCAAGACAAAAGACAGCAAAAGAGAGTAAAGAGAAAGGCTCCTCAGGCTGCATCTTCAAAAAGGATGTAGTGTAGCAAAAACTGTCAGAAAAGAAACAGCAAAGATTTATATACGTTGGATCTATTGGAAATCCAGATTCAGAAGATCACTAAAGAAATTCGACAGATAAAAGCATAGCTTGAGAGTTGATTGTGATACCAAAGTCTGAAAAATTGCATTTATTAAATTGTCTTCTGAACATTTTCAAAAAGAGTTTATGCTGACATAAAAGTCCATCATATGTCTAGTACAGAAATAAGCATAATCTGAAATGATCATAGCGTAATATAATAATATAATAGATGGTGTGTGTGTGTGTGTGCGTGTGTGTGTCTCTATGCATCTAGATCTTTCTCTCTCTCAAACTCTCTCTCTATATATATGACTACATGATGAGTGGTTGACAAATAAAAAGAGCAACACATAAAATACAAGAAAAACACATTGATCTTTCATAATATCAACACCACTACACAAAGACACAGGGGTCTGAATGGAGAAGTGAAAAGTCAGCAAAGCAAAGAAGAGTAGTATTGCTGAAATTGAATTCATCCTCAAGTCTTGGTGAGTACCTCCATGAGGAGGACCCTGTGTTTACAAACTCTCACTAAGGTGACACTGGTATATTGACTGTATTTGTATAGCATATATCACGGACAGAAGTAGGTTAAAAATTAAAAAAGATAGCTGGGTGCACAAGACCCAGGATAAAAAAGTGCCCAGTCCTGGCAGATGCACTGGTGCCAGGACTGGAAAAGATGACATTATAGAATCCTCTAAATACGAAAACATTACTACAATGGGTTCAGGCCCAGGGGGAGGATGGCCCCCCATTGTAGAAGGAAGTAGCAGTCCACAAAAACTGATAAGCCATAAAGATGATAAAGTGGACCATTGAGGATAAGAAATAAATTATCTATTGTTACTATTATGTAAAAAGCACAGAATTTCCAGACACAAGATATACAAAACAATTAAGAGAGAAATTAGAGGAAAGAAAAATACTTCCGCAAGAAAAACTGTCAGAAGCTTCAAATGAAAATTTGTGTTCATTAATACAACAGATTTGTGAAAAACAGTATACAGATCAAGAAACCTTGATCAGCTTGGAAAAAGAAGCATCTGAAGAAGTGTGAAAATATAAACAACAAAACCTAGAGATATTTGAAAAGTATAAAAAAGAAATATGGACATGGGAAAGAAAGAGAGAATTGATATGGTGCAATATTTATGCAAAGGAGAAAGCCAAATTAATCAATGTAAAGAAGGCAGCCCCAAAGATATTCGAAGAGAAATGCAGACAAAGGCATCCAGATATGGAAAATTTCACAATAAAAAGTAATATCAGAAAGATGGAGTGTAGAAAAGGAGATGTTAAGCAGAAGTTAAAAAAATAGAAGTTGAAGTTATGGAGTGCCTGCATTGTGAAGGATTTGGTGTAGAAGGCTAAGCACAGGTTGCATCACAGCAGGATGGAGTGAGTCCCCAAAGTAGGGAGAAACAGGAAGATCCAGAAATATATGAAGAAGAAATATGGACATGGAAAAGAAAAAGAGATTTAATATGGTGTAATATCTATGCAAAGGAGAAAGCAAAACAAACCAATACAAAAAGCCAGCACCAAAGATATTTGAAGAGAAATACAGGCAAAGGAATCTGGATATGGAAAACTTCACAATACAAACAATAAGAAGACAAAGAAGAAAAGTAGAAAAGGAGATTAGGAATGGAGAAGTCAAAGAAATAGAAACTGAGGTTATGGAGTACCTGCAAAGTGAAGGATTCAGTGTAGAAAATCTGATTCAGAAAGCACCACAACAGGATAGAGTAATGGATATCCAAATTAAGGGGAAACCAGTGGAACAGGAAGCAACTGGTCAGGTGCCATATGAAGATAATTTGGAGCCCTCCACAGGAAACCAGTTTAAACATTCACGTGAAGCTAGTCAGCAAGGGAATGAACAGGAAATTGTGGAAGCTCTGATGCAGTCAATGTTGAGGAGTGATAAGCTAGTCATCTCCAATATGACAGAGCAACAGATGGCACAGGATAAAACTGAAGAGAATGTGCCATAGGAAGATGCTATAGAACCTTCGATAGAATGCCCGCAGGAAGTGGAAAACAAAAGATGTGCCCTCAGTTAGGAAGAAAATGAGCTAAGAGAAGAGTAGCTTGATTTAATAGACATAATACATCAAGATCAATGAAAGAAATAGACTACAGAAAGTTAATAAAACCCAAAAAGTTAGAAGCCTGATAAAACAAATGAACACAGTAATTAGAACTGTTCATAGAGATCCATGCGATATAATAGAAATAAACAGGATTTATTACTGTGCACCTAAATTAATAACAGATGAAGTCTTACCACAAGAACACAGGGTAGTAAGGGAAAGGAAGGGGAGAAATTGAATGCCATCATGAAAGTATCAAATAGAGAAAACTATAAAGCAATCAAGACACTGTTAGAAGAGTACAGAAGAGGGAACAGAGCAACAAAAATACTCAAAAAGATAGACATGATAAAAACAATATGCAGTATTATAACAGATCAGGATCTATTATGCACTTTCGGATATAATAAACTAAAAATATCAGCACAGGCAGAAAAACTTAGAAGATATATAAATAAGTACAAAGGAAAAGTACAAAATAAGCAGTTTGCCGATGACCCAAAATAGTTTTTTTAAGAATTAGGAAACAAGGCAAAAGGAACTGAAACACCAAAAATAAAAGAAGAAATCGATGCGAGAAATATCTATGAAGATCTTGAGGAACAGAGCAAAGATGCTAAATGTATAGAAGAAGTAAAAGAAAGAATAAGAAGTACAAATGCATGGGATATGAAATAGGACGAAGTAACAGTCAGAGAGATTGAAACAAAGTTAAAAAAGTTCCTAACTGGAACACCACAAGCCCAGACGCAGTGCCTAACTTCTGGCTAAAAGTATTAACATATCTGCTGACATCACAAGACCCAAATGTAGTGAAAGTTTTGAAACATGAGGAGAATAAATCTAAGATGACTTCCCTGCTTAGTCTAGCAGAAGCATATCAGCATCAAGCAGGAATGGAAATCAAACCAGAAGTAGATAAAAATCAGGCAACTGAATGTACCAAAAAACAAAAGAAAGAATATAAGATGAAGGATCAGATAAGAAGGCAAGAAATGTGGAAAATGAATAAATATAGTTGCAAGTATAGGAAACTCTTGGAACAACCTCATGTTGATCAAAATCAAATGCAGAAATGGTTAAGGAGAGGTGAATTTAAACCTAAAGATGAAAGGTTACTATTGGCAGCCCAAGGTAGTAGACTACTTACACGTTGGTTTACAAAGTCCATTGAATATGTGGGAGAAACAGACAAATGTAGGTTTTGTAAAACAGAACTGGAAACAGTCACACATCTTGTTGCTGGTTGTGCTATACTAATAGCAGAAGGACTGTATACTGAAAGGCATAATAATGTGGCAAGAATGTTGCACTGGGGATTGTGCAAACATTATGGTTTTGAAGTGGCTGAAAAATATTGGAAACATGAGCCACAAAGCATCATAAAAAATGATGAAGTTTGTATCACATGGGATCATCCATTACTCTGTCCAAAAAACAGATGCAAGAAAACCAGATATAGTAGTCCATGAAAAGAAGACAAAAGTAGCATTGATCATTGAAACTGCTGCACCCACTGACTACAGTGTCTTAGGCACAGAGAGACACAGTCATAATATATCAGGATTTGCAGGCAGAATGAGGGCAGTGTGGAAGAAGGATACCCAGACAATTCCAGTAGTAGTAGTAGGAAAAACGGGTTTTATAAAAAAGCATCTACAGTCGTACTTATGTTACCAATACATGAACTCCATACGAATTGCAGAAGGAATCATTACTGGGCACATTGTGGGTGCTACGAAGAGCACTTCTGGCTAGTATCAAAGATTGAAACAATACTAATTTCATGAACTTTAATTAGGAATGGGGTCCATGGTATTAGAAACCCAAAAGACTTGCAGAAATTAAAAAAAAGGGAAAAAACACACATCAAATTTTCTTTTCCAGTGAATTACTCATAACCCTACCACATATTCAGCTTGCATTTGTCTGAATAGTGATACTTTTATGGAAAGAACATTTTTAAGGTAATCTGCATGTTAGGGTTAGAGCAAGGAAGGTTAGCACACATTACTAATGTGGGCAGGGGGGTTACTTTAGCTTCAAAACTACTACAGATGAAGAAGGTGTAATGGAAATAATTATTTTCTTTGCATCTTCATAAACATGTTTGCAGTTGCTCTCTATACCATTCTGGCATTTTGTGAAATCTCATGTTATTTCTCTCTGTTATTTTACACATTATGCAGACAACTGTCTTGTCATTGAGGTATGTACAGATATACATACTTATATACATACACAAATACAAATATTTCAGTCATGGGCATTAATGCCCTTCTAGTCTGCCAACATACCAAAACAGTTGTTCCCATAATAAGTGTCCAGGTTGTTCTTAAAAACATCTAAACTAGTGCCTGCGTTAATGTAATTTAGTAGTCTGTTCCATGCATTACCTACTCTGTCAGAGAACCAGTTAGTACACTTTTCATTTCTACAGAATCTTCTGCATAGTTTGTCTGATGATTCTCTACTACTTTTTGATAACCCCAAACATATCCAGAGATAATTGTCTCTAAATACCCTATATACCTGAAGAAGATCTCCTCGTAAATATGTATGAGACACTGTACAAGTGCAGATATTTTAGTCTTTCGTAATAACTTAAATTTTCACATATATGTATGCCCTTGGTATATTTCCTCTTTATTCTTTCCAGTTTATTTGTGCTTGTTTTCTTATAAGGTTTCCATATTGTTATTCCATACTCAAGTTTGGGTCTAATGTAATTAATAAACAATTACTTCATTATTTCTGATTTCCTATATTTTATAAATCTTTTTTATGCAACCTATAGTTCTATAACTATCATTAATATCTATAGTATTATTTATTTTATTTATTTGACATTTGTTGACCGGGATAGTCCAACTGAGCTTGCGCCCTTTTTCAGCAGAGGCCCAGGGAGAAATGCTCCACAGTATAAATTATACAAGCACAAAAAGTTCAAAAAGTTCACAGTACAAACTATGCAAGTCATAAAATTCATAGTACAAATTATACAAGTAAAATAATTAACAGGTGGAAAGTACACTGAAAAGGAAACAGTACAAAGTATGTACAAAAAGGTCAAGCAGATGACCGATTGCAGTACCTGTTAGAGATCTTGGAAAATGATGCAGTTCTGATAAGTAGCAAGTACTGGGGAGGCAGGAGGGAGCAAGTTGGCAAAGACATGCAGAGGAATTGGTTATTGTTGAAATATACTGGAGGATTGAATATATAGTGGAATAGTGAACAGAAAGTAGTAGGAGGGAAAAGTGAGGGAGGGAGGGGGAATAAAAATGAGGAAAAGAGGGGAGGGAATATTTCAGGTGGGTTGTTTGCCATGACATCTCCAGGTACTGAATATGTAATTTCTGAGAGATGTCTTGAATTCGTGAGCATGGGTAATATTTCTGGGGGCCATGGGAAGTTTATTCCATGACAGAGCAGGAAGATAGCTGTAGAGTTTTTATCCAAATTATTTTTTAGGTTTATGAATCTGTAAGAGATACTGGTCTGAGCTTCTGAGGAAGCATGGTGGGTTATACAGGGAGGCAAGACAGGATATGCTAGGGCAGGAGGAGGGCATGAGGATAGTTTGGATGAAGAGAAGTTGAGTAAATAAGAGTTGGTTATGAAATTCTAACCAGCTGAGTGATTGGAGTGCAAAACAGTGGTGTGATTTAGGAGGCAGGTTGGCTGCAAATCTTGCTACTTTGTTGTATGTGGTTTTGAGTTTAGATAGCAGAGAGAACTGTAAGTTAATAAGGACTTGAGACCTGTAGAAGAAGTTAGGGAAAAGATAAGCATGGGTAAGTGAAATTCTGGAGTTGGGGGTAAGGAACCTTTTGCTTCTGTAAAGTAGGCTGAACTTTTAGTGTTTTTTTTAATAAACTGGTGAACATGGAGGTCAAATTTCAGTCGGTCATCAATGATCACTGATCACTCCAAGGAGTTTTGTGTGGAGTTCAGGTGAGATAGTGGTGTTGTTTAGGGAAGAGATGGTGAAAGAGGATTTAAGGTGGTAGAGAGATTTGCTTAGGAATAGGAGGTGTTTTGTCTTTTTAGGGTTTAGTATTAGTTGGTTGCTAGTAAGCCAAGTTTCAGTGAGGCTAAAAGAGGTTTGAGTTAGGGTGAGTAGGTCAGATGAGTTGCCAACAATGATGATATAGTGGAGTCATCCAAGTACTCTATGAGGGGAGACTTAGGACTGATGTGTGGAGCTGGTTTGTAAAAATGCTAAAAAGAAGGGGAGCTAGAATTGAGCCTTGTGGGACACCCATTTTTATGGAGAGAAAGGGAGATAAAGCAGAGTGCCATTTGACAGACTGCTGTCTGTTAGTGAGGTAGCTGGTAAACCAGGAGATAGTTGCAGGGGAGGAGGATGGGGTGGGAGACAGTGTCAAAGACTTTAGAGAGGTCTATTAAGAGGCAGGATACTAGTTTATTATCTTCTCTGGCTTGTAAGATGGAGTTAGTAAAGGAAATGACAGCAGAAGTGGTGCTGTGCTGAGGGACGAAAGCCATGCTAGGTAGAGGTTTGAGTGAGATGGGACAGGATTTATTTATGCATGCAATGCTGAAGAATTTTGGAGAGAAGGAAGATTATGGCAATCGGGTGATAATTATAGAGTTCTACAGAGGTTCCACCCTTGTGAATAGGTATGCTATGGAATTTCTTCCAGAGAGTTGGGACAGTGGTTTCATGGATTGAGCGGTAAATGAGGATGGATATTAGGTATGCAATGGAGTTGGCAGCTGTCTTTAGGAAGAGTGAAGATAGGTTGTCAGCTGATGGGGAGCATTGTTTAAGTTTGTAAAGAAGATTTTTAATGTAGCTAGAGGGGATGGCAATTAGTGAAAAAGGGGAGTTTTGTTGTGGGTGTGTGCAGGGAGGTGAGGGACTGAAAGGGTTGGACACAGACATACATTTGCAAATGGTATTGATAAAGAAAGTATTGAAGATAGAAGCAGTTTCTTGGGGTGAGTAATCAGGGCAGGGGTTAGGTGTGGTGGCATTTCCAGGGTGGAGAATTTGGTTGACAGTATGCCAGATTTTTTGGGATTTCTAGATTACGTGGTTAGGGAGGGGGTGGTAGAAGCGTTTTTATCAATGTATATGTGTTATTTAGCCAGGTTCCGGAGATCCCTACATTTTGGTAGTGTACAAAAGATTTGTTTTGGGGTTTTTTTGCCAGAGCTTCCATGCAGAATTTCTGTTTTGGATGAGAGACTGGGTTATCTTGGTGAGCCAGGGAGAGCAGCAAGATTTAACTCAGATAGTTCAAGGGGGCTAGGGAGTTGAGGCTGTTTAAGAAGATGGAGTTGAATTAGTCAACAGCATTGTCGAGAGAGGTTAGAGAGAAAGGATCAGTCAATAGCGGAGGGAGAGTTATTGAAAGTCTCAGGGTTGAAGCTGGTTAAGTTACAGCATTCTTTGAATTTATGGGGTCTAGTGAGGTGGGTGGAGAATCTTTTGAGGCATATTGGAGAGTGACCACTGGTAGTCTCTGGCAGGGATTCAGGCTTGTCATAGAGTTTAGGATGGGAGACAAGAATCCAGTCCAGGATGGAGCTGGAGTTTGTGGGTTTATGAAGAAAAGTGGGAGAAAAGATAAGATGAGTATAGCCTTATAGGTTTATGCTGGTAGAAGTGGAGTTATAGCAGATGGTAAGCCAGTTAATGTTAACATCACCTAGAATGATACTTTCATTAGGAATAGTGCTATCATTGAACATGTCATTGAATAATGTTATCATTGAGCATGTAATAATCACAGGTTTCATATCTATCTTTAATCCCTATCATAACACCTGTGATGCCCCTACACTGGCCCAGTAGTCAAGGAGCCTCAATTCTCAACACTGGCAACAGTGAGGGATCTACACACTGGAAGAATGACAAGTAAACAGACAGTAAAGTGCAATTTCCTTTAAGAGCACACAGAGATCACAGTCAGTCTGGGTCTGTTTTCTCCCTCTTTCTCCAGATCCCCATTAAGACTCCCCACTGGCACAGCTATAAGGTTGAGATCTCAGCTGAGTGGCCAAGCCAAATCCTGCAACACCCTCTCTGTCCAACCAGTGCTTCGTGTCCCTGGCCAAGTAGCTCACACACACACTTTGAGATTTGATTGTTATACACACACACAGACAGACACACACACACACACACACACACACACACGCACACACGCACGCACGCACGCACACACACACACACACACACACACACACATCTGGGAAAGGCTGCCACAGGTTTATTAGCTATGCCCCTTCTGCCCAGACTATAAGGAAGTTCCAACTGCCACCAGC
Source organism: Protopterus annectens (assembly GCF_019279795.1). Lineage (NCBI taxonomy): Eukaryota > Metazoa > Chordata > Ceratodontiformes > Protopteridae > Protopterus > Protopterus annectens. The sequence goes on from NC_056728.1 coordinate 1,004,734,517, forward strand.
CAAAATGACAGGAAATATTTAAAACAACATTGCAGGACAGTCTCAAATAAATAAAGAAAACATCTAAGCTATGCTTTACAATATTCCTATCTGAATCTAAAAGCGTTACTATGCAGTAAAAACTTACTTACATAGCAACACGCAGACAGAAGTGCAGAAGGTGGTGATGAGTGGATGTTTCCGGGTCAAAGACAAAATACAAAATGCACAGTCTCTCTCTGAGACAATCTCAATTGAATAAAGAAAACATCTGAGCTATAATTTACTATATTCCTATCTGAATCTAAGAGTTATCATGCCCTAAAACCTTACTTACAGCAAGGCCAGTGCAGATGATGAGTGGATGTTCTTGCTAGGTCAAAGACAAAATACAAAATGCACAGTCTCTCTCTGAGAGAGTTCTTAAATTAATATCAAATATTGCTGCTGGATTAGCTTGGATAACATCACTTTTTGTCACCTGAATTAATTCCCAAGCTGAACCTCCATTGTAGCATTTGACATCGCCTTGTGAAAATACATAGACAAAGGCTTATGCTCAGAGCTGTGTAGCTGCTGGAAGTCATAAAGCAATAAAACACTTCCACATCTCAGTCCTAGCAATTACTTCTCTTTCAAGACAATACAAAAAACTTTTTCCTCTACACATTGTGTCAGCTACTGAACTGAAACCAAGAGATAACTTTTATAGCACAATCGTAATAACTTTTATAGCACAATCAGAAAACAATTTAATTTCAACTTATTTTCTTGAAGTTTTGCAAGTTAACCCTCTATGATCTAATTTCTACTGTTAAAACATATACATTTACACAATTACAATAATTCGTATATTTTTCTATTCTAAGCCAGCAGGGGATGCTGAGGTTACATTTTAGCTCAGTACTTTACACCTTTACACATACTTCTGTATGAATCATATCAATATTCACAAATGAATATTGAATTATTTACAAAATTCCAGATAGCTGGGCTGGCAGTGTTTCCTTTTGTGACAACACCTTCACTTGATTTTTTATTAGAATGTCTGTTATAGTAAAAACATTTATACCCTGACAGAGCTGGTTTCCAGTCATTGTTCTTTAGCCATGTTTTGCAAACAATAACTACATCAATTCTGTGGGAACGTAGCAAATTTTCCAGTAATAAAACTTTATTATTAAATGCTCCTAGCATTAACAACCATCAGAGATGCATCAAATGTTGATATCTGTGAACTGTTAAATTTTTGTCCTGGCAAAAATCTTGCCTTGTGTTTGACAAATACTGCAAAATATCTGGTGCAAAAATTATCTTCCCTAAGCTTGACAAATGTACACCATCCTGTCTGAACACATATGTGCCCAAAATTAGGTTCAGATGCTCTACACATTTCCATTTTTTTAAAATGGGATATTTTTTCATGTAAGTATTTACCCAAAAAATGTGTTCATTCATGGTGGCCTGACTCTACTTTCTATATGTGATTTGTGAAAAATATGTCTTAACACCAGTACAAGCTATGCTATTTAAGAAGGCTGTAGGTTCTCTACTATAGTCAGAAAATCCTTGCAGTTGACATCATTTGTACTGACATGAATAAAAACAGATCCATATTTGCTTATATTAATGTGTTCTGTCTAACATCCTCTATTTTTGTTCTGGGCAAGCATAACTTGTTTCGATTTTCATGATCTTCTTTGAAAATTTAAGTATCATTTCCTGTAATAGCTAAATCTCCAAATACAAGAACATCTTTTCTGACCAGATCTGAAGAATCTTCAACTTATAATTCAGTAATAACTGCTCTATCAACTGGTAGAAAAGAGTAATCTTCAGCTTAATTAGTCTTATTAACCACACTGTTTTCATTGCGTATTACATTTGCAAGCATACAGTTCTTATCAAGCTGCCTTTGTACATCCACAGCTTGAGTCATGTTGTCACTTACTTTCTCGTCTTTTTTCTTACAGTAACATTCTTCAATCCTTCCATATTCAATTTTGCTTTCTTCCTTTTCACTTGCCTCCTTTTTTCTACCTTGTCTTTTGGAAACATGCTACCTTTTTCTGTAGATTGAAGTTTTTCTTATAGAAAAATATTATTATTCCCTGTAATATGTGTGTGTTACATAACAAAGTAATGTCCTTTTTAGCATGTATTCTCTTTACTTTACAGGCATTAATAAGTTTCTTTTTCATCCTTGCTATTTGTTGTGAACTTCCTCCTTTCTTTCTTTTTTATTTCCTTCTAAACACTTTAAATCCTCAGATTGCTGAATACTTGTATCCAGAATTCCAAAGTTGTAAGGGGCATAGTCTTGTTTCATAGGAGTTGAATGATCTTTGCAGACAAAAGACATATCATTTCCTACATGTGTTCTAGCTGTTCTTTGTCTAGCAATAATGATGATAATAATATAATAATACTAATAATACCTCACCAGTCCAGTCATTAATATATGTAATAGTTCTCCAAGCCATGCCAATTGTACAAGTGCAATTGTCATCAGTAAGTCTAGATTTACTACTAATAATGGTAAGCAGATCATCCAGCTTTTGACATGAGGAACACAGATCACCAGTGTTATCAGGTGTTAGCTTTAAATATACAAAACATTTATTACGCTGTACAAGATATTTGTGCTTCAGCAAATCATTAATGGCATACTCATTTAAGGAATCCATATTCAGCTTCAAATGAATAAAAAATCATAAAAGAAAAGAATAATTAAAATCAGTTACCACGTAATTCAAAGAGAACTTAGATCAACTTTTATGAGAAAAATCACACAAATAATATACAACTGAATACTAAAGTAAGTACAGTAAAGTGGTTGCTCTGACCATACAAGTTCTGAAAGTCAGATAAAAGCAAGACTTTTTTTATATTGCTCACTATCACAGTAGGACCTATTTTAACAGTAAAGTTCAATAAATCACAAACCAAGGCAGGAATGTTTAGATAAGTTCTGAATTGTCCTTCCTATAAACAGTGAAAAACAGTGGTAAGAAATAAAATATAAGTTAAAATAAAACTTCTCTTACAGGCAACCCCACAGTAAATCACAAAACAAGATGGGTTTATTTAGATAAGCTTTGGATTCTCCTCTCTGCAGTCTGTGTGACTTAAAAGTTGACTAGATCCCCTAGGATGCCTAGAGTTTGCCTGTCTAAAACCTATCCCTTTCTAACATCACACAGTGAAAATTAAAGGTAAAACAACAAAATATAAATTAAAGAAAATCTTCTTGTCTACAAACTTTCCCTTCATTCCTTATAAAACTTTAAAAACAGTGGTAAGAAATAATATAGAAATTCAATTAAAACTTCTCTTACCAGGCAACTCCACACTAAATCACAAACCAAGGCAGCATTGTTTAGGTAAGCTTTGGATTGTCCTCTCTGCAGTCTGTTAGACTTTATAGCTGACTAGGTCCCTTAGGTTGACTAAACTTTGCCTGAGTAAAACCTATCCCTTTCTAACAACAAACAGTGAAAATTAAGGGTAAAACAACAAAATATAAATCAAAGTAAATCTTCTTGTCTACAAGTTATCCCTTCCTTCCTATAAACAGTGAAAAACAGTGTTAAGAAATAAAATATAAATTCAAATAAAATGTCTCTTACCAGGCAACTCCACAGTAACTCACAAACCAAGACAGGATTGTTTAGGTAAGGTAATACAGAGACTAGGGGAGAGATCACTTCAACTGTTTTTACACATTTGTTTATTATACAATTTGATAACCAAGTATATTTGAGTTTAAGTTACGTGGATAAGTTTAAGTACTTGGGATCAACAGTTCAGAGTAATGGTGAGTGTGGAAGAGAGGCGAAGAAGAGAGTACAGGCAGGGTGGAATGGGTGGAGAAGAGTGTCAGGAGTGATTTGTGACAGACGGGTACCAGTAAGAGTGAAAGGGAAGGTCTACAAGAGGGTAGTGAAACCAACTATGTTATATGGGTTGGAGATGGTGGCATTGATGAAAAAGCAGGAGTCAGAGCTGGATGAGGCAGAGTTAAAGATGTTAAGATTTCTACTGGGTGTGACTAGGATGGACAGGATTAGGGATCAGTATACTAGAGGGTCAGCTCAGGTTGGACAGTTTGGAGACAAAGCAAGAGAGGCAAGATTGCGTTGGTTTGGACATGTGCTGAGGATGGATGCTGGGTATCTTGGGAAAAGGATGCTAAGGATGGAGCTGTCAGGTAAGAGGAAAAGAGGAAGGCCTAAGATAAGGTTTATGGATGTGGTGAGAGAGGACATGCAGGCGGTTGGTGTGAAAGAGCATGATGCAGAGGACAGGAAGAAATGGAAACAGATGATCCGCTATAGCGACCCCTAATGGGAACAGCCGAAAGAAGATGATTATAACCAAATACATGGGTTGGTTTGTTGACTCTTTTCAGCCACAACCCAAGCTCAGTGAGCAGCAAGTGCAATAATACATTTACAGCATAAAATCAGTACATAGGATATCAAGATTTATAATCCATAAGGAAGATGAATTATAACGTGCAATTACAACATGCAGGGGGGACCTAACTTATCACAGAAGAGAAGCAACATTCAGAAGGATCACTTCTGAAGATGACAGTACAGAATAAATGTGATAATTAGTAAAATACATATTATAAAGCAAAAAGAATGTACTTATTCATTCTTAAGATCTATTATAATACGCTATTAAGTTTTTGACTCCAGACTAGAATATTGTATGCTTATACCATGGTAATACAGATTAATCGTGATCATGGCAACAGTTGCAATGAGTTTCAATTTGAAGTTGGACTTTAAGTGCATTCTTAAATTATTTATTGATTTCTTGATTTTTTTTTTTTTTTTTTTTTACTTCAAGGGGCAAATGATTCCAGGAGGAGGCTCCCATTTGAGAGAAGGTGTCTTTTTTTTCCAGACAGTAGTTTTGAATGGAGGGTCCATCAGGCTAGGACCACAAACATGGGAGCTTCTTATATCATAATTGCTTTCCTCTATATTAAGTTTACATTTGAGTGGTGGGCAGTAACCTTGTTTTAAGGTGTTTACGGTAAGGGTACTTAGCAGCAGCAGAGAGAATCTTCAAGCTTGGGTGACAACCTATTTTTATTATTAGCTGATCTGGCAGTATGTGACAGAAGATGGCTTATTTTGTAGCAAAGTTTTAGCTGGGATAGGACTTCAGTAGTGACAGCATCTATATATGCATTAAAAGAGAGGGAAAGGTCAAATGCCAGACCTGGGTATGTTTTTTTTTTTTTTGATGACATTAAGAATGGTATTCTTTTTCTGGCAGATATTAGTAAAGGTGGAATAATAGGAACTTTCCTTGCTGTAGCAAAGACCATAATGTTAGTCTGCTTAGGGCTGATTGTTGGTGATGAACCAGTTAGAGGCAATTTTGCTTTGTTGGTCAGCATGTTTATTATTGAATTGCAGTAGTAGAATGTCATTTGCATGCAACACTAGTTTAAGATTTGGGAGTTCAGGAGGGAGATCATTAACAAGTGAGAAAAGAAGTAGGCCGCATGTAGGTCATTTGGGTATGCCTGTGTTAATACTGTCAACAGAGGAGGAGGAGGAGGAGAAGTTCTGGAAGGTTTGGTCTTTAAGATAGCTTTGAAGACATTGAATTGTGATCTCACCAAAGCTGAGTCTTTTATGTCTCTTGAGATCAAAATGAAAAGAGCGTGTGTCCGTGCAGCTTCTCATAAACCAAAGAAATAGAAGCTCACATAGTATAAAACCAGGGAAAATATATCCAAGTATAAACCACACAATATAAACTTCCACAGTGGACCAAAATGGTTAAAAAGAGGTTTAATGCAAAAAGTACTAAGAATTTGACATATGCATCCAGCAAATGGTAACTGGTTATCTGGTCAAGTGTTTTCATACTTTCCACAGTATAAGACTTTATCAGAACCTTGTTATAATTTTAAAAAATAGTTTAGATAGTTTAATTACTTAATTAATTAATTAATTAATCATGTGACTAAGTAGAATCATTTTAAGAAACCAAGCAGAATCATTTTAAGAAACCACAAATAGTTATTGCGATATAATTTAAAGCCACATTTCGTCTGGATAATATGAATTTACAGTTTCTGAAAACTTGAGCTTCTGACATAGAACCATATAAATATATCAACAAAAACATAAAAACATTCTAACAGTATAAATAAATAGTAGTTGTCCATTAAATAATAAACAGCCTTAAATTATCAAATCTATCTGTATGGTTTTATAAAATTTGTACAATGGTAATATTTGGATCCTATAATTTATTAGATCTGATTTTTAGAGCCATAACTGATATCTTTTCATTAAGTTTAGGAGAATTAGAGGCATTTAATCTCAACTGCCATACTAATTCTCTATATTCCAATACAGTTTCCTAAAAACTCCTTGTTCATTGTATGGAACTATTTCCAAAATATCAAACTTGAATTTTATAAAATTAGCACATATCAACTTGTGCTTATATAAGGTACAGCTTATAGTCTTTCTCAGTAAGTCATAGTTGTGCTCATAAATTCATCTACAGTGATGTCTCTCCATTTTTCCTGCATAGAACTTTTTGCAACTAGAACAGACAGCATTATATACTACGCCCTTGGTAGCACAATTTCCTTCAACTACAGTATCATTATTTATTTATTTATTTATTTCCAGTTTGATTACTGGGGAGGTCCACTGGGCTCAAAGAGCCCATTTTCAGTGGAGTTCCAGGGAAAAAGCTCTACAATACAAAGTACAAGCTACATAATACAAAGTACAATGCATAGTTGCAAAAACATTGACTACATGCCCTACAACTTCAGGTACCTTGTGGTAACTTGTTCCTACATATGAAGTCTGATTTTTCAAGTAAAGTTTTAAAATTTTTCCCTGTTTTTTAAGTAAGAATTGATGCCTCACTTACCAACTTAAAAAAACACAGTCAATTTTAAAAATGTTCTAATTGTATTTTACTATATTTTTAACCTCTGAAAAGTGCTAGTATATTTGATAGTAAGGGAGTTGGTAAAACATATAATGTTATTCCTTCCATTATCTGTAATCTGACCCCAGAAGGGGTTTAGGATTTTGTTCCCCATCCATTGAAAATTTCATTTCCTATCACGTAAAGTAGTTCGTGGAGGTAGCCTCTTTCCAGAAACATCTCTGTTAATTTGTCAAGCTCTATTTAAAAAAAAATTAAATTTGAGCACATTCTAGCAGATCTTACTAACTGTCCTTAAAAAAAAAAAAACATTCCTTTTGCAATAATAGAGATGGTTGCTCTTAAGATGTAAATATGTGTTGGAGAATGTTTCTTTCCTGTGGATAGTTGAATCAAAACACTTCAAATTCATATTTTTGAAAGTGGTTACATCCAAATAATTCACATTATAGGTATTAAACTGGTAAGAACATTTAAAAAAAAATCAGTGGGTTATTAATATAATTCATGAATTCACTTATTCTCTCTTTTGAAGAAACTGAAAAAATAAATATGTCCTCTAGATATGTACGATGCATTTTCCAACAGTCTGTATATGTGGAATTTAAAATAAATTTTCTCTCCCGAGTATACATCACCAAATTTGTGTATATAGGGGCACATGCTACTCCTATTGCCACCCCTTGTGCCTATCTAAAGTATTCTCCCTCAAAAAAAAAAAATTATTAAAGTAAGTTCTATGAGATCCATCAATAACCTAATAAGACACTTATCAAGCTCTCTAAGTTCTAATAATACTAAGTGGAAAAACTCCAAACCTATTTTGTGTGGGATACTTGTAAATAAATCAGTTGCATTCACTGTTAGGAAACTATGCTGTTCAGTAAAAAAGTCCTGTTTAATTTTACTCAAGAAGTCCCAAGAATCTCACAAAATGTGTGGAGCAAATTTCCACACATTTCTAATGGTCCGATCTACAAATACAGCTAACAGATACGTTTTTGATCCTTGTACTGCTACTACAAGTCTATATGGAGGCTGTACTTGATCCTTGCAGACTTTGGGGATCCAAAAGAGAGCTGGTATAAGTGAATTTTTCAAATAAAGAAACTTGTAGATTTCAGATGAAATAACCCCCTGCATACGACAGTCCTCTAAAACTAAGACTATCTTTCTGTATGCTATATAAATTTTTTTTTTTTAAAACTGTTGTATACTTATGTGTATCATGTAGTGCATAAAGATTTTACTGACATAGCCAGTCTTATCTACCAGCACCTCCCTCTTGGTCTGGCTTCATCACCCTAATTGCTTGGTTGTTTCTTAGACTCTGTAAAATTCTCCATTCCTCTATTTAATTTGTGATGAAGAGTATATGTCACTTTGTGTAATGCATAAAGGTCACTCTCACAGCAGTTCTTAAAAGTAGCTATAGTGGTATTAGGAGGGTTAAATATACTTCTTTTTATATAAGGTACTAGTAGTATTAGTATCTGTTTCCTGTAAAACTGTATTGAAAGGTTATAAACATGGTTCCAAAAGGTCTGAAATAGCGGGGGGGGGGGGTTCAGAACATAGTTAAATCCTTTACTAAAAAGTGAAAAATATCCTATTTGTTTGTCTTTTTCTCGGTTAGGGGTCGCCACAGCAGAACTCCGGTCCACTAATGATTGGCAGTCAATTTTTCTGGTGCCAAGTTGCCAGCCCAACCTTTCACCCATTCACGCATGTCTTTCAGATGCCACTCAACCATGGGGAGGACATGCAGACTCCACACAGAGGGCACTCCAGCTGAGAAATGAACAGGAGAACCTCTTGCTGCAAGGCAACAATGCTACCGCTGTACCACCGTGGCTTTTTGTAATATCTAAATTACTATAGTTTAATATTTTAAAGTCCCTGTAGCTATACACTTTCCCATCATTGGTTACATTAACCTTATCTTGTGTTTTATCTGATAAAATCTCTTTTTCTACTTCTATTTGTAATTCCCTTTTGTTTTTCCTCCCCCTTCCCCTCCCTCTTTGTTTCGCCCTACCATACCATGATGTCCCCACCCACTGGTGTGGGTGGGGACATCATAAAAAAGGTTTGCTTGATGATCTTTAGATCTAGTTCCCCGTATTTCTGATCTATGGGAGGGAGGATTCATCTAAATCATTTACAAAATTCTCTGAAGAAACATTCTCAGAATTAAAATTGTTGTGGTTCTGTTCAGTATTAACATCATGTAAATCACTAGGGTCATACCAATCATTAGTCTTTTATCCATTAATGTTTACCATATGTGATTCCAAAAATTGAACATTTTTAAGTACAGGATAAGCTGTATTATTGAGGTAGGCGTTGAACTGCGGTGGTGGTGCTGCAGTAGCATTGTCGCCTCATAGTAAGATGTTGTCCTGTTCGATTCTCAGCTAGAGCGTCTTCTGCGTGGAGACATGCGTGAATGGGTGTACCTTCGTTAAAGGTTGTGCATCAGGGCTGGCAACTCAGCACGTAAAAATCTGCTGCCAATCATTAGTTTACCGGAGTTCCACTGTGGTGACTCCTAACTGGGAAAAGCCAAAAGACACAACATTCTGAGCTCTCAAAAGTTTTTTTTCTTTTTCCTGTTAATAACTATCTGACATTTTTCATCCACACTAGTGAAAATCTGATGGTACTTATTCTTATTATAGGCAAATAAGAGTACATCAAATATTTTATTATTCCATACAGTGATTATATCTTATAGCACTTTAATTTGTGATGTATTCCACTTAATGATTAATTGTATCATTTCAAAACCAGGTATATCAAACATATTAGTCAATTCTTTATAGTCCTCACTGTTCATAGATAATCCATTTGGAAATTTGTACAACCTCAAACCTTTGAGGACTCTTTTAGTACTAAGGCATTTGGATAGCAAGTTACACACATTTAGCAGTCTTTTCTATGATGTCATTATCAACGTGGCTAAATTGCCTTCAGGATTCACAAAGAAGTCTCTAGTGTGTGCATTAAACAACACAGATCTTGGTTGAAGCACTTGTTCAAACTTCTTGCATCTCTTTTCAAAGCTTCTACAATTGGCAGTAAGTTAGATTAGGATGCAACGTAGCTTGAAACAAAGAAGGAACATCTGGTCTGTCCACATCTGGGTCATACAGGTGACCATCTGAGGTCTTTGCCCCATATTGGAATGTACCACATTCATGTTGTTCAATGGTGAAATAATATTTATGAGTGTATTGTTTAATAAACCATATTATTGGGATATTATGTAAATAAACTGAGTAGGGTCTCCCTGTTTTGCCACTTCGTTGTCACTCATAATTCCATTCAAAGTATCAAAAGGTGAAGGCAGAATATGAGAGTGGCTAGAGGAATCCATCCTTGCAGAATGCTGGTGGAACACTATCACACTCCAAAAGTCACACTACTAAGAATCAAAATGAAAAGAATGCGTGTCCGTGCAGCTTCTAAAAGTACGCACTCTTAAACCAAAGAAAGAGAAGTTCACGTAGTTTAAAACCAGCGAAAATGTATCCAAGTATAAACCACACAATATAAACTTCCACAGTGGAACAAAATAGTTAAAAAGAGGTTAAATGCAAAAAGTACTGAAAAATTCATGTATGCATCCAAGAAATGGCAAATGGTAACTGGTTATCTGGTTAAACCCTTTCATCCTTTTCACAATATAGGACTTCATCAGAACCCTGTTCCAATTTTAAAAAATTAGTTTAAATAGTTTAGTTAATTAATTAATCATGTGACTAAGTAGAATCATTCTAAGGAACAACAAATAGTTATTGTGATATAGTTTAAAGGCATACTAACAAGATTATATACTTAATCATAGACATTTAACATAAACACTACATATATAAATACATCATCAAAAACATAAAAACCTTCTCACAGTATAAATATATATTAGTTGCCCATTAAATAATAAAACAGCCTAAAAATATCTAATCCATCTGTGTGTATTTATAAAATTTATACCATGCTAACATCTGGATCCTATAATTTATTAGCACTAATTTTTAGAACTGGAAAATTGGTATCTGTTCATTAAGTTCAGTAGAATTAGATGCATTTAATCTCAGTTGCCACACTAATTCTTTATATTCCAGTACAGTTACCGAAAAGCCTCCTCATTCATTGAATGATTCCACCTAGACACACGATTAATTAATTAAACTAACTAAATTATTTAAACTAATTTTTAAAATTGGAATAGGGTTCTGATGAAGTCTAAAATTGTGGAAAGGACAAAAGTGCTTAACCAGATAACCAGTCACCATTTCTCATTTGTTGGATGTGTATGTGAATTTATTGGTACTTTTTGCATTAAACCTCTTTTTAACTATTTTGTCCCACTGCAGAAGTTTATATTGTATGTTTTATACCTGGATGCATTTTTCTTGGTTTTATACTATATGAGCTTCTCTTTCTTTGGTTTATAAGTCTGTTGAGATGCAAATCATGGTTGATGGCTTGAAAAGTGATTGTTATTATGACAAAGAGCCCAGCTGTAACAAGGCCTTCATTCATGTTGCAATAAATCTTATTTTTTGCTTTTATGTGGGCTGCAAATGTACTAAAGATGTTATGAAAAACATGTAGAACATCACACAGGAGACCATAACTATTAATGTGGTTAAATAGTTGTTCATGTTCAGATAACCTAGCCGCTTGGTTCATTCACCTTTGTAAGGATTTTTATCTCCGACCCTCTCACTCACATATACAACTTCTGCTTAACTAATAAGATATGACTCATATATGGAAAATGGCTCTAGTCATTCCTATTCCAAAACTATCCAAGTCAACTACTGTTTTGCAATACCATTTCCTATTTCAATACTTCTCACTTTAGGTAAAATACTAGAAAAATATCTACAACCAAATTCCTGCTTACTTATATCAATATCATCTTTTATCCAGGAAGCAACATGGATTCTGGTCTGGACACAGCACCATAACAGCTCTTTACTCCCTCAGAGATGATACCCTATTCTGTATGGACAGAGAGTCACAAAGTAGGTAAATGGAGGTGAAAAGATTCAAAGCCTGTACATTTAACTACAGGGAAGCAGTTCATTAACATAAGTGCCAGATAACACCAAATCACTTAAAATGTTAACAGAACAATTATTGTTGCTTGGACGTGCATTTGATGAACAATAAAAACTATGAAACTGTAATGACTATTAGTACTGACTGACACAAATCCTCAGTGATTTACTAGAAAAAAAAATAATTTTATTTATCCTTTGTTGACTGGGTTAGTCTCACTAGACTAGTAGCCTCTTTTTAGGGAAAACCCGAGGTCGTATTTATGCTACTATAGGAAATGTGACCAGAGTACCAGGGAACTTCCCCTACTCTTCAATCGTATGGGGATGTGATTGTGTGTGGCATGTTCTGCTTTCAGTTTCTAATATGAGCATGAAGGCAGCTTGGAGAAACTAGGCAGAAAGCATGGAGCTGAGCCAAAACATAAAGTTAGTAGATTCACAAGTTATTGGTGAACCCCATGATTTGTATAAAAAAAGATGGTTGAAAATGGTGTTATCGAGTCAAAGGCAGGTAAGCCTTTGAATGAAAAGCTTATAGGCAATGATGATGTGAAAGCAGTTGAGTTTTCACAAGAGTTATATGCTGTGGTGGAAGGAGAAATGGAAGCAGTACCAGCAACAGATTCAGAGGATCTTTTTCAGCGAAACCTTTTCAGGAGAGAGGATTCAGCACAAGCGTGTGTCATTACAACCCTCCAGCCGGGAGGGATGGGAGATGATTTACTTATGGATCTAGCAGGCATGAGTGATCCAGAAAATGGTAAGGATGTTTCCTGTGGAGAAATTATGCACAAAATACAGACAGAGAATGGTCAGTAAGCAGAACCAGCAATAAAAAAAAATGTATGCAGAAATGGCAAGGGTGGGAGCACATAAAGAAAAAGAAGAGAAGAAAGATTTTACAGGAAAAAAAAATCATTTAATGGAAAAATAAAAAAAGAAGACATCAAACTGGACAGGTAAAAGGTATGGGACGAAATAATTATACCTCTTTAAACTAATGCAAATGAGGTAAGAGCTTTCATACATAAAAATAGAGACTTATTTTGATATTATTTTTGAATCTGGACAAAAGATGGAAAAATGTATAGGAAAATAGGAAAAGAAAAGACTGTTCTCCATGGAATCAGTACATGCTAAGGACCTTTTTTTTTTTTTTTATTTTTAGAGAAACTTTAGAAATGAAGCAGAAACACAGACTTTAAAAGGAAATTTACTGAATATAAATAAGATTTATTAAAAATTTCAAAAGTATATGATAAAAGAGGTTTATGGACTGAGGCATGGGATTGTCTTGTAATTTTAAATGTAGAAAATGAAAAGATTGTGCAAATTCCTAGCATTATAAATGTTGAAGGGGATAAAGGTATGGTGAGGTATTTGGGTCAACCAAAAACTTGTTTTTTTTGTGTAGTAAAGCTGATCACTTGATTAGCAATTGTGCAAAAAGAAAATGTTATATATGAAGGAAATTAGGGCATGATATGTGAGTTAAAATGTTACAATATACAGGGCATTTAGGTGCTGAATGTAAAGATATATAGTCAGGAGATATAGATGCTCAGACTGATCAGTGACAAGGTATTAAGAATTTAGAAGTAGAATCAGAAAATATAGATACACAAATTGATTTAATAAAGGAAGGTATTTCAGAAAGTGAAAAAGATAAGCAATAAAATAAAAAAAGAAATAGTATTAGAAGAAGAAGGTACAGATATTAGAGATGTGAAGGATATAAAATGGAATATAATCAAACAAAAGAGAAATTCAATTGGTAAAAGAGTACAGGAAAGAAAAAGAATGATTATAGAAGGTAATAGTAAAGAAAAAATAAAAGGAAGGGGTAACTTAAATAAATAAGATATTGCTACTGTCAAGATCTTAGCATTAAATGTGAACAGTTTAAAAAGTTTAGTAAGAAGGATAAGTATTATTGAGTGGTGAAAACAACAAGATAGTAATATTATTTTGGAAGATTCTAGATTTTTAATGAAGGAAGAAAGATATTAAATTGAAATATGGTGGGGAGATAATGTAATTTGGAATTTAGAGAAGGAGATGTTCAGGTGTAGTAAGTTTTAGATACTATCTTAATTATTTTGGAAAGGCTTATTATTATTGATATAAGATGGAACAATCAGGTTTTGAGACTTGTGACTTATGATGCTTATGTCGCAAAGCAAGAGAGAGAGGAAATGTTTAAAAATTGAATTCAATATGTTGTTATAAATATGGAGATAATTGTATTAGGGTATTCTAACTGTAATCTAAGATGTCAAAAATGAAAAACTTACATATATAGAACTTATAAAATATGGGCATTTGAGAATTTGGGATAAAATACATGGCTTACACTAGAGGAGAATTTAAAACTGAAATAGCTTATTTTCTGTTTTCTGCAGGACTGCTAATAGTAGAAGAAAATGTTTTGGCGACAGTTTTTTTCTGATCATAGAGCTATTTGGATTTGGTTGAAGGTAAATGATCAACATTTAAGAATGTATAAAGGGATTAAAAGGATAAATGAAGTCAATTGGGAAGAGTTAGGAAAATACAAAATTTTGGAATTGTGGCAAGATCAAGTGGAAATGAGAATTTCCTATAAATATTGGTCAGAATGGTGATTATATTTTAAACAAAGGTATAAGAAATGCTACATGCAACATAAGCAACAAAAAAAAAATTAAGTATAGAGTATTAAGTAATGAAACATTTGACAGTTTGAAAAGGAATGGTGACATTTTCTTTCTTAGGGAACAAGAAGTGTATAAGTTGAATAAGGCCAAAATAAAACATTTATTATATAAACAAAGATATTTTTAGATGGGAAAAAAGAAGAAATTGCACCTTATTTGAGTAAGATTATTAAGGAAGACAATATTATAATGAGGCTAATGAAAGATAAAAATGGCTTAGTATATAATACACAGAATATAATTATGAGAACAGTAGGCATTATATAGGAGAATTATTTAAAGACAAAGTGTACAAATATATAAAAAAATTTAAAGAAGTTAATTTTTCAGAACAAGACAGTAAAGAAATTGTGAAAAATATTACAACGGAGGAACTGGAAATGTACTAAAATTAGTTAACCTGGAATCAGCAGATGGTACAGATGGCATACAATATTTAATGCATAGAAATATGACTATGTTATAAAAAGAATATTTTGTAATGGTATTAAATGGTTAAGTAAAGGATTCTGATATAAAGAACTATGTAGTGGAGTAATAAAATTTATTTAGAAAAAAGGTTGTAAGGATGAAATTCAGAAGTGCAGACCAAGAATAATACAGATTATACAATATTTATGATGATTTTACAGAGAAGTATAGAAAGCAAAAATAAAGTTATGAATAAAACTATATGTGATATAAAAGGAAAATGCATGCAAGAGTTACTTTTAGTTATATGAGAAGTAGTAGATGAAGTATTATACAGAAATAATCAAAGCTAGAATTATGGTAGGTGATGTAGGTAAAGCATTTGACTCTAATTAGCATACTGTGTTATGAAACATATGAAACTCATATAATATAGGAACTAAGATTATAAGAGTATGCATGAGAACATATACGTTTAATACAGTAAGAGAGTTAATTAATGGCTAGTTAAATAAGGAAATAATACTCTCTTGAGTAGTAAAATATTTTCTTTTGTAATTAATGTGATTTCCACATTTGTAAATAAAGAAATGGAAATGTTGAGTTATATAAATAAGGAGGAATTAGTTGTACCAGTTTTATTTTCTTATGCAGATGATATTACTATTACTGGAAAAAATGGTATAACTATGAGTAAAATAATAAAAAGTTTTGCAAGATCATTTAAATGTAATATAATTGCAAATAAATAAAGAAAAAAGTCAAGAATTAAGTTTTGATGGTATGTTAGGAAGTGTGAAGTTTAGCTTAACAAGCACAGAAGTGCTTGGGATTTGTTTTGGGAAGCAGAAAAAAACATTGCAATTGTGGAAAGAAAAAAATGATAAAATGCATAATATGTGTATATTTGGAAAACTTTCAGATTGTCATTTAAAAGGAAAGTTTATTTGATTAATCCTATTCTTTTAGCTAGTATAGCATACATGGCAAATATCTTTAGTTTATTGGTTTCATGTGAAAAGGAAGTTTATAATGTCATCTTTTCATTTATTTGGGGTTCTAGATTGAATCTTGTAAATAGAGGCATATTGTATATTAATAGAGAAGAAGGGGGGGTTAGGACTGATTAATCCAATAGCTTATACAACATTGTTGCACTTATTTAAGACATTACAATATTTAAAGTGTAATGATGACTCATTACAAGTACAAATACTGAAATTTAAGTATAAAGAAGAATGGTTATATATTTGGAATAATAAAAGGAAAAGGTTATGGAGTAATTATGAAATAAATAATTATCAAGAAAAAAATATTCTCATGGAAAATAAAACTTGATTAAATTGAAGATAATAGAAGAAAATGGTATAATAATGCTATGAAAAAATATTTTTTGTTTATCCATGGAAAGAGTTATCAAAAGTTAGAATTTCAGCAATTCAAGGTAGAATGTTAAAATGTAAAGAAATAGTTGAATGCCAAGATTTTTTTATGGGGACTTAGTATAAGAAAGCTGTTAGTGAAAGCAAATTTGCCGTGTAAGATGAAAAAGGACAGAATCTGTTTGTATTATAAAGAATGTGAGACCAGTGAGCATGTTTTTCTTGAATGTAGATGAATTAAAACTTTATGGAAGAAGTTAGCTGATTTGAAATATTTGGAAGGAATTGAAAATGCAAGCAATTTAAAGATGGACATGATTGAATCCAGTTCTTTTAAAGTAAAAGGTGAAAAATATGTAATAAAAATTGATAAAAAAATGTTTTATATAATATGGTTAACTTGGAATCAACGTGTTAAGGAGGCTTTGTTCAATGAAAAATGGGATTTGGCAACAATGTTAAAGAAAATAAGATTTTGGTTATGGAAAAATGAATGGGGGAACTCATAACTAAAATGTTCTTAATATTTTGTAAAAAAATAATGAAAAATATATTTATGTAAACAATATATATATATATATATATATATATATATATATATATATATATATATATATATATTGATTGTAAATGGTTTACACTGAAAACTTTGAAACTGCATCTGTCGACCGGCATATGGTCGACTTAAAGTTTTCAAGTCGACAGAATGTCGAACCCAAATTGATTGACTACACTACAGCAAATGGGTAGTGTAATTCATGCATGTGGGTTTGAAATTGTGCAGGGGGATCGCAGTTCAGTGAGGAACAGGGAATTAGCCCATTTCCTCACTGAAGTGCGATCTCGGAGTTGGTATATTTAATATGCAGGGGGTGTAGGGGGGTGAAGTCTTCAAAACAGTAGAATTAATGTACCATTGACTGTACAATTTAACGGTACATTAATGTGCAAAGCAGGAGGTGAGTGATGTCACCTCCTGCTATGTCGAATACATTGAACCATGGTAGTACACTTTGGTTTACTTTTTGGCATTCCAAATTCCACACTTAAGAGTCGACATTTTAAATGGTCGCACGAAGAGGATTCAAAATGCTAACTGCAAACCTTGTAAATATGTATATAAGTTTATTGTAAAATTTAGTTTTTTTTTAAATAAAGAACCCCTACTCTTTGGAGCTGCTAGATGATGCTGGAGGTCTCTTACTGCATCAAGGAAGAGACATAAGGAAAGTAGCATCAACATCATGGAGAAGGAGAGAAAAGCTATGGAGAGTTTGGAGGTGGAAGGTAAGAATTTGGAGAAAAGTTTGTTTGATATGGAGCTTCAGAAAGTAAATAAAGATTCCTGTGTGGTGGATGTTACAAATGAGCAGCGTTTAGCTATTTCCATGGAGAAGGAAGTAAGTCAGTCTGTTGCAGTGGTGGAGGTAAGAGAACTAACATCAAAGGGGCTTGTAGATGATGTTCTGTTAAAAGCAATCAAGCAGGATGATCCAGGTGACAGTTCTGCTGTTTCATGGGGTGAGATGGCAGATATCTTTTTTGGAAGTGCTGAGGATGGTAGTATGGAAAAGGGAGCAGGAGATGTGGCAGCAGTGAATGCAGCAGTTAAAACTTATGCAACTGTGACATAAAGTATAAGAGGAAAGCAGCAACAAACAGACAAGGACACTGGTTTTTGTGGCAGCAGATAACGCAGTAACTAAAAAATAAGCAGTAGTGACAACAGGCAAAAAGGAGAGCAGCAATAAACTTCAAGTAAAACTGTTTTTAAAAAGAAGAAAAGACAGATCGTGAGAATAAGAACAAAAATGACACTGAAATACACAGATGCTATGCATGGGACAATTTGGATACTGTTATCAGTTTCAAAGTTCAAGAAATTTGAACTTTATACATATTGGTTTAGAGACGTCTATGTTGTGATTTAACATTTGAAACTAGTAATGTAAATGTTAAAAAAATGGTCATTTGTAGTTTACAGCTAATGAACTGGAAGAAGAAGATGTTAAAAAATTCATGCAGTGTCAGTGTGAAATTGTTGATAATATAGATGAGAGAAACATGGAATGGATGATGGAGTTTGGAAGCTGCTCTGAAATGTGAGAAAAACATGGTAAAACACTTATCAAGTGTTATTTTTGTGGATGGTTATAGTGGGACATTAAGATATGCTGGCCAGACTATATCAGGTTTCTTTTGTGGGGACTTTTTTCATTTAATTAATGATTGTGATATGGTACAATGTAACCATTGTGGAGAGCAAGGACATAAAGCAAGAAGGTGAGTGCCTGAATGCAGGTTGTGTAAAAAGAAAGGACACTTTTAGCTGGATTGTCAAAAACAAACTAAATAATGAAAAAGAAGGGGAAAGGGAGGAAAACGTACACAAGGAAGGACAAGAAGAGCCTGGGTGAAAGGGTGAACTAGGTGAAGAAGAAACTGTAGATGAAGAAAAAATATGGAAGCAAAAATGAGGAGAGAGAGCGAATGCATGCAAGAGGAGAGGTCAGGAGAAGAGATTAATGTTAATTTTTTAAAAGTTCTACCCTGTGAAAAATCTTAAATTCTGAAGATCAAGGACTGCACATAAAACCAGGAAAATATTCAAATGGGGGAAAGACTAAAAATAAGAAAATGAACATTCAAAAATATTTCTCACAGTTTAAAAAGAAGGAAAAGCAACAATTTTAGAGTGCTTTCAGTAAATATGAACAATATTATTAATGCTGTAAGAAGGAGAGGGATACTGGACTGGTGTGCTGAATGTGATGTGGATGTTACTCTGTTGCAGCATGCAAGATTTCTGACAAGTGAAGACTGACCGCAAACAGAAAAAGTGTGGATGGTACTATAATATGGAACTTAGGCAGTGAACATCATTTTGGAGTGGCTCTGCTGTGTTAAAAAAAAACAGTGAAAATACTAGATGTAACATTGGTAAGGATGGGAAGGTTAACTGTTGTGGATGTGAAGGGGAGAGAACATGTTAATAGAATTACAGCATTATATACGCGTGTGTGTGTGTGTGTGTGTGTGTGTGTATGTGTGTGTGTGTGTATATATATATATATATATATATAGCTGGCAAGGAAAGTGAGACTCTCTTTAAACAAGTATTTGACTATGCGGTAGTTAACATGAACATTATAATTGCAGGGTACTTTAATTGTGATATTTAAGGGGAAAATGTAAAAAGAAAGGGAACAATGTAAAAAAAATACAGGAAGTGATAAAATTAGCTGTGTGGAACAAAAGCCAATGGACTTGTAGAAGGGGACAGTTGGATCCGAAAACTGATTATTTTATATTATCAGAAGGCTTGGGCGTAGCAGATGATGATACAGTTGTGATTTTCAGACCATTTAGCAACACGGATGGAGATGATGAAAGAAAAAGTATAATAAAATAGGAAAAGGAATAAAAAGAATAAATGAGAAATTATGTTATGAAATTGGAGTGGGAAGTATTGCAGTTATGCAAGGCTCATATAACTATGAAGGACTTCTATAAAAACTGTTCTGAACGATGGATTGAATTTAAAAATTGGTATAAAACGTGTTTTTTTCAATGGCAGGATGATAAAAGAAAAGAGAAAGTGAAACATGGGAAAATGTAAAGAAGTATATTACAGAATTTAGAGAATAATACAAGAGAAAATTGTGATATAGAAAAGAAATATAGAAAAGAAATTGAAAAACAATTGAAAAAAAAAATAAGATGTCACTGTTTAAGCAGAGATATGGTTTACAGGGGAGAAGGGATGATGGAAATGAAAAATGTAAAAGGAGAGGTTAAAAAATACAAGAGCAAATGATGAGTATTGGAGTAAAGCATGTGGATTATACATGTAAGAGTAAAAAGAAGAAAAATAAGACAGAATAGAAAGTAAAACATTCCCAGAATGAGTTAAGGAAACATTTGAAAAATACATTAATAATAGAAAACTGGATGAAGTACTTAGGTAAGTAAATGTTGATCCAGTATCAGGCCCAAGTGGTATAGGGTATGGAATGGACAGGAAATTAATGGAATGGTAAAGTTTTTTTTAGAAAGAGTTATGTGCTTTCATATTAAAATTTATATGGAAGAAAGATGAGAATAATAAAATAAAAAACTGTAGACATATCACACTAAATAACATAGCTTATACAATTTTTATGACAATAATACTGAGGAGAATGGAAGAAAGGTTGAGGAATATTATGGAAGAAAGTATAAATGACAAATATGTTCACCAACTTGAATATTTAATAGATTTAGCACTTTCCTCCAAAGCTTCACCAGATTTCATTGAAAACAGAAAACATGAGCAACAGTAAACTTCTCTTCCTTTGAAACTCACATTTTATTGAAAATGCATTTGGCAATCTAATAAATACAACACATATGCAGGTATTCATAGTCAAATACCATATACTGAAGCACTAATTAGGGGCTATCTGAAGACCCTACCTAACCTGGGCATTGCAAACATACACACACACACACACACACACACACACACACACACACACACACACACACACACACACACCATGCGAGTGAAAATGGAACTGCTCACAAAAAACATGAATGATGTGATGGCACTTGGAAAAATCAGTTGGGGAATATAGTTTGTTTTACTGGGGCACTCGGGTGGCACACACTTTCACAGAGGGGTACCTGTCCCCTGTGCCCCGCTAGTGACACCACTGCAGGCAGTTCCCATGACTCTCATCAGACACACATGTGACTTTTATCAGTGGGTTGTGTGGGGTGACTCTTCATAGAGCAAATTGATTGGTGATGTAAGATATGTCCTGGAGTCTTGACTAATATCACTAATTATTAACCTACAAACTGGCAGAAGGTATGAACCCTGCCCTGTCACAGATCCAAGTTATTGGTGAGTGTGTGTTTGGACTGCTAAAGGTCTACATGCACTTTCTAGATTTCTCTTTTAGTGTACAGCAGTATGACACTGCAATATGCAGTAAAATGTTTGCAGTGTGTACAATGTTACACAATATATTGATATGCAATTGCTGCAGGGCAAAGACATTCAAGAGGAGGAAGAAGTCCCAGAGTCAGCAGCAGCAGAGATGGTGCCTGATGAGGAGCCTGTGGATGAGGCTGGCTGCAGGGGAGGACTAAGTAATGCTGAGGTAGACACAGTACAAAGTGGCATCACTTATGAGGCTACGTTTGGTTTATAACTATAAGCTAAACTGGCCACACTGTACATCATAGGTTCATAGGTTCATAAAAGATTACTAGGCATTTACCCAATTTGTTGTCCCTAGGGGAAAGATGACAAGGGTCAGCAAGTGGGGGGTTGACAATTTTTACAGACTGCCTTTGTCCATAAGGGACATGGGCACCACCCCAAGAGTAAATTTGCGATTTCCCATCCATTGGTCCAGATTGTGCTTGAAGATGATCAGGGAAAGGTTCTGCTTCATGTGAACAGGAAGCCTATTCCAGAGGAGAAGCAATCTCTGGGACACATATCTGTCTCTCCATCATGATCAATTCATGCCAGAGATCAGGTTTAGATCCTTGGAGCAGGAAACCCTTTTGCAGTTAGTTTTGTGAATATGTAACATTTCCATCAGAGCTGGGTCAGAGACTATCCTGTAGGTCAGGCATAGATCACCCCTCAGTAATCAGTAAGAAACTGAATTTAGTGATAGGGCTTTTAATCTGTTGGTATATGATATGTCGGTTATACCCTGTATTTTCTGGTGAGAAACCTGTGAGGACGCCCCAACTGTTGCTGGTGCCTGGTAAAGTACATCCCAATGGGTGCATTGTACTGTATTATTGGTCTGAGGCCACGTACATTGGTACTATGACATCCTTAGATCTGGATGCCATGCCCTTACTTATAAACTAAGCCACATAGATGCAGGTTACCCAGTTAACACAGTAGGCAGGATACAGTCATCATCATCATATACACTGACAGACCTTTCAATTTTACCTATTTTGGACATGCATTCCTATTTCCAAGGTTTAATTCACTCATTAACATGATTTTATATATTCCCCCTGTGACATCCCCATGCTGGGCCAGTAATCAAGGAGCCTGAATCCTCACCACTGTCATTAGAGAGGGACGTGCACTTGGAATTCAAATGGATAAACTTGCCCAGGGTTTAGATTTCTCTATATCTGTCTTTCTCCAGCTCCCCAATAAGACTCCCAAGTGGTACAGGTGTAGAGTTAGGTCCTCAGCAGAGTGTCCAAGTACTCCACCACCTTCCCTTTAAACCTAGTGCTTTGTGTCCCTGCCCCAAGTAGCTGACACCCACACACTGAGATATTTGATTTTTCACACACACACCTGGGAAAGGCTGGCACAGATTTACCTGCTGTACCCCCTTCTGCCCAGAGTATAAGGTAGTTACCACTGCCACCAGACACTCCACAATCAGCTACTCTAAGGCCCTTGGTAAAGGGTGTCCAATTATACTGTGTAATATAAATACTAATACAAATGTTAATAGTTGACCGAGATAGCTAGACCTTCAGGAGTGGTCCACAGAGTGTCACCAAATAAATATAAGCACTCTCAAAGGTTATTTTTATTTATTTATTTATTTATTTATTTATTTATTTATTTATTCTATTTCACATTTGTTAATTGGGTTGGTCCAACTGAGCACTGACCCATTTTCAGTGGAGACCCAAGGAGAAAAGCTCCAAGAAAAATAATTACAGTTTTACAGTAATAGGTTTCACAAAAAAGTAACATACAATTTCACAGTATACATACATAGTAAAAAAAAAAAAAAAGAAACAATAATAAACAAGTAATTCTAATGACATAAGCATACTACATTCCATACAGATTCTTCTTCTTTTTCTTTCGGCTGCTCCCATTAGGGGTCGCCACAGCAGATCATCTGTTTCCATTTCTTCCTGTCCTCTGCATTTTGCTCTGTCACACCAACTACCAGCATGTCCTCACTCACCACATCCATAAACCTTATCTTAGGCCTTCCTCTTTTCCTGTTACCTGGCAGCTTCATCCTTAGCATCTTTTTCCCAATATACTCTGCATACCTCCTCAGCACATGTCCAAACCAACGTAATCTTGCCTCTCTGGCTTTGTCTCCAAACCTTCCAACTTGGGCTGACCCTCTAATATACTTATTCCTAATTCTGTCCACCCTCGTCACACCCAGTGCAAATCTTAACAACTTTAACTCTGCCACGTCCAGTTCTAACTTCTGCCTTTTTGTCAATGTCACTGTCTCCAACCCATATAACATAGCTGGTCTCACTACCCTCTTGTAGACCTTCCCTTTCACTCTTACTGGTACTCGTCTGTCAAAAATCTCTCCTGACACTCTTCTCCACCCACTCCATCCTGCCTGTACTCTCTTCTTCACCTCTCTTCTACACTCACCATTACTCTGAACTGTTGATCCCAAGTATTTAAACTCATCCACCTTTGCCACCTCTACTCCCTGCATCCTCACCATTCCTCTATCCTCCCTCTCATTCACACACATATATTCTGTCTTAGTCCTGCTGACCTTCATTCCTCTTCTCTCTAGAGTGCATTCCATACAGATTATATAGTTCAATAGCATTACCCAAATAGAGCAGAGCCAGAAAAATTTACTGCTTAAAATTGTGAGAGACAGATGATAGAATCAGGATTAGCTAGGGTCCTGGCAGGGGCAAGTTTTTTAGTTCTTTTTTGAAGCTTTCAGTGTGTATAATGCTACATAAATTGGCAGGGAGGTTGTTCCAGAATTTTGTTATGGAGGAGTTATATAAAAGATTGCCAATGTTCAATGTTCATTTTGGACCTATAAGTTTGGAGGAGTAATTTGTCAGCACAGCATAAGGGATGGGAAGGGGTATAATAAGTGAACAGAATGGAGAGATAGGGACATGCAGTGGGTTTATTGAGAAGGAAGTAATTATATGGAGTTGAGATAATTTGAGATGATGGGGAAGTTCAATTCAGTGAAGCTTATTAACAGCAAGGCAATGGTGGGTGGAATTAGGTAAGTTAGCTGCAAATTTTGCGATTTCATTGCAAGTTTGTTCTAGTTTAGAGAGTAGGCAGGATTGAAGATTAGTAAGAACTGTGGCTCCATACAGAAGGCTAGGATGTAGAAATGCTTGGGTCAGGGGAGTCTGGAATTGGAGGACGGAAATTTTTTGTTACAATATAGAGACCAAGTTTTGATTAATTTTCTTAATCTATTGCTGGATCTGTAAGTCAAATTTTAGTTGGTCATCAACTGTCATTCCTAGTAATTTTGTGTGAGTTTCAGTGTTAATGGTGGTTGTATTTAGGGAAGAAATGGAGAAGGAGAGCTTAAGGTGATCATTTACCTTAGTGAGAAAGAGGAGTTTTGTTTTTTTAGGATTCAAAATAAGCTGATTTTCATTTAGCTAGCTTTCAGCTAAAAGGAAATATTGTTTTGTATGTGTCTGAAGTTATGAGATTGAGTTTGAGGATGTGATCAGAGTAGAGTCATCTGCATATAGTATAAGGGTAGAGAGGGTAGTGGAAGACTCGAGGTCATTGGTAAAAATGTTAAAAAGAAGGGGTCTCAGGAGAGAGGCCTGTGGTACACCAGTGTGTTTGGGTAGAAAAGTAGAACAAGGTGACTGCTATTTGACTGATTGCAGTCTGTCTGTGAGATAGCTGGAGAACCAAGAGAGAGTTGAGGTGGAAAGATTTAAGTTAGCCAGTTTGTTTAGTAAATTTGAGTGTGATACTGTGTAAAATGCTTTTGAAAGATCTAAGAACAGACATGAGACCAGTTTGTTCTTATCTCTAGCTTCAGCAATAGTGTGAGTAAAGGATAGAAGGGCTGTAGAGGTACTGTGGTTTAGTCGAAAACCATGTTGGGTAGGAGTCAGGAGGTTACTGTGGATGAGGAATGTCAGTATCTGGTTATGTATGCATTTTTTGAGAATTTTGGATAGTGGGGATAGTATAGCAATGGGCCTATAATTGAAGGGGTCAGTGGAGTTCCCACCTTTGTGAAGGGGAATCCCATACAAAGACTTCCAAATGATGGGTACAGTAGCTTCTTTAATAGAGCTATTAACAAGTATTGACTGGATACACAACAATGTTAAGGGGGGTAGATTGTCAGCAAAGGGAGAGCAAGGTTTAAGTTTTAGAAGGAGAGACTTTATGTAGGAGGTTGAGATAGGGTTGAGAGAGAAACATGTTTTATTTTTTGTGGTTTGTGGTAGTGTTTTTTAGGGATTGTAGTTGGCATTTGTTTCAATAAAAAACTGGTTAAGGACAGAGGCAGTGTCTTCATCTGCAAGGTTAGGATAAGGTTAGGATAAAGGCTGAGAGTCTGAGGTTTATCAGGGTGAAGGACTGAGTTGATATTTCTCCAGAAGTTTTGGGGGTTGGATTGATGAGTGGATTTTGCCTTGAAGTACAATACTTTCTTATCATTATATATTTGTTTTTGGTGCAGTTTCTTATTTCTTTAAATAATTGGTGGTGAGTGGAGGATTTGCTTTTTTTTTGCCATTTTTTCCAGGTGTAGTCTCTTTTGTGTATTAGTGTACAAGTTTCTTTACTGAGCCAGGGGGCATAGTTTGATTTTATTCTTATTTTGCAAAGGTATCCTAATGATTCAAGTATGCCAACAAAGATGCAATTGAATTTTTGTATAGCATCATTGAGAGGAAGCGAGTGTAGGTTAGACCAATTAATAGAAGAGAGTCTGTCATTGAGAACAGTGGGGTTGAAGTCAGTGAGTTTATGATAGACATTGTGTAGATGTGATTTATTTAGCTGGAAAGTATATCTTTGTATACTGATGGGTAAGTGATCACCGGGAAGTGTTCTAGGGTTATGGTAGAAATGGGGGTCGCTAGTTACGATCCAGTCAAGGGTTGTGCCGTTGTTGGAGTTTTTGTTAAGTCTTGTAGGGGTAGTAATTAGCTGAGTAAAGCCAAACAAATTGATGCTTTGGGAGGGGAGTTGGTATCAAGGGTATTCCAATCACTTTCTACATATCCTAGCAGGATAGTTTCATAGGCTATATTTTGTGACACTCAGAAAAGTATGTTTTCAATGACAGAGATGTTCTTGCCAGGTGAGATATATATTGAGGTGATAGCAAGATTTTTGTGATTGTTTAGGTGGTAATTTAGAATTAGACTTTCTGCAGGGTGGAAGTCTGGTATAGTAATAGGTAAAGGATAGAGGGTCAGGTAGTCAGAGTATAGGATTGACACACCTCCACCTTTTTTTATGGTTCTAGCTAACTGGTAGATGTTGTAGCCAGGGGGCAGAAAATCTGTGTTAGGGATCTGAGGTTTAAGCCAGGTT
Organism: Protopterus annectens; assembly: GCF_019279795.1. Classification (NCBI taxonomy): domain Eukaryota; kingdom Metazoa; phylum Chordata; order Ceratodontiformes; family Protopteridae; genus Protopterus; species Protopterus annectens. Next base: position 1,004,761,320 of record NC_056728.1, read on the forward strand.
TCTGATAGTGCTAGTAAGTGAGAAGAATAATTTGAGATCCATGCATGAAGGTCAGTAACTTTATTCAGTAGGCTTTGTACATTGATGGATGGAATAGATAAATTCTTGGGAGAATAGTGGTAGGGATACAGGAAGATGGGGATATGGTGTGGGTGGGAGTAGTGGTTAGTTAGGTTAGGAGTGGATTGTTTGAGCAGAAACCGGGTGTGATGTAGATGGCCCTGGGTTAGGGTGGATGTCACCTGCTAGTAAGAGGATGGTGACTGATGGATTAGATTTGAGAGCAAAGAACTTGTGAGTAACATGTTTAAGTTTAACTTTAACAAAGAGGGTGAAGGTAATTGGAATATTTTGTAATGAAATAGGTGAGTAAATGAGATTTTATGTAGAGAGGGAACAATGGTAAATGATGTAGAGGTAAAGTGGCTGTTGTTGAAGTAGGATAAGGTTGGTGCTGGTTTTAAATAGTGAAGGTTGGTATGATAAGATGAAAGGGAGGTGAACAGAAGTAGTAGGGAAGTTACTAACAAATTTAGGATCATGGTTAGGGAGGGTTAGGTTGAGAGGTTGTTGGTATTGGAGGTGGGAGGCAAGAGAATGTTGTAAATGTGCAGAGTAGGGAGGACATAAGGTTAAAGAGTGGGGTGTGGTTTAATGTCTGAGAGGAGGGAGGAGTATGTGGGAGAAGTAAGTAGGTGGAGGCTGATTGGATAATTATGTGGGAGGGCACATGATGCTTAGAGGATAGTTTGATTGGATAATTATGTGGGAGGGCACAAGATACGTATAGTATATATGTAGGGTAAGTGGGGGTGGGTGGGAATGGGGTTAGGCTAGTGGAGCGGAGTGAGCCCAAGTGTAGTGAGTGTGAATGGAGCGGGTTGCACCAGAAATGTGGCATGAACTAAGGACAACAAAAAAATCTGTACTGTACAACTGTTTCAATCTGGTGGTTTTTGTACTATTCACCAATGGACCTTTTAATATAGCAACAGCTTATTTCTCTCTATTAGTTAGATGGAGAGACATTAGTGTTCTTGTCAGCACAGTAATGGAGGGGGGTGCAAACATAAAATTTCAGTGGGCTTAGAAGCTGTAAAGAAATAACAATCAAGTTGGGACCAAAACAGGTAGCATTTTATAGACAAAAGAGGCAGTTAAGGGTAATTAGTATGAATTAAAAGCAAAGAGTATAGTGCCTTGGATGACTATCTCTGTGCAGTGCTCACTTGTAAGAACTGTTTGTAAACACTATTTTTGAAAGTAATGCCTTAATGGTGAACCTACACTTAATTATTGAAGGTTTTCTTTTTCAGAAACAGTTACTGTGAGGTCCTCCCATTTGCTCAAAAAAGAATAATTGCTTGCAGGGTCTTGGCAGGTTCCAGCAAAGGAATAGTGGGACCTAACAAAACTGAAAAAAAGAAGAGAGTGTGATTAGGGAAAAGAGTAAATATGGGTGATAGAGCACAAAAAGGATGAATGAGAGAGCAACAGTAGCTTGCAGAAAAAAGTAGGAAGTAGAAGTAAATTGCATTGGTTTAATACTGTATGAGGAGAAAAAACTATATGCGGGATAGCTATGTTTTTAAATGCATACATTCAGAAGTAATCATGCTAAAAAACAAATTAATTACAGCCACCATGCATTTCTTTACAGTAGGTTTCAACAGTTTTGCTCTTTCTAGTGGCAATTGTTAACATTTACTGATATGCCGACTGCAACTCCATAACAAGATACATTAGCCTAAGCTGGTCTGCTAGCAAAATCATATGTCAGGAATTCAATTCATTGTAATAAAGCATAAATAAATACATGAATAAATGTTGGTCACAAAAAGAACAGTAAAGTAATCTAGGTAGTACAGCAACACTGAAAACAGACTTCCAATATTCTTCTGGGAAGTGGTGTTCACATCTAATGCAGAAAGCCATTTCTATAAGGACCAGCCACAATAAAAGTTTTAAATATACTTAATAATAAATAATAAAACCGCATGAAAATACTGAATATATATTCACAGTAAACCACAGAGTTCAGATCACAAGAAATATTGAAGAGAACACTGATGGATAGACTCAGACAAATAAAGAAAAACAATATATTAACTACACTTCACCATATTCCTGACTGAATCTAGAATTACTATTCCTTAATAACATATTTGATAGAGCAAAGTACAATGAAATAAGTTAGCAGTCTTCCTAGTCAGGTTCCCCAAAAACAAAATATTCCATCCTCAGAGATTACTCCCTTTAAAATATAATATCCAAGATGGCTTGCAGAATGACCTCATCTGGTCTCCTGACTCTAGGTTCTCACAGTAACCCCCTTTGAAGCTAAGACAGGAATTTAGCATAGATGGCTACAATACACATCTAAATGTTTATGGCAGTTCCTGGAGCTTCCCCTCCTTTTACTGAGCTAATGAACAAAGGCTTCTTCTAGACCTACCATCTCCAGTCCTATTCAGCACAGTGGGGTGCTGTGTTTATGGCTTAACAGCTAATTTAATTTCAGGTTTATATTAGATGCTCAAAGTTACTGAACTTTGAATACGATATGATCGACACCATATCGTCAAAGTCCAGTAACATCGAACACCTAATAAAAACATCACAAAAAGTCAAAAAACAGATCTACTTGCTTTAAGCAGGAGAGCAAGCCACCCTGCACCCCCCATATGGGGGGCTGCTCCACTCACACCCCCCACTACTTAAATATTCCAACTCTGAGACCGCACTACATTGAAGTAAACAGAAATCTCCCTTTATGGAGATTTCCATTTACCTCTTTGATGTTCTGCAGTTTCACTGTTTAGATGTCGACAATGTCAGATTCGACATTGTGAATGTTTGCGATTCTGATATAGACCCTTTAATTTCAAGGATTTTCAAAACTAACTGGACTGAGGTTAACTGCTTCTCCTCCAGTGCCATTTGCTAACATATATACATACAGTCTCACATATATGTTCCTTCTCTGTCCAGTAGGCCCCACTGTTGATACATTTTTTAACACTAGCAACTTTACAAACACATTTTGATTTTCAAATGCCATACAGTTCTAATACATTTGTAACAAAGCATCTTGTATAACTCAGTTTGATATTCAAAGGACATATTATTCTTTACCGAACTCCAGCTGGCTATGCTGGCACTAGCCCATATCATCACACCCTCCTCTCTGATATACATGATTGTAAAGCTGTTTAGTGTACAGAAAACCACACTACATGACTAGCATACTAGTTGCACCAGTAGAAAGAGGACACGCATCTTATATCTCCCTTTTTCAGAAATAAAAATAAATGACATTGTGGGGTAGAATTTTGCAATGCGGTTAAGTTTTACACTGTGTGCTTTATTATAGAACAGTGCAGGAATTCAAACTACACATGTGCTATGAAATTAACAGCTTGGAACAGAAAACTGGACACAAGTGTCATTTTTCAGAGGCAGCACAGGAGCACTGGCTGGTGGCAGAACTTTGTTAGACTCACACTAGACAAACAAAGACTGAGGGAATAAAAAGCCACACTGCAGGAAGCATCTCATTAAAAGCTTATAGGCCTAACACATCTGTAAGTACCAAGCTGTTGTAGCCCAGCACAGTGCATTTCACACTCTTGTGCCTGCAAAAAAACAAGTTAAATTGACAATACATTCATAATTAATATTTTAACATTAAACTCACAGACTTTAGCTTTGCAGTTTATTCACAGTCGAATAAGATCGCTGATAACAGAATGCAAAACAAGGAAACCAAGAATAGAACACACAAAAGAAACATATAAAGAAGACCCTGTTTATTAGAATCAATTCTTTCCTTGACACAATAATTACTTTGAAATGCAGGATACACACACACACACATACACACACACACACACACACACACACACACACACACACACACACACAAGTAACAATAACAGCTCCTTGTATCATTGCATGCATTCATAAGTTTGCTTGTGATAAAATGAATGAATAAATGCATAATGAGAAATATATATCAGCTCATTACTGTAAAAACCATGCAGCATATCCCATCGCATGCACCCCCGTGCCCTCCCAACCTCTTAGCTCAAGAATTAGAGACAAAGACCCAACAGTCAGGTACAGATTTTAACTCTTTCTCTTATATATACACTTTAAAAGTTATATTAGAAAGTATTTTCTAAAGGACACATAGTGTGAAACTCATATGCCTGATATTTAATGACTGTTTGTATCCCAGGACAATTTGCCAGAAAAACAAAGAACAGGCAAAAATAATTCTCAGTTTTTTCTGCTCAAGAATTCTGTACAAAGCCAAAAACAACTGGGGGGGGGGGGGGTTAAAGTGGGTCTAGCAAATGATGTGGAAAATTAAGGGTACAGCTGAAGGTTTCAGGGTTTGATTCTCTCACTGTGAACAAGCCTCCTTAAACATTATATTGTTTACATCTTCTTTGTCAATATAATTTTATTAAACTTGGGTTTCTGAGTAGTATCCCACAATAGTACTAGAAATGGGAAGAATATGTGCTATTTGGTATTTAAATATTTTAATAATTAATTTTCCTCAATTTTTGGCTGAATGTTCCTACTCTTTAATACCCTTGGTACCTATTTCAATGTCTGCAGGTTGAGAGGTAATGTAGGGCCTCAGTGAGAAATTTCAATAATGAACAGAGTTTGATGAGTTAGTAAGAGTAAGCACTGGGGAGAAAAGCCAGGGAGGAAGTGGTGCCTCCATTGTCTTATAAGTGAGTGGTGATGGACAGTGCTGATATAGGTAGGTAGGTGTGTGTGTGTGTGTGTGTGTGTGTGTGTGTGTGTGTGTGTGTGTGTGTGTGTGTGTGTGTGTGTGTGTGTGTGTCTGTGTCTGCATGGACACAGTCCTAGCACATGATACAGTGTTGTGCTGAGGTCTGCTGGACAGGTCTTGAGCACCCAAAGCAGATGTATGCACTGACAATGCACCTCTCTGTCATCAGTTGTGCACTACCTGGAAAGGTTACCACAGCATGCACCAATGTCAGAATGCTCTATGAGTATGAAAGACAGGACATGCTACATTTGCTGTCTGCATGAACATCCTGCGTATGTGTACAACCAGAACACCCCACAGTGTCCCCAATACTGGATGGTAGTGTGGAGATGGTGGTGCTGTGGGCCCAAGACTGTGCAATTTCCATCCTGAGATGAATCTCTCCATTAGGGGAAGAGTGGTGACCATGATTTGTGGCTCTACAGTGACACCTGCAGTATACAAAATCCCTAAGCTGCCTGTCCATAATGCTGCATATATGGCTCAATCACGCTTACAGGTCTTCAAGCAGATCATGTGCTACTTTGACCAGCTTGGGTATGGCTTTATTGGTCTCTGCCTGTCCACATATTATGGCTTTGAACAAACATTGAGTAGTATCAACAGAGACACTCAGCTCAGGGGTGGGGGAGGTCCTCACCAGTGGCATATTTCCCACATAGGTCATCATCTGCTCAGTGGAGCTGATGGCACACTTGAGCTAAAGCCACACCCTGGGCTGACTTGTTGACCTTATTCAGTCCTTGATGGGCTTATGTGGAGTGTTGCACAGGCACTGGAGCTGTGTCTGTGGTAGAGGAGTGGATGTGGCCATCATATTGTCTAAATCTACAACTGACACTGTGACATCCAACTGTGCCTGGATTTGGCTGCCATCATCACTGGGTCCAGACAGTTCCCAACACTAATTGTTTTTACTTTACTTAGTACTTGTTCACCGGGTAAGTCAACCGGTCTTTTGGCCCTTTCCAGCCACAACCTAAGATCAAAGAGCAGAAGATAATCAGGATTTTTCAATCAACAATATTATATACAAAATGAGTACAAAATGTTTAACATAGTAAGATTGAATGCAGACAGAGTAACCTTAAAAGATTCAGAGTGAATTGATAAAAATGTATACAAAATGCAAGCTGAAATGTGCATAAAATACTTTGTGATCATACATGTAATACATAAACTCCTTTATACATGTAAAATATATAGGATGCCACATTAAGTGGCTGAAATAAGTTTATTAAATGTATTCTAGTATTCATGATATAGGATGATAAGTTACCTAACCATTGTCATGGCAGCAGTTGCAGGTAAATTTAGTAAACAGATGCTCTTTAAGTGCATCTTTGAAATTTTATTGGTTTCTAGATGTTTAATATCTGTAAGCAGGTGATTCCAGGTATCAGGTCCCAGTCTAGAGAAGGCTGTCTCACCTACAGCAGTTTTAAATGAAAATCATACTAGAATAAGACTGTTGTCCTGTGGGAGGTAATGACAGTGTTTTAGAACCTTGCAATTAAGAAAAGTGGCTCTATGAGGCACTAAAAGCCATTTAGAATTTTTTAGCAAATTGCAATGGTTTATCTGGGGGTCTGCTAATAGAAAGAATCTGCAGATTTTATTCTCAGCAGTCTGTATTCTTTGAGTATTGTGGGCTGAATGCATAAATAGAAAAGGAAGGCCATGTTCAAGTCTGGGTATTAAATGTAGGCTTATATTCCAAGTGTAGGAACTAGATAACACAGTACCCATAAAAACACCAAAATGTTAGCCAGTCTAAGGATGGAAGTTTCACAAAGTATTTTATGCACATTTCAGCTTGCATTTTGTATATCTTTATCAATTTACTCTGACTGGATCTTTTAAGGTTATGTACTCATTTTGTATATAATATTCTTGACTGAAAGGCCGTGATGTATTTTCTGCTCTTTGAGCAGCCTAATGAAGCTACTTGCATACAACACAGTATTATGGGAACGTAAAGTTTAACATACCTTGCGCAGAAGGATTTTGCACTTATAGAGCTGATGTTACAGACTTGTTGTAAGTTCTATGACCCTGAACTAAGCAAGTGCTGTGGGTTATAGCACATGTTCAGACATACCAAAATGAGGTATCACACCAAAAGAAATTTGTGGAGGCATGTGTAATTCAGCACCAACATCCGGCACTCCACTGTGAATTCCTGAAAATTGTTCTCCACAGGGGTTTGCTGAATTGTCAGGACTCCATAACAGAGATGCCAGTAACTCCTTAATTCTTGCCAGTGGTAATGGTGTAGGTAGACCCCCACCAGTGACCTTCTGTTCCAGTACTAAACGGGTTGCTTACTACATACCTGTACAGTCATGGTAATGACCCTACTTCAGACCTGTTCAGAGATACTATTTTGTCCACCAATAGCACTGATATCCTCTGTAAAGTCCAACCAGACCTGCACATGGAAGGTGTGGTCAGATGTCTCATGTCAGTGCATCTTTTCACCATTCTCATGGAGGGCCGACAGCAAGATGTTATTCACTGTCTGAAAGAATTTACTGTTAGGCTGCTAATTGCCATTTAAAAATGAACATGTGTAGAGCATCCAAGCCTAATTTTGGGCACATGTGTTTAGACAGGATGAATTGCACTTGTCAAGATCAGGGAGGAGAATTTTTGCAGCAGATATTTTGCAATATTTGACAAATACGAGGCAGAATTTTTTTGCCAGATCAAAAATTTAACAGTTCACAGATAGCAACATTTAATGCATCTATGATATTTTAAATGCTAGGAGCATTAATAATAAAGTTTTTTTTTTAATTGGAAAATTTGCTATGTTCCCATAAGGTTGATGTTGTTATTGTTTGTGAAACATGGTTAAAAACAATGTATGGAATACAGTTCTGTAATCAGAAATGAGGAGGACATTGTTAGTTATATCAGAACCAAACTTGAGTATGGAATAACAATATAGAAATCTTATTAAAAAATTAAGCGTCAGTAACCAGAAAAGAGTAAAGCAGAAATATACCAAGGGCATCTATGACTGTGAAAATAAGTTATTATGAAAGACTAACTTGTACAATGTCTCATATAGATATTTAACAAGAGACATTATTCAGGTATATACAGCATTTATAGGCAACTGCCTCTGGGAATGTTTGGGGTTATCAAAAAGTTGTACTTAATAACCAGACAATGCACAGGTGGCACAGTGACACAGGGGATAGCATTGTTGCCTCACAGCAAGAGATTCCCTGGTTTGATTCTTGGCTGGAATGTCTTCTGTGCAGGCTCTGCATGTTTTCCCTTTGTTTACATGGGTTTCCTTTGGGTGCTCTGGTTTACTCTCACATTCCATAAACAAGCAGTAGGTTGATTGAACACTCTAAATTGGCCATAGGTGTGCATGTATGTATGGTGTGGAAGAACTACCACAGCAGGGTGCAAACCTTGGCTCTAGATGATTGTCACTGTTGAAGTCACACCCAGATCCCTTGCACAAAAATGTGAAAAAGGGGTTTTGGATGGATCAGACAACCTATGTAGAAGATTCTATATGAATGAAAAGTGTACTGATTGGTTCTCTGAGAGAGCAGCTGATGCATGGAATACACTACCAAACTACATTAAACAAGTAATACTTTAGATATTTTTAAGAACAGCCTGGACACTTACTATGGCAACAACTGTTTTTGTATATTGACTGGCTAGAAGGGCATTATTGCCTGTGCTTTAAATATTTATATGCATGTATGTGTGCATTTATGTAATCACATTCAGGCATGATGACCTGCAACTGCAACCCTGTTCATTGCAAAATAGTGGGTGACTTCCTCCATGTGTTACTGCCATCCATGTAGTGGTGTTATGTACGGTGTTTTTGTTGATGTTGCATTGACATGGAGTGGGGAGAGTCACCTTGTGCAGACACACAGCTATTGTGGAACAGCTCGTATCATCTGTATGTCCATAGATCACAGAGGCAAACATACTGCCTCCATGTACACATTGAAGGATTACAATGTGGTGACATGCATCTTGCTACTCCCCATGACTGTGAAAAGCCACAGATCCAGCACAGGATTTGACTGCTACTCTTCAATAACCTCACTGCCAGTGATCTGCACTGGTTCTGTGAAGTACAGTGTATGCAGCCCAACAGATCACTCAGTCACTGTAGGACCCCAGAAGGTATATGTGTTTAGCCCACAAGTAGGCTTGGATCAATAGGACATCCCAACAGAGGTTAAAGTAGTTACCTCCTGGTATCCACATGTGTCTATGTGCAGAGACAATCTTACCCCCATCAACAAAAGATGTAGTGCAGGCCAAAACTGCTGCAAAGACCATAGAAAAAATCTCCCCAACAGTTATCCCTGAAGCAAGCAAGATAAGTGTGTTTGTTACAAAACCAAGTGGAATCAAAGCCTACCATCAAAATTAATTACCATTACTTTAGGCTCCCTTCCACCTTTTGACTACTACTGCAGGCACTTTCCCCATCACCTGCAGTCAATAGTAACGCCGATCGCAAAAGGTTTATGGGCACACCACTACAATAATAACACCATGGAGAACTGTTGAACACAAGCTCATTCTACGTCTGCCTTTGGACTGTTCTGGTTGGCCCCCTTACACAAATACACACCCCATAACAAACACTCACAGCTACTGTATCAGTACTCAGAGCAGATAGATATGTAATATGTACGGTACCTACTTGACAGAGGTAACCCTCTCATACAGGACACCACAGCATATACTACAACAGATGTAAAGTTAAATATCACCAAACAGAATACTTTCCAACATTTGAATATCTCCATTTGGTGGTACACACACAGTCCTGACCCTAAATCAGGACCATGCTAGCTGTATAACATACAAGGAAACAATACAGTATTGTTTTTAGTGATCCTGGCATATCACATCTCCAAAACTTCTCCTACTATAACAGTACACTCTACCCTGGTTTATAGGTAAGTACTATGCTAGCTGTCCTTGTGGACAATTCCTCCTAGTGAGGATCAAACGCTTTACCTCTAGTCTGTGAAGCAAACACCTCAACTATTATACTAGTCCCCATCCCCAACATTGTTGACATTTACACACATTTGCTTACCTACCGACAGTTTCAAATGGTCATGTAATTCCTCAAGCAACACATAAGTAAAGCATTAGTAGTACAGTAAGACTGAAAATAAAATCACTTCCCATTCACTTAGCTCTATATAAGTTTACCGTGGTTGTAATAATTAAGGTTTGCTTTATGGATTGCAGCGTTACACTTTACTTTTCTGCCATCTTTGATATATAATGATTAGGCTAGCAATTACCATGTTAACTTTATTTTACAGTTTTGAGGCTAACATAACCATTATACTAATGAGCCTGTTTTGGACAAATGTTCATGAATCTGACGTTAATGTCATTGCTAAATTCACCTGCGTCTCCCTAAGATGTTTGGTCATTTTCATGCACTTTCATGAGTATCTGCAAAGCACTGTCAGAATACATGAAAGGGTCAATGGTCCCTCTGAGGATGTGGGGAAAATATGTTATGGCTTGCAGAAGCACTGAAGAGCAAAACTGAAGTATCTATGACCCCAGAAGTATAGTGTTCCCACAAGTAGGCTTGGATCAATAGGACATCCCAACAGAGGTTAAAGTAGTTACCTCCTGGTATCCAGGGGTTTGCTGAATTGTCAGGACTCCATAACAGAGATGCCAGTAACTCCTTAATTCTTGCCAGTGGTAATGGTGTAGGTAGACCCCCACCAGTGACCTTCTGTTCCAGTACTAAACGGGTTGCTTACTACATACCTGTACAGTCATGGTAATGACCCTACTTCAGACCTGTTCAGAGATACTATTTTGTCCACCAATAGCACTGATATCCTCTGTAAAGTCCAACCAGACCTGCACATGGAAGGTGTGGTCAGATGTCTCATGTCAGTGCATCTTTTCACCATTCTCATGGAGGGCCGACAGCAAGATGTTATTCACTGTCTGAAAGAATTTACTGTTAGGCTGCTAATTGCCATTTAAAAAATGAACATGTGTAGAGCATCCAAGCCTAATTTTGGGCACATGTGTTTAGACAGGATGAATTGCACTTGTCAAGATCAGGGAGGAGAATTTTTGCAGCAGATATTTTGCAATATTTGACAAATACGAGGCAGAATTTTTTTGCCAGATCAAAAATTTAACAGTTCACAGATAGCAACATTTAATGCATCTATGATATTTTAAATGCTAGGAGCATTAATAATAAAGTTTTTTTTTTAATTGGAAAATTTGCTATGTTCCCATAAGGTTGATGTTGTTATTGTTTGTGAAACATGGTTAAAAACAATGTATGGAATACAGTTCTGTAATCAGAAATGAGGAGGACATTGTTAGTTATATCAGAACCAAACTTGAGTATGGAATAACAATATAGAAATCTTATTAAAAATTAAGCGTCAGTAACCAGAAAAGAGTAAAGCAGAAATATACCAAGGGCATCTATGACTGTGAAAATAAGTTATTATGAAAGACTAACTTGTACAATGTCTCATATAGATATTTAACAAGAGACATTATTCAGGTATATACAGCATTTATAGGCAACTGCCTCTGGGAATGTTTGGGGTTATCAAAAAGTTGTACTTAATAACCAGACAATGCACAGGTGGCACAGTGACACAGGGATAGCATTGTTGCCTCACAGCAAGAGATTCCCTGGTTTGATTCTTGGCTGGAATGTCTTCTGTGCAGGCTCTGCATGTTTTCCCTTTGTTTACATGGGTTTCCTTTGGGTGCTCTGGTTTACTCTCACATTCCATAAACAAGCAGTAGGTTGATTGAACACTCTAAATTGGCCATAGGTGTGCATGTATGTATGGTGTGGAAGAACTACCACAGCAGGGTGCAAACCTTGGCTCTAGATGATTGTCACTGTTGAAGTCACACCCAGATCCCTTGCACAAAAATGTGAAAAAGGGGTTTTGGATGGATCAGACAACCTATGTAGAAGATTCTATATGAATGAAAAGTGTACTGATTGGTTCTCTGAGAGAGCAGCTGATGCATGGAATACACTACCAAACTACATTAAACAAGTAATACTTTAGATATTTTTAAGAACAGCCTGGACACTTACTATGGCAACAACTGTTTTTGTATATTGACTGGCTAGAAGGGCATTATTGCCTGTGCTTTAAATATTTATATGCATGTATGTGTGCATTTATGTAATCACATTCAGGCATGATGACCTGCAACTGCAACCCTGTTCATTGCAAAATAGTGGGTGACTTCCTCCATGTGTTACTGCCATCCATGTAGTGGTGTTATGTACGGTGTTTTTGTTGATGTTGCATTGACATGGAGTGGGGAGAGTCACCTTGTGCAGACACACAGCTATTGTGGAACAGCTCGTATCATCTGTATGTCCATAGATCACAGAGGCAAACATACTGCCTCCATGTACACATTGAAGGATTACAATGTGGTGACATGCATCTTGCTACTCCCCATGACTGTGAAAAAGCCACAGATCCAGCACAGGATTTGACTGCTACTCTTCAATAACCTCACTGCCAGTGATCTGCACTGGTTCTGTGAAGTACAGTGTATGCAGCCCAACAGATCACTCAGTCACTGTAGGACCCCAGAAGGTATATGTGTTTAGCCCACAAGTAGGCTTGGATCAATAGGACATCCCAACAGAGGTTAAAGTAGTTACCTCCTGGTATCCACATGTGTCTATGTGCAGAGACAATCTTACCCCCATCAACAAAAGATGTAGTGCAGGCCAAAACTGCTGCAAAGACCATAGAAAAAATCTCCCCAACAGTTATCCCTGAAGCAAGCAAGATAAGTGTGTTTGTTACAAAACCAAGTGGAATCAAAGCCTACCATCAAAATTAATTACCATTACTTTAGGCTCCCTTCCACCTTTTGACTACTACTGCAGGCACTTTCCCCATCACCTGCAGTCAATAGTAACGCCGATCGCAAAAGGTTTATGGGCACACCACTACAATAATAACACCATGGAGAACTGTTGAACACAAGCTCATTCTACGTCTGCCTTTGGACTGTTCTGGTTGGCCCCCTTACACAAATACACACCCCATAACAAACACTCACAGCTACTGTATCAGTACTCAGAGCAGATAGATATGTAATATGTACGGTACCTACTTGACAGAGGTAACCCTCTCATACAGGACACCACAGCATATACTACAACAGATGTAAAGTTAAATATCACCAAACAGAATACTTTCCAACATTTGAATATCTCCATTTGGTGGTACACACACAGTCCTGACCCTAAATCAGGACCATGCTAGCTGTATAACATACAAGGAAACAATACAGTATTGTTTTTAGTGATCCTGGCATATCACATCTCCAAAACTTCTCCTACTATAACAGTACACTCTACCCTGGTTTATAGGTAAGTACTATGCTAGCTGTCCTTGTGGACAATTCCTCCTAGTGAGGATCAAACGCTTTACCTCTAGTCTGTGAAGCAAACACCTCAACTATTATACTAGTCCCCATCCCCAACATTGTTGACATTTACACACATTTGCTTACCTACCGACAGTTTCAAATGGTCATGTAATTCCTCAAGCAACACATAAGTAAAGCATTAGTAGTACAGTAAGACTGAAAATAAAATCACTTCCCATTCACTTAGCTCTATATAAGTTTACCGTGGTTGTAATAATTAAGGTTTGCTTTATGGATTGCAGCGTTACACTTTACTTTTCTGCCATCTTTGATATATAATGATTAGGCTAGCAATTACCATGTTAACTTTATTTTACAGTTTTGAGGCTAACATAACCATTATACTAATGAGCCTGTTTTGGACAAATGTTCATGAATCTGACGTTAATGTCATTGCTAAATTCACCTGCGTCTCCCTAAGATGTTTGGTCATTTTCATGCACTTTCATGAGTATCTGCAAAGCACTGTCAGAATACATGAAAGGGTCAATGGTCCCTCTGAGGATGTGGGGAAAATATGTTATGGCTTGCAGAAGCACTGAAGAGCAAAACTAGTGGTTTTATACATGTATATATGTGTGTGTGTGTGTGTGTGTGTGTGTGTGTGTGTGTGTGTGTGTGTGTGTGTGTGTGTGTGTGTGTGTGTGTGTGTGTGTGTGAGTGTAGGCACAGTGATGCTTGTAGGCTCTTTCCATGCCATTTTTTATACCCAAGCGCCTTCATGCCTCACAATGTATTTTCACGCTATTCAATGATGGTACCATAACTGGCCATGATAACTAACTGTCGGACAGTGCACATCAAGTGCTGCCAGCAGCAATATGTATGAAAGTGAGAGTGTTACCATAGTTCACTGGCCATGGCTTCTGAGGGCACTGATGGTGCCAGAACTCCCAGCTGGTATGCTAAGGAGAGAAAGATTGTTTTGTACTTGATATATATGGACCATTTTCTTATGAGGGTCTCCATTATAAAGTATATGGCTGGCAGTGAGTGCTCTTACAGGCATAAACTCCTTTGTTGAGGAGTTCCAGCACATTACAGTGACCTGTAGAAACACCTTCCTGACCTTCTGAGCCTATGTAACGAAGGGGTCAAAGAGAAAGCTATTGAGATATATGGTAAGTATGCAAAGCTGATTACTGCCCTCTTACTTCCCTTATAGATAAATGGACCCTTGTAGATCAATTAATTTGATGTGTGGTGTGTATGCTCTTCTTGCTTTTCAAATCAGGTAGAAATGTCAGAGAATGTATTCTTATTCCAGAGGTGAATGTAGAGTCTCTCCAGGTGAAAGTGTTGGCATGCTTGCTGTCATGTTATTGATTAGTTAGGTAGGTATATCAAAGCAGCACAGAACTACCGATTGCTATAGCACACATCTTACAGTTTTGTGCGCAGTCTGCTTTGCACACCCACATCTATAATCTACATGTTCAAGAGATATATGCATTCATTATTTGCAGAAAGATGCCTGCCTCTGTCTGCTTGGGCAGAATACTCACTGTCTTATGGTGTCAGAGTACAAAGGATTAGTCCAGATGAAATTACTTTAGCTAGCAAATCTAGGAGACTCTCTCTCTGATACATTCGTCCATCTACCTATTTAACCAAATAAAACACCTGAAACTTAAACAAGGGATCTTTATTCCTCCCACAGGGAGGGTATCAGATAGAGAGGGACAATCTCATAGATCTGCTAGCTAAAGTGATTTTATCTGGATAATCCTTTATACTCTGTTTCTTGTTAGTCCTGTCACCCTCTGGGTCACAGGTGGGATACCAGACTTGATGAGAGCATTCTGGATTACATCAGTTTACTGTCATATGATGTCTGATTTGCAGAGATGTTGCCACATTCACACTATTGACTCTGGACATAAGCTTAGAGGATCACGTGTCAGTATCTTGACTGTGCATTACCCTACTATTTGCCATTGCTGGTGTAACCTCCACCTGGTATATGTCTGCCATGTGTGGTATACTCGTTGTGTGTTGTCTGACGTGTGGTATACTCATTGTGTGTTGTCTGCCATGCGTGTTATACTCATTGTGTTTTGTTTGCTTTGTGTGGCATACTCATGTGTTGTCTGCCATGTGTGGTATACTCATTGTTTGTTGTCTGACGTGTGTGGTATACTAGTTGTGTGTTGTCTGACGTGTGTGGTATACTAGTTGCATGTCTGACATGTGTGGTATACTTGTGTGTTGTCTGCTATGTGTGGTATACTCGTGTGTTGTCTGAAATGTGTGGTATCCTTGTGTGTTGTCTGACATGTGTAGTATACTCATTGTGTGTTGTCTGACATGTGTGCTATACTCGTTGTGTGTCCCCTAGTGCTTAAACTACAATACAATGGTTGCCAGGCACCTGCTGATAGCTGCCTTTGTTGGAAACAATTTATTGCCTGCCTTTGGTACAGCACAGATGCATCACAGGCATGTTGGGTAACATATATGACAGCACCGTTCATGTCCACATGGTGGGTCTTTCACTTTGTCTCATACAACATGTCTACAGGGCCACTCCCACATATACCTTCCATGGTCTATTATGACAACATCACCAGTGTAGCCCCAGGTATCCCCAACCATTGGCTATGGCTACAATACCACTTTACATCATTCAGTAGGGACATTTGGGTTTATATCCCTAGTCAGTAGTACAGGTCCTGGTATAGTAGCATATAGCAGCTTAGTAATACAGCAGTAGACACCTGTATAACTGATCTTTGGACACAATCAGAGTAGTAATGTCTTGTTTCTTTCTCTGTCTTTCTCCCTGTTACTATCCATTCGTTATCCATCTATCTATTTCTATCTGTCTAGCTATTTCTCTCTCTATATATATTGTTCTTTTTAATCTGTCTGTTTTCCTGTTGGTTGTTTTATTTCTACTCATTTATTTTACCATTTTGTAGCATCTGCAATTGATGTGGCTCTGGTATGGGACTGATCCCTGCCCCACCATCTGCCCAATCTTTGTCCTCCCACCACATCATCTTCATCGAGGCCTGCTACTCTGTTATATGACAGAGGTAGTGTGGTGGGGGGAGCACCCTGGCAGCCTTGCCAGTGAATTCTGATAGTCACACACCACACAGGAATGCTATAGTTTGCTCTTGTGATGCTGCCAAATGCTTACAATTTATCACCCAGCAGCTGTAATAGGCAATGACAGAGCTCATGAACCAGTTGCATGATTCCCCCATCGGCCACCTGGAAAGGATCCCTGTGTAGTTTAACAGAACTGTACTGCTGCCTAGTACTGCCACACCACTATCTGAGGCAGGACTCAGTGGGTGAAACTCAGTGGGTAGAGCAGTCACTGTGATGACTGACCACTACTTGGGTCTAGCTCAGGAACTGGGTACCCACCCTATTGTCCATCGTAGCATTTAACTTCCTTGCGTGTCTCCTCCTTCCTCTGTTTGTTGTTTAGTCTGCACTATCACTATTTGTCCTCCTTCTGTCAGTATGTCTATATAATAATCTTGTACAAAGCTTGGTCCCATCCAGGCCTTAAATATTCATGACCAAGGTTCCTAATTAGTTAGTTCTGCTTGAGTTGCAAGATTCCTGCTTGTTAACTGATAATCACCATTGAGCCTCTCTGTAGTAGCCTTTGTGTGATGACACAAGGCTTGTTTCTGAATCTCAGGAGTTTTGTCTTTCACTTTTTGGGGGGTTATAGTTGTCATGTAATGTGGCTACTGAACATACTGGTAAACTAGTCACTTCTTTTTTGTTGCGAATGTATCTGGATGTATAATGCTATATCTTGATTTCACAGCATTTTCAAACTTTAGCCAAGACTATGTAATGTATATATGTAATGTACTAAACTCTGCCCTTATTACAAATGCACAAATTAATGATTACTGACAGCTGAAAGCTGAATGACTAGCTGCTGGTTAATTATCTTGCTATGCAATCATGTGCGTCTTCCAAAATTCTAGGAAACAGATAAAAAAAAATTCCACTGTACTAAATGGAGATTGGCAAGGTTTCTGTGGCTTTTCCACTACAAATAAAAGCTTAGCGTTGGCTTAACAATCCACCCGGTACATCTAACTGCTTTTGTTTGTTTGCTGCTTTCCAGGCAGCATGATATCCAAAAATAGTTAGGATGGACTGTGGATAACCCCATTCCTGTCAAGATTAGATGAAAGCCAGTGCTGGCAGGAAATGAGACTTAACATTATCTCAAACTGAAAGACAGCCCCACTGCTCAACTCCTGCTTAACCTTACTGAAGTTTTTACTCTGCTAATTCTTTTATAATGAATGCAGGATGTAACTGATTTATGTGTTTAGAAAGTAAATCATATGAAAACAAAACTTATTTGACATGAATTACATGCTGTCAATCAAGCAAGCTGTACTTTAGATGCATACAACATTAGTAAGAAAATATGCTCCGTCTAAACTCTGTCACACAATATATTTTACAAGTTTGATGTAACTCCACTCCATAGTGTAACATCTTGCTTTTTTCTGACACTGAAATAATGCTGCCAACAGCCTCATGAAATGTATGATTTACTCGCATGCCTGTTTTATGTACCAATTAACTCAGCACTCATTGAGGGGTGGGGGCTGGGCAGCTAAATGGGGCCCCAAGTAGAGAGACGCTTGTTTTATTTTTGACATCTTTTTTTTTTCTTAAAATATTAACAAATCTGAAGAAAAAAACTTGTCCAACATTCTATGAGTAAGAATGGATAATGGGCCAAAGATTCCCATGAACAGAACCCTTTCTGTTATTTTAAAAACTAAAAAGATGTCTAGGTTGTACTGAAAGAATATTCTCAGTACAAATGAGGTATTAAGTTACATGAGATAACTGTCAAGAACTGGAGCTTCATGATTTTAAGAAATCTGTCTGTCCCCTGTATCCTGTCTCCATTAACTTTACTTGGGGGGTACACTGCCACAGTTAATTGTGTCTGGAGGACACTCCATTAAAACTACCACAGGCGCCTGCATCTGTTGATTATGCTGAGGGACACAGCAGTTTTAATGCCAGTAACATAGACACCCGGAGTCTGTTAGTTCTGACTGGGGCTCCATATCTCTGCTAATCCTTCCTGGGTTTAAATGCAATAATTTGTTAAGCAATCCACTGTTTTCCCCATTTCCACATGACCTATGCCAGAAAGGAAACACAAATGCAGTATATGTATAGACAGTGTATGTTATCTAATTCAACCAACACTTTCTGAGGAGATAACAGAAAAAAATAAAGGTTTGTGGAGAACACAAGTAGACTTTCCAGAGGCACTGATTAGATGTCAGAACTGAATCCCACCCATACATTTATAAGGAAGAAACATCAATCACTGATTCATTGTTCTAGCTTCTTGATTCTGTTTATCTTGAAAAGTCTTATTCTGCCAGTCTTCCTACGACTTTGAGATTAATTCATTCCTACAGTAGAATCAATTCTGTTTGAACCAGAGTCTGTTAAGTTGGTTGAATTCCCAGCCCCATTTTGATTAATAATGACTATAATCTGACTTTATTAGTCCTGCACTGGAATGTACAAAAACAGTGGGATGTAAAGTTAAGTTATTAAGCTCATCTTGGTAGTGACGTGTGCCCCTACTAAATTTGCGACATGCATTCAATGCCAGCTTCAAATTCAAGTTTATTCAAGTGCTTCGGCCAGCCTCCCAAGCACCATAGAAGTATAACAGAAATAAATAAGAGATAGTAAGACATATGTTATCAATATAAAAATAGCAAAAACAGTAAAATAAAATGAAACTAAATAAAATAATGGTTTGCAAACTGAATCATGATCAAGCAGTAAAATTACAACTAGGCTAGCTCAAATGCTAGCTCAAATGAAGATCGTTTTACCAAGCACTTGAAGCCACTCATTGTTATAAATGCTTTCAGCTAACGAGGTAGTAGGTTCCAAAGGTATGGACCTTGATAAGCAAAAACCCAAACACTCGAAGTCCACAGGATTCAAGTCACACCACCAGACCACTAGCAGTCACTGGGAGGCAAAGCATAGGAACCAGGTCAGCCAGTACCAGGCCAGCAGATCCTGCAAACAGGGGGGGGGGGGTGCAGATAGATGTTAGTGTCCACTGACTCAACAAAATGCCGGACACACCAGTATCCCTGTGCTGCAAAGCAGCTGTCATAAAGGGGAACTGTTGTGTCACTGCCACGATCAAATAATGCCTTCAATCATCAAGGTGACATAAGCCCCCTGACTAAGGTTGTAGGCATGCAGCACCCACTGCTGTGTCTTGAGTGCCATTCACCACTGGAACACCTGCAGGTGTAGCTGTATGACAGACATTCAGCATTAATTCCAAGACTGGCCATGAGATAGTGCCTGGAGACTCACACTG
The DNA here is from genome assembly GCF_019279795.1 of Protopterus annectens. Classification (NCBI taxonomy): domain Eukaryota; kingdom Metazoa; phylum Chordata; order Ceratodontiformes; family Protopteridae; genus Protopterus; species Protopterus annectens. The sequence goes on from NC_056728.1 coordinate 1,004,780,996, forward strand.
ACTTATCAGGATCACTTCATAACTTGATAGTATATAGTCTAAGGGAACAAAGTTAATATGAACATGACATATGGCAGGGGATATTTTATATGGCTGGTCTCTCTTATAAAGTTAATGGAGCATTCAGCACATAGAGGGTGGCACTTATATATAGCTACTTTCTCTGACATAACATCCTTCCTCCACACTTGGTCCTCATACTTTTCTGCATGCTTTGATCTACTGCTCTTTGAAAGCCTCTGTTTTAAGACAGCTTGGCAACAAGGTCAAGTATCTTTCTCCCTTCACAGAGTACGAGGAAAACAGAATTTGGGATGCATATGATACTGGCTTACTCTGATGCATTTGCAGTCACAAGTAAACTGTTGCTTTAGATGCAAAGCTGGCTGTTACACAGTGATGGCAGTACTGCTGTCTTAATTACCATCCATCTGCAATGCTGAATGAATACCATCATGATTATGTGCTGCTCGAAAGCAGCTTATTTGTGAAGCTACCTAATTAGATAATTAATGTGAGCCTCTCTAAGTATGCAGCAAATCAATATAAAACTATGCATAAAACATGAAAGCATCCATGATGGATTGCAATCAACTTAGTCATTCAAAAGCAAACGTAATAATACTTGGTTCTATTTTTAGACATTGCTACATGCTGTGCCCAGCTATGTTTTGTTGCTAAGCTATTACTTTTTCTGATATTGTACTATTTTACTATGAGTACTGTGCTTAACATTACACTTTATGATTTAAATGCTAGTCTAATGTTGTATCAGCCTCTAGATTAACGCATATGTATCCTTGTTTTCACTTTGTTCTTTATATAGATTCTATTTAGCTTTTCACCCTGGGCCTTTGCTGAAAAGGTTTAGACCTCTGCCCAGTCAGACTATCCTAATAAACAAATACAAGAAATAAATGTATTTATTAATTTTTTTATTTATTAATTCTTTTATATACCATTGTGTTTTGTATCACACACTGAGGTATGCCTTGTGCCTCTTATATTTTTAGGGTGGTCAATGGAAAGTGGCCAGCAGTACCACAAGCATTAATATTTTAGCACTATAGAAAATTGAACCTTCCTGTAGGCATAAAGGGACCAAAATTTCATTTTAGTGGACAAGTGTAGTGCCACATGAGATCACTGTCATCAGCTATAGCAGCTGTAACTGCGGCCAGTCAGACAGTATAATCTGTATCCTTGGCAGAAGGCCCGGCCTTATGCATTAGCTAACTAGACAAACACCTAGGGTACTGCTCATCTAAGGGTACTTTTCTTCCTTTTATTTATATAGTTTTCTAATTAAAGTAGTACACCCATTTCTTTGTTTAAAAAACAGAAGTTAATGGAGGAACTGGGCCCTAGTATATCTAGTATAGCTGTACTATTTTTGGAAGAATGTGAATAATTGTAGCCTTTTGAGACAGTAAATATGGAATGAATCGTTAGAAACAGATTTTCGGGCCTCTCTCTCCCAATTGTTAAAGTTCAGGGCTGTAAACATCCATGAGTTCTGTGTCATATTTTTGGTATAGCTACAATTCTTGGGGCTACCTAGGGCAAAATTGCTAAGTGCTATTTGTTCATTATTCTGGCTTGGCAGGATTACTTTGATTTGAGTGAAGCAACTTGGAAAAATGTAATGTGTAGGGCAAAGTTGAAATTCTTACATAATCAGCATGTTGTATCACAGTCAGACATCACAAGTGTACACAGGAGTGGCTATAACTATGGAGTGGGGGTGGGAGCTGTGAGTAACTAACCCTATTATTGTTTGCTTAGTCTGGAAATCCAAAGGTCATTAAAGTTTTGAATAAGTAATTCCAATTAATCTAGTCAAATACTCTTTCTATATATAAACAAATTCATGCTATTTTTTTTCTTTTGATGTTTAGCTAAATCTATGACAGTTATTGCTTTCTTGCCATTGTCAAAGGTTACTCTTGTCAGCAATAAAACCTGTTTAGTCTTTATTAATAACCATATGTATAATTCCCTTTAGTCTACTGGATAATATAGATTCAAATATGTTGTAGCTGCATTAAGTAAAGAATTGGGTCTATATGATGAAACTAAATTTCTCTTTTCCCCTTTTTTTTGGATAGGAGTTGCTAATGAGTATTTCCAAGAGGGTGGAATAAAATTGGAAGTTTAAACTAAAAGATAATACACCACTGTACTTAAACCAAACAGACCTGGAAATTTTTACAGTTTTTAATAGCTTCTTTTATTTAAGTTAGTGATATTTGAATATTTAGCATTGATGATTGTTGCTCAATTAGTTTAGTTGCAATATTTTTTCCAAATATCTCTTTAATATGGTACGATTACCAGAGAAGAAATTTGTATAATACATTCAGTTTTACGAATAACAAGTGAATGCATACAATCAGAAGTTTTAAGTGGGAAGGAACACTGTTAATTTTTTAGAGCTTTTACTAACCAAGGAAATGGTAGTATAGGAAAGATTTAAAGTTTTCATCTGTGATATCACAATGACAATTCAAAGAGGTGCATTATGGGGGTTGGATTGTATAGGCCTGCAATTGCAGGCAATTTAATGATTATAGTACAAGTATTGAATAATCTAAGGTTTAGAAGTTGCAGGCATCTGTTAATTCTTGGATCACAGGGTTTTTCCATGTACATATGTGTAGCTTTGATTTTGATATGAAGTTTGTAGTAAGTGCTTTATTATTTCAAGACATTCTGGAAAAAAATACAAGTAACTGTACTGTTACAGAAGTACAAAAATTTTGGAAATATATTCATGTTAATTATTTAAACTTTTCCCAGAAGATTAATCTTTAATTTAGACCAAGATTCCAAGACTTTTTGATATTATCTTTTATATGGCATATGTGCAAATATCCCCCAGTTAGTTTTGTAATAGTTCGAGCTCATCTTGGATCTTACAATATCATAGTCTTCAGGAAGCAAAAATGAATAGTGAAAAAGAATATATTTTTCAATATGAAATTTGTAGATTGAAGTTATATGGTAATTTATTTTCAAGAGTTCAGGTATAGCTTGTTTGGGATTCTTGGTGTACACTAAGGTATCATTAGTAACTGATTCAATATTAATTATCCTCTTGTGAACATTTTTTAACTACATGATTTAATTATTTTGTTAAATATGCAAAGTATAGTTCACTGGAAAGAAATAAAGAAAAGATATGGTGATAGAGGGAAGCCTTGACAAGTATATATTCAATTATCATTTTATGTGAGCAAAATGTAAAGAGAAAGAATGAAGAGATATGGAGATAGAAGGCAGTATTGACAAGCACCAGTTAGTATATAAATGTTGAAGGACAAGAATCATTTATTGTGAGATATATACATACCCTATGAAAATATCCAAAAATGTGATAATCAGCTAAACGGACTATACGGTAAAAATGAAACAGAAAACCAATAAATCAAAAAGACTGACCGACCACTAAGAAAGAGTCTTGGACTTGAAAGCTTTGCAGTGTTGCAGTTTATCAAATAAACGTATTACTTTGTGAGACGGTCAGTCTTTTTGGTTTATTGTTTTTCTTTTTCTATATATAGATACCCTCTCATACAACGTTTTCACAGCTTTGATGCATTTGTCAGGAAATTTTTAATTCGTCATAGAGAAATGAAATATGCACCCTACTAATGCCTTACTAATATCAAAGGCAAACACCCCTTCCACAATGTTAGATTTTTGATGATAGAATAAAATAAATTTTAACATTAGATAAGGTTCAGTATGCTTCCCTTCCATAAAACCAGAGTGAATATTTAAGATAATATGGTTGACTGCTAATCTAAAAGCTAATAAGACAATATAGTTCTGTCTTCCCTTTTTCATATCAATAATTGGTAAGTATGTGGTATAAGTTTGATACGCGAGTTATTTGTTGTAACTAATATATTTTACAAATTGTCTCCTTAAAATGCTGATTTAAGATAACTAGCATACTTACACCAAATGAGCCATTCTCAAAAACAGATCCCGCATACATAGCACCCTCATCAATGGATCTAATCCCAACAACTCCATTAGGGGTTAGTCTTAGGTATTGAAAAACTCATTAACAGTTTAACCCTATAAACTCATTAACCAAATGTACATTCCCCAACACAAATCTAAACTGTCCACAGTATTTACAAGCACAAAATAGTATTACACAATAATTGCCGCTAGAGGTAGGCTTTTAGTACTGATCTGCCCTGTTTTTACCCAACCAGTATGTGGTGCATAATCAAAGCAGTGAGGTATCGAACAGAGTAGTATATTCAAGTCTCCAACTTTAGACACGTGTACATGCTGCTAAGTGATATGAAGAGTTCTTAATAGCACACAAACAGTTATAAAACATTGATCTGCACAGTTTGTTAATTATGCTTAACTTACATAATGGAGCAATTTCTCTTTCAAGAGCTGCTGCAATCACATCAGGATGCTTGTTAGCTGCAACCTGAAGTCCTTTAGCCACTGATGCAAAATATCTGGTTGCCTGAAGAAATTACTTTTGTAATATTGAAGCTCTCGACATTATAGAGTAATTATTGTCCCCATCCATATGCATGTTTAGAAAACACTGATTTCATGAGTGGTACATTGCAACCTGCTTTTTGTTGATTTCTTATCCATAGAAAATAAAGGGGCAACTAACTATAGACTAGTATAGTGATATATAAATGTGTGAGTAAAGACAGATACACAGTAATTAGAAATAAACAGTTATTTATTGTAGTAAGTAGGTGTAATACAATACAGCAAAGAAGAACTGTTCACAGCAGATAACACTTGTGGTTAAATTCCTTACCTCTTCAAATTAAAAAAACAAACAACACATATGTCTTTAAAAGTAGTTTGGCTAAATGGTTAGATACAAGAGTATACAATCTAACATTAATTGGTGGAAAACTCTCTAAAGGTCTATAATATGCTCTGAGTTTGATTAAATTGAACATTAAATAGTTTTATTGAAATGACTATTAAAATAACGACAAGAGGAAGACAAACTAATTAGAGTGCCTGCAGACACAATTTTAGGAGAAAAATGCATAGATTCAGTACTGTAAGTGCTTAAATGAATATCCATGCTGTTTAGCCATAAAATTAGTAAATAGAAGGATTTTTTGTAAGAGAAAATATATGTAGATTGTTAGAAATAGCAAGGGTAGAGTCGCTGGCATATTGAATCATTTTGGCATTTCCAGTGTTTTCAGATGTCTTATTTATGAATACAGTGAATAAAAATGGGCCGCATACAGAGCCTTGTGAGACTAAGATAGTGACTTAACATTAGAGGTATCATTCCATTCTACAGCTTAAGTCTTATCATTAAGGTAACTGGTGAACCATTAAATTATACTTGCTGACAGGCCAGTATTTTGAAGAGACATCATGAGCTTCCTGTGTGACACAATATCAAAAGCAATCAGTGAAGTCAATAGGAGCAGTGTTAGCTCTATGGTTGGACCTAAATCCATACCGATTGCGAGATATACGATTATAGCTGAGCAGGTAGTAAAATAGCTATTTATAAATATATTTCCAAAATGTTAGACAGTAGGGCGTGTAATAGCATAATAGACATTTAGTGATATGGAGGGTCCATAGTTATGATGATATATTTTACCTATATATTTTTAAAATGTGTTAGACTCCTACTAGCATACGCAGAGACTCACTGGCTTCCATTTTATATCCAGCTTAATATTTTATCAAGTTCTAGAGAGGTTGCACCTACATCTAGCATTGCAAGACTGATTATATCAAAATAAGATAGTGTGGAGTCTGGGTTCAACTCCTTCTCTAGCTTTTGTAGTGTGTATTGCTGATTCTCTGGCAAATAAATGAAACAAGTTTCCTCATCAACTTTTAATGGCTGTGTAATTTTAATCAATTAAGTTACAAGCCTATGTGAGGGATCGGGGCAGGAATTAAAGTGGGAGGGTTCCTGTCAGATAAGCTGTATTTGAACAGAGGGGCTAAGCAGGGGTGTCCTCTTTTCTCTTTGTTATTTTAGAGCCATTGGAAAGAAATTAAGGGACTCAGAAATACAAATATATAATTGGTATGGTAATCAAGAAAAGCTGACTTTATTTCCAGATTATATTATTTTGTACCTAATAAATCCAGAAAAGGATATCTCAGTGTTATGGAACATTTTGAGACAGTTTCAAGTCTTTTCAGGATATAAAATTAATGAAGATAAACAAAGGTTATAGCCTTAAATTATATAACCACACACACATTGGTTCGACAATACCTATATTTATGGGAACATGATAAGATGAAGTATTTAGGGTTATGGATGTGATATAGGGAAATATTGCCAGCCCAACTATCTGGAATTTTGTAAATAATTCTATGTAATTATTGAATACTGATATGATTTATACAGAATTGTATGTTATGTACTGAGCTAAAATGTAACCACAGCATGCCCTGCTTACTTAGAGCAGAAATGCATATAAACTATATACCTGTGCAAATATATGTTATAACAGTAGAAAGTAGAACATAAAACTTGCAAAATTTCAAGAAAATAATTTGAAATTAAATTGCTTTACGATTGTGCTATAAAAGTTCTCTCTCTCAGTTTCAGTGTAGCAGACACAGTGTCTAGAGCTAGAAGATTTTGTATTGTCTTGAAAGAGTATTAATTACTAGGTTTAAAATGTAAATGTGTTTTATTGTTTTATGACATCCAAGATCTGCAAACATCTGAGAGATATGTATTTTTCACACGGAGATGTTAAATTCTCTTAGATTCTGTTTAGCCTGGGAGCTGAAGTCAGGTGACAAAAAGTAATATTCAGTATTAATTTAAGAACTCTCTCAGAGAGTGACTGGGCATTTTGTATTTTGTATTTTGATCTGGAAACATCCACTCATCATCACCGTCTGCACTTGCCTTGCTCTGTAAGTAAGTTTTTAGGGCATAGTAACTCTTTTAGATATAGTTAGGAATACATATAGTAAAGATTAATTTAGATGTTTTTTGTATTTATTTGAGACTGTCCTGCCTTGTTGTTTTAAATACTTCCTGTGGTTTTGAACTCTGAAGTAACTGTGTTGATTTGCTGAGTATTGTCTTGTGCCTTTATTATTTATTATTAAATATATTTAAACCTATCTTGTGGCTGATAGTTGTGAGATATATTTAAGCTCTTAGAGTACTTGTATATCTATTTGGTAACACTGTACATGCCACTCCAGTAGCCTTGCTTGGTCAGACTACCATTTGGATTAATAGTAGCATTACACAGTAGGATTGGACACCCTTTGAAAGGGCATTATAGTAGCTGATAAGTAGAGGTTCTGGTGGCAGTGATAACTACCTTATAGTCTGGGCAGAAGGAGGCATAGTTAGTAAACCTGTGCCACCCTTCCCCAGATGTGTGTGTGTGTGCAAAACAAATCTCAAAGTGTGTGTGTGTGTGTGTGTGTGTGTGTGTGTGTGTGTGTGTGTGTGTGTGTGTGTGTGTGTGTGTGTGTGTGTGTGTGTGTGTCAGCTACTTGGGCAGGGACATGAAGCACTGGTTGGACAGAGAGAGTGTTAGAGGACTTGGCTTGGAACCCTGGCTAAGGTCTCAACTCTATACCTGTGCCAATGGGGAGAATTATTGGGGATCTGGAGAGAGAGAGGGAGAAACCAGCTCCAGAGTGACTTTGATCTATGTGTGCTCTTAAGGAAAATTGCACTTTACTGTGTGTGTACTTGTCATCCTTCCAGTGTGTACGTTCCCTAGCTGTTGCCAGTGGTGAGGATGAAGTCTCCTCGATTATTGGGTCAGTACAGGGGCATTCACAATGGAATAAAGTGCTTCTGTTATGTTCTTTGGGAAGAGACTAAAGAATCAGTCTCCAGAGCCGTGGGCAAAGGTAAGGTGGTCAACACAGTCTATCTGGACCTCGCCAAGGCCTTTGACACCATCCCCCGCTCAGGCATCATAGATAAACTTACTAAGCTGGGCATTAATCCCTACATCACTCGATGGGTTGCCAACTGGCTTACTGACAAAACCCACACTGTAAAAGTAGCCGACTCCAAATCCAGCTCCAGACAAGTGGCAACTGGAGTACCTCAGGGTTCAGTCCTGGGACCGCTCTTGTTTGGCATCTACTTCTCTGAAGTACAGGCCAACACTAAGGGACTCTGGCTAACAAAGTTCATAGATGACTGCAAACTGGGAACCATTACTGAATCCCCAAATGGTGTGGATATTCTACAAAAGGGCCTTACAGAAACAGATGCTTGGTGCCAGAGCCATGGGCTCAAGCTCAATGCCAAAAAATGTATAGTTATCCCCTTTGGGAAAAAACATGTACCCATGAATTACCACATAGGTGGCAGTACACTAAACACCGAAAGTGTGATAAGAGACTTAGGGACACAGGTGGACAGTGGTCTCACCTTCGATAACCACATCACCACAACAGTCAGGAAATCCTTCTATGTGGCTCACCTCATCACTAAGGGCTTTTCATCCAGAAAAAAGGAGGTCATTGTCCCACTGTACTCAACCCTCATTAGACCCATTATAGAATACAACGACCCATTTGGTATGTACCTTTCAATACATTTACAACAACTGGAAAGGCTGGAGAAATACCTCACTAAGAGAATCACAGGCCTAAAGCAGATGCTCTATGCTGACTGTCTAAAAAAACTCCACCTATACTCTGTCACATATCGTCTACTCAGAGGCGATCGCTGCTTAACATACAAGGCCATGTCAAACCCAGAGCTGTTGGACATGCTACACTTAAAGAAATCCCAATCCCTCAGAGACACACACTCCAGGGATCTAAACCTTGTCATCACAATGAACAAAACATGCTGGAGGGATAGATTCCTGACCCAGAGACTCCCCAGACTCTGGAATAGACTGCCCATACTTGTCAAGTAGAGAGCTTCTTTGGCCCTCTTCAAAAGGAACTTTGATGATTGGATGGGAGATAGGAAATTCACCCTGGGATCACATCAGTCACCCTGCTAGACAGGGGTCCAGGGAAGTAAATACTGTGGGAAGAAATAGCCAGGGAATTGTTATGGCTAGGCTTGTATAGGCTCTAGGGTCGATAGCCTAGTACCAACCTATGAACCTATAAAAGATGATACAAAAATTGAAAAACTGGAAACTCTTATTTATGGATGTGGATACAAGATACAAGCAGTGAAAATATTTTTAGTCCCTTTAGTCTTGTATATAGGTCAGACATACTTTTATCAACCAAATGTGGACAATAATAAGGACTGAAGGAATTTGCCTGGGAAGGAGGGCAGTGGGATAAGTTGATCTTTCCAATAGAACAAGGTGGTATAGGTTACATGCTTTGAAGGGATATTTTAGAGCTACATAGTTAAAACTGAGCGTATACAGAGAAAGAGGTTGGCAAAGAAGAAGTGGGATTGTCAGACAGATGAAGAAAGTAGACAGGAGTATTAGGAGATGAGGTGCATGGCAAAGAGAGAGGTGGCGAAGGCTAAGGATAAGGCATATGAAGAGTTGTATGAAAGGTTGGACACTAAGGAGGGAGAAAAGGACCTGTACCGATTGGCTAGACAGAGGGACCGAGCTAGGAAAGATGTGCAGCAGGTAAAGGTGATAAAGGATAATGAGGGAAACATACTCACAAGCGAGGAGAGTGTGTTGAGGAGATGGAAAGAGTACTTTGAGGGGTTGATGAATGAAAAGAATGAGAGGGATGATGTAGGATGCAAAAAAGAAAGGGCTCAGAGCTGATCCTTGATGTAACCCCACCTCCACCTTAAACGCATCTGTCACTCCCACAGCAGACCTCACCGCTGGATGATGTAGGGATAGTGAATCATGAAGTACAATGGATTAGCAAGGAGGAAGTAAGGATAGCTATGAAGAGGATGATGAATGGAAAAGGCTGTTGGCCAAGATTACACACCTGTGGAAGCATGGTGGTGTTTGGGTGAAATGGCAGTGGAGTTTTTAACCAGATTGTTTAATGAAATCTTGGAAAGTGAGAGGATGTCTGAGGAATGGAGAAAAAGTGTTTTGGTACCGATTTTTAAGAATAAGGGTGATGTGCAGAGCTGTAGTAACTACAGAGAGATTAAATTGATCAGTCACAGCATGAAGTTATGGGAAAGAGTAGTGGAAGCTAGGTTAAGAAGGGACATGATGATTAGTGATCAGTGGTATGGTTTCATGCAGGGAAAGAGCACTACAGATGCAATGTTTGCTCTGAGAGTGTTGATGGAGAAGTACAGAGAATGTCAGAAGGAGTTGCATTGTGTTTTTGTAGACATAGAGAAAGCATATGACAGGGTGCCTAGACAGGAGTTGTGGTATTGTATGAGGAAGTCAGGAGTGTCAGAGAAGTATGTAAGAGTGGTACAGGATATGTACGAGGGTAGTGTGACAGCGGTGAGGTCTGCGGTGGGAGTGACGGATGCGTTTAAGGTGGAGGTGGGATTACATCAAGGATCAGCTCTGTGCCCTTTCTTTTTTGCAATGGTGATGGACAGGTTGACAGACGAGATCAGACAGGAGTCCCCGTGGACTATGATGTTTGCAGATGACATTGTGATCTGTAGTGAGAGTAGGGAACAGGTGGAGGAGACCCTGGAGAGATGGAGATATGCTCTAGAGAGGAGAGGAATGAGGGTCAGAAGGACTAAGACAGAATATATGTGTGTGAATGAGAGGGAGGATAGAGGAATGGCGAGGATGCAAGGAGTAGAGGTGGCGAAGGTGGATGAGTTTAAATACTTGGGGTCAATAGTTCAGAGTAATGGTGAGTGTGGAAGAGAGGTGAAGAAGAGAGTACAGGCAGGATGGAGTGGGTGGAGAAGAGTGTCAGGAGTGATTTGTGATAGACGAGTACCTGTAAGAGTGAAAAGGGAAGGTCTACAAGAGGGTAGTGAGGCCAGCTATGTTATATGGGTTGGAGACAGTGGCATTGACAAAAAGGCAGGAGTTTGAGCTGGATGTGGCAGAGTTAAAGATGTTAAGATTTGCACTGGGTGTGACGAGGGTGGACAGGATTAGGAATAAGTATATTAGAGGGTCAGCCCAGGTTGGAAGGTTTGGAGACAAAGCCAGAGAGGCAAGATTACATTGGTTTGGACATGTGCTGAGGAGGGATGCTGAGTACATTGGGAAAAAGATGCTAAGGATGAAGCTACCAGGTAACAGGAAAAGAGGAAGGCCTAAGATAAGGTTTATAGATGTGGTGAGAGAGGACATGCAGGTGGTTGGTGTGACAGAGCAAGATGAGGAGGACAGGAAGAAATGGAAACAGGTGATCCGCTGTGGTGACCCCTAACGGGAACAGCCGAAAGAAGATGATGATAGTTAAAACCCATATACATAACACAAGCAGAAGGTTATAATTCAAAGTGGAAGGGAATGATCAGGAATAAAAGAGGGAGGTTCAAGAAATCGAAAGTGAGTGGGATTTTGGATGCATAAACTAGCAGAAAGCAGTCTAAGAACTTAGACAATACAAGAAAAGAGAATGGAGATTTTGTCAATAGGGATGACTGCAAGTAGGGTTACAGAAAATAGGCAAGAGGAGGCTGGAATTTAATGGGGAAACCTGGCAAAGGTACCAAGATATTGGGAGCAAATAACTCAAGCAGTAAAGGTAATTGAGTGGGATGAGGCCAATAAGATATTTGGATTGCATGCTAGAGACTGCCTTCCCTACCGGGGCTTTATTTCAGAGTACAGGCAAAGAGAAATAGGGGAATTTTAAGTGAAGACCTGCTCTGTTAGAGTTTTAGTTGAATCTAGAACAGAAGCAGCTGTTAAAAAGGGATAATTAGTAGGGCGTATAAAATATTGCATGATAACTATAAGAATCAATCTTAGGAGGTTAGACAAGATTGGAAAGAGAGACTGGAAAAGCAATTTACAAGAAAACAATGGAAAGACATGTATATGGCACCCAAGTATGCAGCCAAGTGAAGAAGGTTTAGGATCTTTGCTTGGAAGTCTTTGCATAGTTATTTTATACTCCAAGCAGACTTCAAGGAATTTTTCCTCAGGTAGACAGCATATGTTGGAGGTGTGATGGAGAAGAAAGAGGTAACTGGAAACATAGGTTTTGGGACTGTAACGAGTTGGCAGATTTTAAAAATTCCCTACAGAGTACTCTGTCAGACATACTTGGAGAGCAAATGGTTATAAGTAAAATTTACTGATGTTGGCTACCATAAAAGCAATTACTAGAAAATGGAAACCAATGTCTACACCAGATAGATAAAAGAATTGGAAGAGGAGTCTTTAGAAAAGAGAAGGATTAAATTACATAGCAGTAAATGGAAATTGTGGGAACAATATATGCATAATAATTTCAGGTGAAGGAGGAGTGAGGTTTAAGTGAAGGCAGAAACTCAGTAATTTTTTTGTAATGTTGACTGATGGTAGTAGCAAAGAAAATATATGTGATGTATTTAAACAAAAAATGTTAAAATGCTCTGTTTTCTTTTCTGTTAATGTACATTTGCCTATGTCTTAAGTGATAATTTAGTATAAGAATTCTAACCTACTGATTTCACAGAACTCCAGGTTATATTTATCAAGTTCACACACTTTTCCATGTGTAGTGTACGGTCATTCTCATTTATGGTAATGCCTTGCTCAGAGTTTTGGCATGTCTTTTTCAGCTACCCCTCTGTCTTTATGATTACTTTGTCATTACTAACATTTTTATTCCCTCTGTCTTTTTCTTTCTTGCCTGTCTGAAATTGCAAGAGATATAACAAAGTTCAGCAGCTTGGCTAAGGTCATTTCTGTTTCAGGTCGTGCTTTCTTCCTTCCGTTGCCACTGCTGTATGACTGCCTTGATTTCTCAAGTAATATTTGTAAACTGACAATTTCTAGTTAATGCCCTCATCGAACACACTTGTATAAAGTCATCATCTTCCTGCTCTGCACCAAATATTTGGTTGTCATCATGGCCTTAAAGTAGCTGTTTAACTTGTCAAACACATCATGCAATCTGCATCATGCAATCTGCCATCTTGTCCTCCTATGACATGATGTATATCATATACTTGCACTCTTGCATAAATAGTAAAGCCTTTAATCTAAGATCTCTTGATATGCTTAAAGATTTTGAATATTATTAATCTACTTAATCCACTTATTTCAATTGTTTGTCTTTTGGTTTTTTGACCCACTTTTGCAGTGATTTTCCTTTTTGTTTTTTTCTTGCTTTGCATACCCTCCAGCTGGCCATCAGTGGCTGTCTTTTTTTTTATTTCCATTTTACCTTAATGTCCCAGTACTACTTCCTGGAACAGGGACCTCACAGGTGGCAGTCTGGGAAGGAGTGGTACATTGGAGCAGAGCAGCTAGCAGCATTGAGCACACTGTTCTGCCCCTAAGTAGATTGCTTATATTCTTAAGCTGGATAATTTAAAGTTTTTAGTGCAGAACAGTAATCTATTCTGTGACCTGTATGAGCTGCAAATCCACATATGATCAGTGGCTTATCTTGGTGACATACTGAAGAATTATGGGTTATAAACTTGCTTTTTAGCAGAATTAGATCTTGGTTTTAAAATGTTGGAAAAGGAAATTCATAAGAATGTTTAAAAAACTAATACACAGGCATGTAACTTTTAGAGTAAGATCTAACGCTGAAACACAGCTACTAGTAAAAATTATTTAATGTTATATACTTTGTAGGTCATTATTACACGTTTAACTTATTCTTCAAGGAGTGAAACATATAACATTATCAACAAGCTGAAAACATATAAGGCACACAAAAACTTAATATTTTGCATTATTGTATACAGTGAGATGACAAAAGTAAAATAAATTAGAATTCTGGTGCCATCTAGTGGAAAATAAAAATATTACAAGGCTGCAGAAATATATACTAAGAAATGTGAAAATGTGGAATTTAATACATAGAAAATAGGACAAAAATCTGTACACATATTACACATATTGCAAACAGACATTCAACTGTCTGTGTACTATATGGAGAAAGGGGTAAAAAACTGCAGAATCCCTTGCAAATAAATGGCAGTTGATATATGAGATGTCCCATATATTTAGGTTTTTGATGGTTGTTAAAAAGGTAGGTAGAAATAAACACAATGGAACCTTTTCAGACACAGTCCAGGAACAAAAAGAAAAATAGCAGAAATATAGTCCATATTTTATGTGTTTATAGTAAACAGGAATAAGTGTGCAATACAAAAGTAGCTGTATATTACATATTTGAAATCAATACAATTGGTAAAATATACAGCAGTAAACTATTATTTATGAAACATTTCAATTGTCCTCTATGAAATCATGGTAGGCTGATTATAAACAACAATTAAAATACAATGGGGGGTATTCAAAAAGATTTGCAGGTGCAGTGCTAAATATTTGAGATGTTTTATCATAATGCAGCTTAATGATGTTTGACTATATATTACAACCAGCATTGTATTGGCAGTTTGGGAAAATGGCTGAATACTAAATTAGTGCAGCCATGTTAATGTCAGCAGACTCACTTCTGAAGAGTAGCAAAGTGCCCATGCCATGCAAAGTCATGTGACTTATGTGACAAGGAACAGTAAGGTGGCACACCCAAGGCATTGTGCCTTCAGAAGCACAGTGCAGAACCTCATAGCTGAATCATGGACACTGTGAACAGACCATAGAGGGCCAGTACGGTAAATGGCCAACTCAGACTATTATGCAAATGGGAAGAAAATGATAGATCAGAAAGTCAAAAACACGTGGCAAAAAAAAGCTGAAGAACATATGCAAGGATATTATGAAGAAAAGACAGGTGGAGGGATGAAGGGCATTTTTTGAGACAAGTGCATTATTTTTTAAGGGGAAGAGTAGATGGGGTACACAACAAGGAGAATGTGCAGAAAGGAAAGAAGGAGTATGGAAGGTAGCAGGGGCAGATAAACATAAAATGCAGTCAGAGACAGACAGGGATGATAGGGACACAAAGGGGAAAGAAACAGTGGAGGGACACAGACATACAGAAAGAGGGCAGCTGGTAATTGACAGGAATAGACTACAAAATGGGTTTGGGAAATAACACACAAGGAAGGAGAACAGCATGACGGGATACAATGGGGTATAGAGGTCACGCCTGGCTGGACAAGAGGAGAACACTCCCAGATGTCAGTTTATTTCTTTTATTTTATTTGACATTTGTTTACCAGGAAAGTCCAAGTGGGATAATATCCCACTTTCAGCAGAGGCAGGGAGAGAAAAGCTTCACATTGATATAATATGGTTACAGTTAAATAAAGTTACTGAAATGCCTAATACAGAAGAATGACACATTAAGTAAAAATTCAGCTTCAGTTCATATAGTGACCTATATATACATAGTGTAAATATTTGTATAGATATAACAAGTTGAAAAAAGAAATGACAATAGATAAAGTATTCACAATTTGCAGTTCACAGAGATTATATTAAACACACTGAACATACTCTTTACAACAGAGATGGCTAGATAACATAGCCAATGCAAAAATATATTTGTCCTTTGTCTAAGAAACAGGTTTTACTAATTCCTTCTCTCTGAACATAGTCAAAGTATGCTGCTGGTGAAAGGAGGGAAGGACTAGTTCAGCTTGGGGTAGTGCAGGAAACACAGCCACGTTTTATTTATAGGTTCATAGGTTCATAGGTGTTTACTAGGATAATGACCTCAAGAGCCTTTTTAAGCATAGCCATGCATCTCAAATCACAAGTTCTGATACCCTTGAAAAGTGTAAGCATGGGCCTGGAAGACTAACCATTTACAGGTTACCTGTGTCCATTAGAGACATAGGTGCCAAACCAAGGATGAATTTCAGGTTTTCCATCCAATTGTCTAAGTTGCACTTGAATTAGGTTATGGAGGAACTCTGCTTCACATGGATGGGGAGCCTGTTCTATAGATGGAGTAGTCTCTGGGATATATACCTGTCTCTCCAGTAGGTCCCATTTATATCACAGGCAAGGTTTAAGTCTTTAGAATGGGTAATACTGGTGCTGTTTGTTTTGTGGATATGCAGGATGTCCATCAGAGTGTGGTCTGAGAATGCCCTGTATGCCAGGCATAGATCTCCCCTGAAAAGCTTGTAGGAGACAGAATACAGGGATAGGACCTTGAGGAAGTCTACATTTTACTTACACAATGTATTCTTTTAGTGAGGAACCTCTGGGACATTCCACTTGTTGGATATGCCTGGTTAGGTACATACAAAAGGGGGCATTGTATCCAATGATAGGTCTGATGAATGCCAAATACAGTGGAACAATGACTTCTTTGGACTTAGATGCCATACCTTTGTTAAGTTGCACAACACAGAATGATTTCCTCACCACTGTAGGCATGTGATGGTCAAATGCTAGATTACTATGTATGTGTGTCCCTAAGTCCCTGATTACTGGGTCAACTCTAAGGTAGTCTTTAGGTAGTCTTTGAATAGTTCCGTTGGAGAGGTTAGATAGAGGTAAATCTGATTTGTAAAGGGATAGAATTTCATTTTTTACAGAGTGTGATATGAGTAGACATTTTGCCCAGGGTATTTGCGGAGTGTATATATGCTGAGAAGATGTTGCTCATTAGATCAAAGTCCTATGGTGATAGGAAAGAAGAACAGGAGTAAAAGCAGGGCAGTCACTGGCTTTATGAATAAAGTTATGTGTGAGATAAGCTGTATGCAATCTAGGTGGTGAGGCAGTTGGATTCATTTCAAAGCTTTAAGGGCAATATAGTGGTGTTGGAGGGTATTGTTTGTTGGCAGAAAATATTGAAACCTTATTATAGCATGCCTCCAGCTTATTTTGAATTGTAGCTTGAAGGCTGATTAGGATGGGTGCACATATAACAGAGATGGAGAAAGCAGGTAGTGGCAAGAGTGGTTTTGGTGATGTTGCTAATGAAGTCCCTATGCCTGCAGAGCATTCTTAACTTTCAATGACTCTTTTATACATTATTTTGAATATGCAGGTCAAATTTAAGGTTGCTATCAATAATTGCTCCAAGATGTTTTGTATGGGAGACTACTTCAATTTTAGTTTTGTTTAGTGAAAAGATTTTGAAATTTGCTTTATCAGGCATGTGACTTGGTGAAAAAAATTGCAGAAACTTTTTTTAGGCTTGAGTAGCTGGGTATTATGGAGCCATTTCTCAACCGATGAAAAAGCTTTTTGTGTGAGATGAAGGAATTTAATCACGTTATTAGATGCACACATAAGTGAAGAGTCATCAACATATTGTATAAGAGAGGCTAGACCTATAGAGGTATACAAGTTATTGATAATGATAGTAAAGAGGTGACAAGAATAGACCCTTGCGGTACACCAGTGGAGACTTGCAGGTATGGAGAGGGACAGAGCTAGAGATAAGGATAGAGAATGGGTGTGCTGTGACACTGGCAGCTATCTTTAGGTATTCAGGCAGGAGGCTGTCAGCTGCAGTGCAGCAATGTTTGAGTTTAAGTAGAAGTTTATTATCCTTACTGTGGAGAGAAGTCTAAAGTAGAAATTGCTAGCAGTGAATATAGAGAGAGAGTGAATTGGGTTCACGTGGGAATGTTGGGGTTGTCATTAAAGGAAGTGGAAGTGGCAGTGTGTATGGTGTAGCGAGAATGCTGGTTTTGGACTAACCTGTTGTTTGCTGAATTACTAGAACTGGCTGTTATTGTGGGGTTTAAGAGGTCTTAATTTGGGAGGTAAGGTTTTCTATGACATTGGTGAAAATGAGGTTGCAATTTTTAGTGAAGAGCTGTTATGAGAAGGATTGGATTCCTTGGCTGAAATTGATGTCCATAAAATGTGGGGTCATTTTTGTGTTGAAGCTATAAATGGCTATAATATTTTTAACTGCATTAGTTGTAGGATGTATGGAGTTTTAAGGTTTACGTTTAAACCATTCTTCCAGAGCTTTGTCTTTGTTAGACCTTATACAGTTTGTCTGGATAGTGAGCCATGGTGGCTGGTTAATTTTCACTATTTTTGCGAAGCGGGGTATGGCTGTAGAGTGTTTAAGAACAAACTCATCAAGTAGAAGAGTTTTTAGGACACACCCAATTAAAGGCT
The DNA here is from genome assembly GCF_019279795.1 of Protopterus annectens. Lineage (NCBI taxonomy): Eukaryota > Metazoa > Chordata > Ceratodontiformes > Protopteridae > Protopterus > Protopterus annectens. The sequence continues at coordinate 1,004,799,049 of NC_056728.1, forward strand.
TTCAATATATTGATGAAGGAGTCTTTTTTGAATGTAGAAAGGTTTTGGGTTGTTTTAAGTTGGTGGGTGATATGTCTATGGGTATAGGCTGTAAGGCCCTTGCTAAGTGTGTTTGGATAGGTTCCAGATGTGGTAAATTTAATAGGGTCAGAGACCAGTATCCGGTCCAAAATTGCACCTTTATTGTTGGTATTATTAAATCTAGTGCATGTTTTAATAAGCTGTGTGCAACCATAAAGGTTTATACTAGCTAAGAGTAAGTCTGACAAGGTTTTGCCAGTCAATATTTACATCTCCTAGTATGATTTTTTTTTCATAAGGTATATTATATGTTGTCCAGCACAGGATTTCTTTTAAAGTTGTTATATTATTTCCAGATGGGTTAAAGAATATAATACAATATAGCTGTAGTGATACTACTATTTTGGCATTTTGGGATGTTGTATGACTAAAGAGAAAAATTGCATGAACTTGGATAAGTTAAGGTTACCTCTAATGCTTTCTTGTGGTGCTTATCATCTCTGATAATAATGTAGTCTGGAAGGAGTAGTTCTGAATTTTTAATGTTAGGCTTAAGCCAGGTTTCTGTGATGGCAAGAATATCAGGGTTATACTGTGATATCAAGGCATACAGTTGTGTAATTCTGTGTCTAACATCATGGGGAGCTTCTGCCTCTGATGGCCCACTGGCAGGGGCTGGCTGCTCATGAAATTCTATCTGACATACAACTCTCCGGGGTCTCAAAGCACGAGTCCTGCAGCTAGGATAGGTAAGCATCATGGCTCTTCAACACAAGTTTGCATGTTTTTGAGTAACTTTCCCAAGTTTAATTTTGTCATTTTCATGTTGTTTTTCATCAGTATTTTGACACTCATTTACATGCTTTGTATTCTACACTATTTCTCCCACACAGCAGACTTGTTTCTGAATCCCCTCCTCCATCTGTATTGTCGCTCACTGCACTGTTTGTTGTAGGGCTCTGTGCATATTGTTTCTGAATCCCCCGTCCCCCCACATTGTGCCTAAAATGAACATTTTGATATTAATATCCACATTTTGATATTAATATCCACATACACTGCTTCCCTGAAATATTTTGGATGCTTGTGAAGCACAAGCAGAAGACCCAACGTGTAATGAATAGAATCACCGCATGATCACATGATCAGCTTACAATAATAGTATCAGGAATAATAACAGCAGCAGCAGCAACAAGAAAAACAAGATCCAATTCCTGAACATATAGTGCAGCACAGCAGAGGAAATGCTAAGCACACAGCCCTGGCAACAGCAGCATACATGTGGGTGTGTCCCGGAGCTAGTAACTGCCGTACATCAAACCGTTATTGTACAGCTGCCAGTCAGGGATACAGCAGCACCAGTGGGAGCATTTGTAGTCTGCAAAAAATATTTTCAGTGCAGTCAGTATATAGACTGACACCTTTGGGTGCCATCAGGATTACAAGTTTGCCCCTTCCACTCAGTATCATAAGCTGGTAGTCTTCCCGAATTTCTGACTTTCTGTATCACTCTGCATAAAATTATTTTTATTCCATTAGGATGATTTGCAGCTTGCAAAAAATATTTTTCATTGCGGGCAATATATAGATTGATACCTTTGAATGCCACTAGGTAAACGGCTAAAACCATCTGTATCACTGAACTTGCAGCCAGTGCTACTGCTAAAGCAAAGGGGTACTTCATACGTTAATGTACTTCAGGCTTCTTAAAGCCATTATATCTTGCTATGAATTGCTTTCTTACTTATGAGCAACTTGTCCTGGCTTTACTGTTTGGCTTTCTGACCCATGAGCAACTTTTTTAAGCCTTCTCTGCCCCATTGTTCTGTTGAACAAAAGCACTCACACCGTTGTTTAAACCTTCCCTTCCTTTTATTGTCATTGATTGTTTTTCTTGAGCTAGACCTCCATCTGTGAGGGTTTCCAACCTGCTCCATTCACCCTCACTACACTCAGACTCACCATGGTCCCCTACCCTACCCCAATTGCCTCCCACGCTCTCCTTATCTAAATTTATATTGCACTATCATCTCCCCTTCCTCATTGCTATCCCCTCCTCTTCCTACTAGCCTAATCAATCCCTGCTATTACCTCACTATCCAATAACATTCACCTAAATGCTTTACAATCTTATGTCATCTTACCTCCACACGTATTCTTCTCTGCTGTTCCTCATTTTATTTACTGTTCTCTGTTGTTATAACATTACAATCTATACTTTTTATTCTCCATTTCCCCATTTACAATATTCATGTTTTCCTCCTCAGGAAGTCCTTCTTCAATATTACCCTTCCTATTATAATACCAGCCCAAAACCAAATACCCACAAACCTTTCATTATACACACCACCTGCTTAATTATTCTCTTCCTAATACTTCCTCTAACTCACAATTTCACCCCACAACACCATGTTTTCTTCTACATTTCTCTAACTGACTATACTCTGTTAAAATCTTAGTTTTCTCCATCTCCACAATAAGAGACCACCCTGCTTGTAATATCCAGCAAACCAATTCCATTCTCATTACTTATTCTTCCATTTACCTTCCTTTCTTCTCCTTTAACATCTTTTCCTTAACATTTAATTATAATCTCCCCTTAGTTACTCCATAGTCCTCTCTAGCTACCCTGTTATAATTGTACAGCTTCACATTTCTATTAATTTTATGTCACCTTACTACGTACCATGGTACTGTCACAGTATTCACACTACACATTACAAGCCACCTATACTTAGGCTAAACCCTCCTTCATATCTATTTCCTCAAATTTGTTTATTGTCTAACCTAGTCACCTTCTCAAATACAAAGCATCTTACCATTCAGTTCACTTTGAGATAACTTGGAATACATTTTATAAAAAATGAATTACTCTCAATTCATTCTTCTCTAAAATTACTCTTTGTGGTGATATTCACCCCTTCACCAGCCCCTCGGCCTCATCTATTCCACCCTCCTCTACCTCTATCTCCTGTACAACACCCATAAAACTTCTCTTTACCTAGATTAAAATTTGTAGTATTCTAAAAAAAGTTAAAGACCTACAAGCATATTTTGCAATACTCACCAAAATTACTGTCATTACTGAAACATGGCTAAAACCACAGATAAAAGATTTGGAAATTCTAGCCCCTGGCTGCAATATAATTTGATGTGACAGACTACACAAAAAAGGGGAAGGCACTGCAATTGTATACAATAACTGTCTAACTTTCTCACCCCTCAAAACTAACATACCAATCTTGCAAAATGCAGAACTTTTTATCTCTTTTTTCAGTGTTAATAAACATAAGAAGCTATGTATAGTTGTCCTCGCCATACTACCAGGCAATATTATCATCTTATTAGAAGAAATTCTTTGCTGGATAACTACAAATGTTACTACTGAAACCATTATCGTAGATGATGGCAACACTGACTGTTTATCTGTGACATCTAACACCCTATCTACTAGGGTTAAAACAGCTAATCTCTTCTCCTACTCGACTCAGCAAATTGAATCATAAAAATTCTATTCTCCACTAGATACTTGTCTCCAACCCCAGCAAGTATGCTAACTCAGGGATACTACCTGATTCTCTTAGAGTCCATCACCCTATATTCACCAACAGATAAATCACCCACAAGCTAAAAAAAAACATCAGTACAGAACTACCCAAAATCATTCTAGCTTTCATCCCAATACTCTCAATAATTTACTAAAATCCTTTCAATAATTTACTAAAATCCTTTAAATAGTCTTCACTCAAAACCCTACCTCTAAATGAAGTGATTAACAAATTAAACAATATATGCATGAATACTTTAAATATGGTTGCCACTACATGAAATAAAAGAGTAAAACCTACTCAAAACCCCTGGCTGATTCATTCAACTAAAATTCTCATGTAAAAACATAACAAAGCATGGAAACAATGGCACAGAGATAAAACCCCTCAAACCTTACATCTATACAAAGAGTTGCAAAACCTCACCAAGAAGCAAATTTACCTAGACAAAAAAAATATTTCACTGATCCACATGATAGTCACAAAAAATCCAAAGAAATTTTGGAGCTCAGCTAAGAAAATTGATAGGCTTATTACTAATCCATATGTCCCCTTCCATTGAAGAGCAAAAATTAAAAAAAAAGCCTGTTCCTTCTATTGCCATCAACCAGGAGGCCAGATGTACAACATGGCCCTCTCCCTCCTGCCCAGCAATTCAGGTCCAGTTTCTGTGCCCTGCCCCTGACATTCCTCCTTTTATTAAAATAAATTAATATGATTTTATTTTTATAAACTGCTGCAAACTGCTTGCTACAAATGTAGCAAACAGTTACTACAGTTTATACTCTGGCTGCAATGAGCACTATGGCACTCATGTTTTACCTAAAAAAAAAGTTATAAATTGTAGTAAACTTCTTGCTGCAAATGTAGGAAACAGTTGCTATGGTTTATACTCTGCCTGCACAGAGCGCTACAGTGTTCAGGTTTTGGTAAGAAAAATAAGATATTTTTTCTATCCTTTAAACTGTAGCAAACTGTTTGTTACAATGTAGCAAGAAGTTGCTGCAGTTTTGACCATACATAGAGTGTTACAGTGCTCAGGATTAAGTGCAAATGCAATACCGGCTTTTATAAGCCGGTATTGCATTTACAAAAGAGAGAACAGGATCAGCTGATAATCACTCCCACAGCACTGTGTGCCCAGGGCAGTTGCCCCCCTCTTGCCCCACACTAGCTATGCTACTGATCATAGCCTCACTTACCTTCAGTTCTTACCAACCATTTAATCAAACACAAAACTCTACTAGTCCTGATATCCCATCTTTTAATTTCTGGCTCCACATCCTATGTTAGACAGCTACTAAACAAACTGAAACCCTGTTCTCCTTCTGCTGATGATTTCCCTGCTGAGTACCTTAAGCTCACTATAGACTCTGTAGCATAACCAATCACATTTCTCATCAACATACCAATTCAAGGCTTCCATGTCCCTGTCCTTTGGAAAAAAATCTGTATTATTCCCCTCCATAAGGGAAATAACTTTTCTTAAATCTCTAACGTTAAGCAAATTGCCATTCTAACCCCCACCCCACCCCCAAGATCCTGGAAAAGTGTATTCATAAGCAACACCTTCAGTATCTCTTACAAAATGATCTCCTAACCCCAACACAACATGGTTTCTGAGTGGGCCATAGCACCACTACAGCTCTCCTTAAATTTCCTGACACCATTAATAAAGCTACAGACCAAGGAAAGATTATCATTCCTTTTTTTAAAGATCTCTCAAAAGCCTTTAACACATTGTCACATGAGAAACGTCTGACTCAAATGCCCCATCTAGGCCTTGCCAAACCAACTCTTCTATGGTTCCTTAATTGGCTATTTGAAATATATCCATCTGTCAAAGGGCTCTCTTCTTTCTCTGCTTTTCTCCTAATTAAAATGGATGTTCCTCAAGGCTCTATTCTCAGTCCACTGCTCTTTACCATTTTCATCAATAACCTACATACCTCCATTCAGCAAGCTTGCCTTATTCAGTATGCAGGTGACTTAATTCTAATCTGACAACCTGCTGCAACTACAATTCATGACATAATATGCCTTCAACGCAGTTGAAGTGTAGCAACATCAGAACTAACTTTTGCTTAATCCCAAAAAGACTACACTGCTACTATTTTTTCCTAAATCCCAGATCAATGCTAAAAATAGCTCCCACATTACCTCTCTAAACAATACAGCTATTGAAGTAGTTACCCATACCAAATTGCCTGGAGTCATCACAGATGAAAAATTAAAGTCTGATCTTCACATACAAAACTCCATAAAAAAACTCATCAAAAGCTAGGTCTGCTATATAGAGAGCAAAAAAATACTTACTCCTAGTAGAATCACCCTAGCTAACACTTATCTTTTACCCTCTCTTCTCTATGGCTCAGTTATTTTGAGTAACACCCAGATCACTATTAAATCACACCTAGGACAATGCTAGAACAAGACAGCTAAATTTGCAGTTAACCTGCCACATAAAGCTCACCCTTGTTCTGTGTTACATGCTCTCAGCTGGTTAGAACATTCTAGCACATTCACAACTTCTTTTAACCAATAAAATAATATATAACCCCTCTGCCTGACCTTCTATCTCCTCAGTACTTCATCACTATCTCCCAAATCACTGACCACAAAAATAAATGAAAATACACCCAATGGAGGATGAACCAGGTTTAAAATCCACACTTTAATAGATTAAGTTTTTGCCCCTAACAACCGGGGACTTCATAAGAATCTAACAAAACATCTTATAAAACCACTTTAAATATGTTAAAAACAATTCATATTGGTTAAACCATCATCAATCCAAAAACATCTTTACTAATCACATGATGCCACTGTCAATTAAGTGACAATTTGTCAGGAGTAAAAAACAGGAATAAGATTGTATGTATACAGCCCTTATAAAAATATCATTTTAACTGAGATAATGTATATAGTAGTTAAATACACTGCCCACTCTATAACCTGTCTGCTTTTTCCTTTAAAACAGGGACTAATGAAATAAATTTGTTTAAACCAGGGGGAAGGGTTGCAGCTAATCTCAATTGCCACTACATTTCCCTTTTATTTAACAAAGTCTTCCAGTCCCCACCCATGAGATTTATTATAATCTGTTCAGTGTTTCCAAAAGTAAATTTTCTGAAATGCTTACAACTAAAGGAATGTTTATATAGAGCACTGGTCTCTTTTTTGTGTTTGATCTCATACAAATGCTAGTAAATTCTATTTCTCAGAGCCTACTCTGTCTTCCCAATGTAAAACCCTGCTCAGCTATCACACTTGGCCAAATATACTATTTTTGAAGAACCACAACATTTTGCTGTGCATTCTATTTTCTAACCAGATTTCCTCATTCTTATTAATATAACTATACTGGTTACATGAACCACATGAATTGGTACCTAGCCCACTGAGGCCAGTTCTGTTATTCTTGTTTTCCAGAAGTCTCTTGATGTTAGCACTGTTTTTTGTAATAAACAACTGCTTGTTACCCAGGATACGACTCACCACTGGGTCAACTCTAAAAATGTTCTAGTTTTTCCTTATAATATCTTTTATCCCCTGGATACATGATTATGTTGAATAATACATGCCTTCTCATACTTCTTACCTAAATCCCTACTTTCATTGTCGCAATTACTGTTGCTTTTGGGAAGGCCATTCCCCAAGAGTGCCCAGTATAGACTTAACAAATGATGTCCTCCACCATATTTCTTGGATAGCCTCTCTCACAAAATGTTTCTGCTACTTTAGATAGTTCTTCCCTAACGTCTTCAAAGTGTGAGGTCATTCTTGCCACCCGTATAGCCTGCCCCTTAACCAAACTCTTTTTCTGTGTAATGGGGTGACTACTGGAGAATTGCAAGTAAGAATTACAGAATGTGCTCTTATGATATACAGTCAATTTAAATCCATCCTATGTGTGTGCAATACTGGTATCTGAATTGTTTATCCTAGACTCATGACATTCATATGTAAATTCTAGAAAATTAGCACTCTTGTTCAAGTAACTCATAAATTCATCCATTCTTTCCTTTTCCCCTTTCCACAGAATAAATATATCATTAATAAATCTGATGTACAAATGAATATGATACCAGAATTCACAATTAAACACTTTTTTTGTCTCCCATCCCAAAAGGACAATGTTGGCATATACTGGGGTACAGGCGGCCCCCATCCCTACTCCCTTGATCTGCTGGAAATACTGCCCTTCAAAAAATAAATAGTTGTTTTTCAATATTAGGGCCATTATTTCACAAGTGAGGGTGATCTGGTCATGGGTCAAACTTGAACATAAAAATGTGTTTCCTCAAATAGGTCTAATCCCTCCATCTTAGGTATACTGGTGAAAAGGTCCTGAACATCTATAGTAAGGAAAAATAAATCCGCAGACCAAAGTTCTTTTTTAAGCTGCTCCAAAAATTCCCAAGAATCCTTCACCAAATGTGGAGTCCTCTCAACCACATGTTTTACCCACTTGTCAACCAAAACTGCCAATGGATGGGTTTTTGAACCATTAGCCAATACAATCAGCCTAAAAGGGGATTCAGTTATACATTTGTGCACCTAAGGTATACCAAAAATGATAGGCACAATGGGGTTGGTAGAAAATAAAAATGTGTATGTGTCTAAACTAATACGTTGACTCAAAACATGTTCTTCCAAATAGGAGTCTATTCTCCTGTAAGATATGTTAATTTGGTTCTTAGAAACCTGCACATATGTGTCTTTGTCAAATAAAATATTATACACGATGTTAGAATAGTCTTCTGTGTTGAAAAGTACCATCCCACTCCCCTTGTCAGGTGCCATTATACATATAGTTGGATCTTCCAAATCACCTTCTGCACTCTCAAGACAAAATCCTGCTTGAAATCTATAAACAAAAAAAAAATGTATGGCACAAAGTCAATCCTCACTCTGCATAGCCGAACTATGGAACTCTATCCCGAATTCAATCAGAACTATATCTAGTGGGGGTGGAGCCTGTATAGCTAACTGTTAGCAGCAACTTTTTTGAGCTCCTCAAACTACACCAAATTACAGGTATTTAAATAGTCCAATCTACTGGAAAATAAGATAAAACTGCTAGTAATTCACTATTCAAAGGATATACCAACTTTGAGGATTCTATCTAAAAATTTTCCTGTCAAATATATTGGAGAAAATACAACTTTGTGAAGATGAACAGCACTAAGAATTCTGACACTCAAATGAAAAAAGACATACAACAAATGTCTTCTACTCTTCAGGATCTCTCTTTAAAAATGGACAAGTTTACAGATAATCTGGAAAGCTTTAGAGAGAACTGTCAAAACAAAACTGACATTTTGAAGGAGATTCTTCAACAACAACAATCTAAACTGATAGACACTGAAACTTCACTTACTGATATTGATGGAAGACTCAGGGAGGAAGAATCTCAAGTTGAATATCTTACCCAACAAATACCTGGCTTACCAACAAACTTGATGATGTAGAAAACTGAGAGAGAAGGACAAACATAAGAAGTTTTGGTCTCCCTGAAAAGGCTGAGGGTGAGAACATCATTTTATTTTTAAATAATTGGCATCCTGAAGTACTTGATTTAAAGGAAGGTTTATCTAATGGCTTTGAGAGAGCCCACCGAGAAATAGGAAAACCAATGCCTTCCTTATCTTCCACATCTCCCAGATCCATAGTTGTCAAATTTATATCTTACTTGGACAAGGATCTTATTCTCAAATCAGCATGGAGGAAAAGTCCTTTAACCTATAAACAACACCAGATAAGATTTGATAATGACTATTCCTCAAGAGTACTGGAGCAGAGGAAAAAAGCCTGGCCATTAGTAAGACCGTTAAAACAAAACAAAATAAAAACCCATCTCATACACCCAGCAAAAATCTGAATTTTTTTTCTAATGAAATGAAAACATTCAACACTATTGAAGAAACAATCTCCTTCATCAAAAACAACAATACAGTTCCTATTCCTGATGAAATGGACTGGTCAAGCTCTTCCACATTAAAAAGATCTCCTGAGAAAAACAGCTGGTCGGAAGTGGCAAAAAAGAAGCAGAAAACAAACTTAAAACATTTATTCCTTCCAAATCTCACAAAGCATCTACAAAAACATAAGTATTACTATGCTGAACATAGGAAAAGTATGCATTTTCACATCTTCAATCTTCTTTAACAAATAATATACTAAATGCTTTATTAATGGTTTGTTATTTATATCTAGCACGTCTAGTTTTAGTAAATTGTTTTATTAAAACTCACAATCAAAGGGCCATACTTCTTATAGTTAAGCTTTAGTTCACACACAAACTAATACACATCATTATAACAGGTTTAATAATATAGTAACTGAATTAACATACTGCATTGTGCTACTTCCTGTATGATTTAGTTATTTAGTATGTACTTCAGGTAATGTTTTGAACTAACTCAGACTTTTATTCTTGATTGTTTAATTTAATTCTATCTAAAAGTTAACTTCTTTCTGGCTTGGGGCACTGAAATTTAATGGAAAATGTTAACATTTAATATTTTAATGGTTTCCTAAGATCGCACATGCATATACCTTTTTTACACATCTCGAGCACTTACACACAATCTGGCAACCCTTCTCACAGTTACTAATCAATGGCGCCAACTCTTTAAAACAGTAAAACACTTTTGGCATAACTGTAGTCAAATTAGGAAAATGCTGGCCAATTTCTTTTTTTTTTTTTTTCAATAATAATTCTTTATTTTTCCTTTTTTTTTTCCCTAAATGTTAATACAATACTACAACCTATTTACAATATATACATGAATGCTTCCAACAGTTACATAGAGTCATTATACATAACTATACACTTCTAAATAGATATTACAGAAAAAAAAAAAGAGTAAAAATCTAGTATCAGTATAAGGCTTATGTATAGACAACTCCATAGTTAGTCTGTACTTCCCGGAGAAAAGTGGAATGGAACCTTAAGCTAAGACAATGTTAAAGATTTGCTCCCATATTTTTGTATTATTTACACTTTTCTTATGATCACTAATTAATAATTTATGTGCTAGGATATGTTTTATCGCTACACTCTTGAAATTTTCCCATGAAGTCTGGGATGGATTCAACCAATTTGTAGCAATATACAGCTTCATTAATAAAAAAATATTTACGAGTATGATCCTTTGGGATCTATCCAAATTAGTTGGCGGAATATGCAAAATCATAAACTCCCAAGAGAGTGTAGACTGTTGATATCCCATTTTTGTAGTTGGAATTTCAAAGAATTCCAGAGTTTAAAAATACATTTACAACTCCAGAACATGTGTAAAAGGTCAGCCGTTTGATCTATACAATATGGACATTTAGGTGAGTTTTTTGAGTTAAATTTATGTAAAGTGAGACGCGTATAATACGCATTATTAAATATCATCAACTGAGTAAATAATAACTTCTGAAGGGACACTGATTTTAAGGTTAAGTTAATTGCTCTCACTATTTTACTATCTTCAATCGTTAACAATTTCTCCTTCCAGTATTTCGATAAAAGTATTTGGTTATTGTATTTCACCTCTTTCATCAAACTATATGACGCTGTTATATATTTACATTCCTGTGTTAAGGTTTGCCATAAGTTTAGGCAAATGTTTAAATCTTCTTCTTTAATTTTGAAATTCCTATTACTAAAATATCTTATTGATAAGTCCTTTAACTGTCTTATTATAATTAAATACGAGTTAGGGAGATCCATCTCTCTTAGTATGTTATATATTGAGATACCTAGAAAGGGATATAAATCGAGTATGGTTAAATTGCTTATAAGTGGGAATTTCTTAAGGTCTATCAACTGATTACCAATTTTCAAATTCGGGTTTTTATGAAATGGTTGAAAAATCATCATATATTGTAAAAGATTTAGTGAGTTAAACAGACTTTGTACTGATATTATATATATTTTGATATGCTCCATCAAAGCGTACATTTTAAGGGTATCTTTGTTTAAAAAAGGTAATGCCTTACAATTAATACCCAGACCAGCAACATGTTTATGATTTAGAATCAACCACTTAGGAGCCCATTTCGAATTGATCCTATCAAAGTTAACTACTCTTAGAAATCTATTAGCATTTATTATTAAATAATATGTTTCAAAATTTGGTAGTTCCAACCCACCCCTATTTTTCGGAGTCATCAGTTTGTCATAAGATATCCTAACTTTTCTAGGTTCCCATACAAACCTAGCTAATTCTGTATGAAGTTGTTTGAAGAATTTCTTGGAAATTTGAACTTGAGTAGCTCTAAAGATATATAATATTCTGGGAAGTATGTTCATTTTAATAATTGAGGTCTTTGCCATTATTGGTAATTTCAGATTATCCCATCTTTTTAAATCAGAGACTATCTGTTCCCAAATTAACTTAACATTATTAACGTAAAAGTCTCTATTATCTGTTGAAAAAACAACCCCTAAGTATTTTATTTTTTCTTCGGATTTTACCTGCCCTACCAATGGTAAAAGCGAGAAGGGTGTAGGCATCTTTAATGGGAATACCTTGTTTTTTTTTAAATTTATTTTGTAATTAGATATTTTTGCAAAGTCTTCCACAGCTTTTAATATTTTCTTAATATCTGAAACCGGTATTGTGCAGTAAATATTCAAATCGTCCGCAAAAGCAGCCATGGAAATCTTCGTACCATAAATTATTGGAGCATTGTGATAAATATTTTGTTTGATATGTAGAAATAATGGTTCTAAATATGCTGGCCAATTTCTGATGCAACACATTCAAGAATCTACACTCCGTTCTATTTATACCACTCAGGACTGCAGCTCGTACATAGTATACCTTGAAATAAACAGTCTGCAGGCTTTATGGGCACTCCAGAAAGAGTTAACAGATGTTTTTGTGTGCCCTTGCAATCTCTTGATTTCAGGAGATGTAGGTAGTGTGCAGGTGGTTGTTAAATATATCATTTAATGAGCATATAGCCTGCATAATAAATGTGTTCCTGGTTGGATTTAGTTTGCTGTTTTAGGCAGGATTCTATTATAAATAGTTTTGAAAATTGGACAGTTATGTGATATTGGTACCGGGTGTGAGATTATGCTGTACATGTAGAGTGTATCTGAAAGCAAGGAGGTAGCTTGTAGTATTTTCAGCATTTCTCAACCTGTAGACAGTGCATTTAACGTCTTGCTACATCTTGTGGTCTGCTCGTCATTCCGATGAGTGTTCGTGGAGCTTTTAAAGATGGACACATTTTGAGTAGGAAAAAAAAAGGGGAGTACACTAGATTTCATTCACCTCCCAACGCTGGCTTGCAGATAAGGAATCAATAAAAAACAAAAGGAAACTGATATGCAGTAACACAACACGCATTTACGCAATTAGTTCGAGTTAATTTTAAAGGGAAAGTACATACTAGACAGCTTAAACTCTGCATTCATGAGATTGTCCGACTCAATACTTTAACTACCATTAACACATTAAAAGTATTATACATAAATACACAAACATCAAAACATTGTATCATATGATGGGTGGTTTCTTTTGTTGGGACAGTAGATCTAGAGTACTGGTGTGTGCATGATTGATCACACCATTGCTAATTCGGAAGTAGCTCTTTTGAAAAAGAGAAAAAAACAGAAGTAATGTGCTGAGAGGTTTGTTTGGTGCTTTCTCCCTAACTATGATGCTAATGAGATAAGATTTAGGAGGAATGTTATAAGAATTTCTTGTTAATCCTGAGGTCAAAATCGCTGGCAAGCTTAATTGATGACATATCCTAAATGTAAGATATAGGTTACTACTATGTTTTTTCATTTTTTTTAAATTGGAACTAGCATTCAGCCTACTGCATTTATTGAATTATTTTAGAACATCTATGCTGGAAAGGCACATATAGCATGACGTTAACATTTTGTTAAATTTCACATATAATGTTAACTTTCATTTATGTAAATGAGTGGGTAAGAGAGGCATTGGGAGGGGTGGACAAACTATGTGCTGTGCTTTTGAATAAGAATGCCTTATCTTAAGTAAGACAAGGGTACAACTTAGGTGGAGAATAAAGTCTGTTTAATGAGTTGCAAATACAGACATAACAATGGTCCTGTTATATATTATTTGATAAAGATATATGGGCTTGACAAACTTAGCCTTAGTAAAGTGTCCTGTTTAAAGATCTGATGTTGGAAGCTTTAATTTATAAAAAAAGAGGGTTTTATAATGTATATATATTCCACATAGACATCATTGGTGAGGTGATACTGGAAATATCAGACATTCTATGTTAATGTCTCTAATCTTGTATTCCATTACAGCTCAGATTTGGAACATGCAACTACAACCATTAGAACAGAAGGACTTTTGACAGTTGAATTTTTAAGCCCTTCCTGTCAGTGGCATGGATTAGATACCCCGCTTATCATGACCACATCATTAAAGAGTTGGTTGGGAAACTTTTGGAAAGCGTAGGAAATTATGACAGTTCTTTGAGTTAAGAAAATTTAACTATAACAGGGGTATATTACTTATGCATATTGTGAGAAAAGCATCTCTTTTCCCTACAAGTTTTGTGTCAGCCTACCTTCCACAAGATAAAGAATTAATAAATGACTGCTACTGAATGTCTAACAAATGTTGACTTCGAGAAACACATCCCACAAATCAGATAAGGACCCAACAGAGCAATGTTGATAATTTTATGGAAATACATATTGATAAATTTCTGAGGCAACTTTAGATGTAACAGAATAGGCACATTTTTGTGGTATATGTTTCTCTGATGTGGATGAATACACTGAGTATGTTTGATAAACACATCAGCAATGGCTATGTGATAGTGGGGAGTATATGATAGAATTTCAAAAGCTCGTTGAGTTGCCACCCTGATATAAAGGGAAAAACTCATGATTCAAACAAGACAATTTGATTCAGATGAAATGATTGTTATGAAAGATGGAAAAAAAATCCAGGAGTCACATAGATTGAATTAAAAGTTATATATTTCAGAAAGCATTATTATTGATACAAAGTAAAGTGTGGCACATCTTACATGGCTATTCACTGCAGAAAATATAAACTGAAATGTATAAGGATTGTCGAAGTAGGGGATGACATCCAATGGTCTATTCTTTGAATGGGGCAGTAATACATCTAATAAAATTAAAGCTTTATGAAAATATAATCCTATGTAAACATGACTATAGTACATATTTGAAAGAAAAGAGAGAGTGACCAAATTAAAATACAACTTCATAATGGAACAGAACACTGCATAATATCTAGTTCTTTAAAGTATAAAAGCCTCTCATACTTCAACATATTGTTCAAGTAAAGGAAAGTGGAGCTGAATACTATAGCTGATATAATAATTTAGATGGATATGGAAGCTAGACATGCTTTGTATTATTTGATTTCACGAAAAGATCATCTAAAATGACTTATTTTACCTTATTGAAAATTCTGATATGTATATGTGTTATATTTAAGTTAATGACAGAACCTTATACTGTCATGAGGTTTAACTGGGAACACTTAATAGTTCATATTTAATTCTATATTAATAAATACTTAGTAATAGTATTAAAGTAGGTTGCTATATAACTTATAAGTAGCTTAACATATGTGTTTTTGTATAAATCAATACTGTTAATAGTATATAACAATTACTTTCATGAGTTGTATATAGTATGATATAGTTCCATTCCTTATTTTATAGAGATATACATTTGAGTATTAATTTTTCTTACACTCTCGCATAACAACTGTATGAGGGATTAATCATTTTTCTTGTTATACACATTAACCAATTAATCTAGGTTAATAACTTACATTATTTGTTCTCCTGTATTCATATTGGAGCTCAGGCACACACTGTCTGACTTAATTTTGGATTGATGGGTAATCCGATGGAGAAATCAATATCCATCAGATTAGGGGTGACCTTCACTCCATGTATGGAAATAGATTTTCTGATTATTTTATTCTTTAAGAAACATATACTCAAGTATGAATTTTTATTTCTATCAATGGTTTGGCCTAAGATACAATATCATCACCATATTAAATTAGAAAGAGTAACATACTATCACACTCAATTTTGTAATAACTTTAACAACACTATACAACATTCATTCTTATATAATAATGCTATTTAAACTACATTATAATGTAATTATTAAATGGAACTAACATTATTATGTCTAAATGTCAATGGATTAAATAATCCAAGGAAAAGAGCAAATCTTTTAAAATACTTAAAAATGAACAAGGCACAAGTAATATGTTTACAAGAATCCCATTTTAAGACAAATGATAATTTCATGTGGAATCCCCCAGAATTTACAATATTATCTCACTCATCATACAAGAAAAAAACAAGAGGTACAATAATATTATGGAAAAAACATCACCATGCCACAAATTATATTTAACTATGAAGATAAGGAAGGATTACTAACCATAGTAATAATAAATTATAACAATAGAATCTGGACTTTAGCTAATGTCTACTGGTTCCCCGGCATAGGGATGGCAACAGTTAGAAAACACATAAATCTAATAAGCAGAATACAAAAAGGTATTCTAATTATAGGTGGAGATTTTAACTGCATTTTAGATAACTCTGAGACTTCAAACAGTAGGTCTATTCATTTTTTTCCAACAGGGAAAGCTCTCAAAAACTGGACGGACAACCTAAATTTGATTGACACCCACACATACAAAGAAAATGCCTCTTTATTATATTCACATAGAGATTACAGATTCAATACTCAAACTAGAATTGACAAATTATATATATATATCTCAAGACCTAAGCACAAAGGTAATAAATTTCACTATTTCCCCATGCCCTCTACGGATCACAATTCCCTCATTCTTAAACTTAAATCTAATCTTAAAAGACTAAATCTAACAACTAGAATCCCTGCTTATATCACAAACATAAAACGATTTAAACCATGGCTACATGATGAAATCATTTTTTTTAGAAACCAATAACTCGGAAGACACAAATATAGTAACTCTATGGGATACATTAAAAGCATATTTATACGGCAAAAACTCTTTCATGGTACAAAAACAAAACGAAAGAGTGGGAATCAGAAATGCAAAATATACAAAAACAATTAATTGACATAAACCTAGATATTTTAACTGATACTGTCACAAAGAGAAAAAGTATAGATCAGCTAAATAAAAAAATATAATGAAATATTAACACACAAGACCAATTTGGCTTTAGAAAAATTTAAAGTTAACTCATATTCGATGTCACCTAAACATATGCATAACTTATCAATGAGGATTAAAAAACAAATCATGTAAAATAATATCACAAACATTCTACATGAAGGGAAAAATAACAAAGTAGTCTCAGATATTAGTGATATTCTTGAAGCATTTAAACATCATTATTCTGATTTCCAAACTCATGAATCTCGAAACACAATTTCACTAGATATAGATCCAAATTTAACTAACATACATAAATTATGTGAAAAAGTGAAACTAGATCTGCAACAACAAATTTCATTAAAAGAAATAGTTGATAGAATCAAACAAAGTAAAAGCAACAAATCCCCTGGAATAGATGGAATTATAAATGAAATATACAAATTGTTACCTACACCTTCCTTAAATCTACTTCATAATGCTTTAAATGTAATACATTCGCAATACATTATTCCACCCTCATGGAAATATTCTTTAATCACTCCTATTCTAAAAGAAAATAAAAATCCCACTTTATGTAATTCATATAGACCTATTTCTCTCCTTAATAACGATTATAAAATCTTTACATCAATCTTAGTAAACAGGATAAAGAAATCCATAACAAGACCAGACAGGCTTCATTTATAACAGACAAACACATGACAACATTTACAGGATTCTCACTCTTATGGACCTCATTAATAGGGATAATCAAGAGGCTCTTATAATTGCCTTAGATATTGAAAAAGCACACTACAATGGGGCTTTCTTTTTAAATCACTAGAAATATTTGATTTTCCTCCTCAGTTTATATATTTAATAAAAAGCTTATATAGTAATAACCTCGCTTATGTTAAACTTGGACCTTTCACTTCGGAAGCCATAAAAATCACAAAAAAAACTAAACAGGGTTGTCCGATAGCTCCTATTTTATTCGCCCTAGCTATAGAAATATTTGCAATTATGATTCGCCAATCTACAAAAATAACGGGTATTGAAATACATGGGCAATTCAACTCTAAAATCATGCTTTTTGCAGATGATATTCTTCTAACTCTAACAGCTGAGGAAGAATCTCTTAAATAATTAGATAAACTAACTGCAAAATGTTATATTAATTCAGGATTAAGAATAAGTAACAAAAATGTAAATATATTCTTTTAAATAGGAAACATAACTCACATTTTAATACAAACCACATAACTGGCACATTAGTATCATCCAGAAATTATTTAGGAATAGCCTTATGTGATAACATAGATACAACCTTAACAACAAATTATATTAATACATTATCTAACATAAACAAATTAACAGAAAAATGGAATAAGCTCCTGTTAAAATTTAAAGATAGACTACAGTTAATAAAAATGATATTACTCCCTAAAATTAATTACATTGCTCAGGCCATTCCTATTCTTCCTATTAAAAGGATATTAAAAGACTTTAACAAAATGTTATTAAAATTTCTATGGTTTCCAAAAATAAATCATATAGCTTTCCAAAATTACATTAGACCTTAGGATTTAGGGGGAATACATTTTCCCGATCTTGAATCTTATATTAAATCATGCATTATCAAATTAGTCATTAATTGGATTGACCCAAATTTCTCATCTGCCTGGAAATCCCTTCATACCACCATCTTTCTTCATGAAAATAAATTAGCAGACAATCTCTTAATAGATAATCACAATGATTCACTATGGTATATAATAGGTATTAATATGCAATATAATATTGTAAAACCTACCAAAGTAAACTTGATAAATCACATTTATAGAATTATTAGATCCTTTATAAATTCAAATCTTGATGTAAAACTTTGGTGGGAATTATTAATTCCTTTTAGAATATCTAAAAATTACACTAACAGAATTCATATGAATGTATTCCAAGTTGGGAATCAAAACAATTCATCTGCTAGCAGCACTGTTTAAGAAACTTAACAATACTATATGCTCATGAAATAAAAAAATAGTTATAACATTCCAGACACAGATTGGATTATTTTAAATAGTATCTTATCTCACGCCCAAGATCTTTGTGCAATAATAAATAACTCTTCATTTAAAACTATACCTAAGTTGATATTACATCTTCAAGATTTAATATACAATAATCACAGCTGGCCTAATTTAACCTCTAATCTATATAAAATCTTAATAAAATATAAAACTATTCCCAAACAGAAATTTTGGGAATTTATCAATAAAGGTCAAATATTAAACTTGTCCTCTGACCTGTTATATTCGGTGAGATTAACTTCTAATCTCCAAGTGCGGAAAATCTTCACATGGAAATTTCTACACAGAGTTTTTTATACTCCTAATAAAGTTGCTAAGATACAATCGTCTTGTACCACTGTTTGCTGTAGATGTTCTAGGGAATGTTCAGCCAATTGGGAACATATTATTTATGATTGTATTAAAATCAACTAATATTGGATAGGTAAATTTTGCCAAGCCATATTCTTAGATTCATTTATTTTATCCAAATCTCTAATCTTACTAAATGTAAATGCTACGAACAACATGAAAAAAAGCAATTTGTACCTCGTAACTATCTTAGCAGTGGCAAGAAAATGTTTGACACGAAAATGGAAATCATCTGAACCACCCTCCATTGAAGAATTCCTATTACTACTACAAGAATCAGCTTCCATGGAAATAAAAGTCAAAGAAACAAGAATTTTCCCCAGGAAATGGTCTGATAATCCTTGGACTAGAGTTATGGACTTAATTGAAACTCTAAAAAACAAGGAACCAGCTATAATTTGACTGAATGTTTATAATCACACAGTTTATTTGGTATATGAAACGATCTATTTTCACTTTCTTTATGAAATCTTCTTTTCATACTGGGCCAGTTGTATATATTGCATATAGTTATTCATTTAAACTTACAATATACTGATTATAATATTCACATGTGTTTAAATTTAATAAAAATATTTGAACAAAAAAATAACTATATCTAGCCTCCATATATTTAAGTCCTCCCTCAAAGAGTTTCTCCCTAACAGGTGGCTATGCCCAGGCACCTCACCTGTATGATCTACATCAATAAATGTTTCACATTATTGCTAAGCACCATCATAATATCTCTTTGTACCTTTCAACCCTGGCCCTCCCCCCATTCATAGTAGGGGGGCTTACATCTTTGTTTTTATAACCTTTTTATTTCCTAGCATGATAGACTATATACCTTGCATATGCATATACCTTCTAAATGTTATTTTTTTTCTTTTTCTTTTTTTTTTTTAATTTCGATATTACGGAATCTCGAGATTCTGGTCCTCGGGTTTCAGAGTCTCGAGATTCCATAATTCGAGATTTAGTAGTGAACACACACACACACACACACACACACATATATATATATATATATATATATATATATATATATATATATATATACTTTTTTAATTATATCGAAATTGCTGTTTTATTTGATGTTATCTAACTCTCAAGCTTTTCTCCTTGAGCCTTTGCTGAAAATGGGTATTTATGATTCAGTCAGACTTTCACAATAAGCAAACGTCAATAATAATAATTAAATAATAATAATAATAATAATAGTAGTAATGCCTGTCTGCAGGATACAGACTCACCATCCCAGGGCTTGCATTATCAAGGTGTTCTGACTGCACTAGAAGTAATTTAGAAAATTACAAAAAGCTGTAAACCAAAAAACTGCACCATTCTCATCCTGGTATAAATGTTCAGTACAACTATTGCATTTGCTATGCAATAGAAAACATTAAAGCTAACTAGCCTGGTCTTTAATTGCATTTAAGATTCTAACTCTCCTCGATTCCTTCCTTTGCCCTAATCTTTTCTCTGCATGTCCCATTCCCTCTTGAATGCCTGTGTAGTCCCCACACCACATGTTTTGGTAATGCATTCTATGCACCCATAGCCCTCTCCTTGAAGAAGTAATTTCAATGATCCAGGGAGCACTTTTCCTTGTAATCCGTACCTCTGCCCCCACCCCATTCCTTATTCAGGATGACTTCTTCATATCTCACTGACAAGATCTTATGCAACTGCAACATGTTCTCCATTATTTCCTGGTTTTACATTTGAAGAGTTTTAGCTCCTTTTGTGCCTAGTTATAAATTTTTTTCTCCATCGCAAAAAACTTACTGGGGGCTTTCCTTGGGACTCCTTCTAACAGTTTAATATCTCTTTATTTGCAACATCTTCAGGACTGCAGATGGTACTCAAAGTACAGTTTGAACAGCACCATGTACAGTGAAAACATTGCCACTTTCCTTCTAAAGTTTATCTTGACAGGTTATAGAAAAGTACTGCGGTCAGTGCTTTTCTGCTTTCTTCCTTGTGGTCTGGTCTTTGTATGATTAACACCCTCACAACCTTTTCCTAAACTTTTACCATAATTCCACTCCTGCAGCTGCTATTTCATACAATGTTTGTTGTCAACACATTAAAGTATGCTACATTTGTTACAATGAAATCTGCTCCACAAAGCCAGCCTTTCCCAGTGTTTCAATAAGACTCTTTGTGTCATCAGCAAAAAGAAAGACTCTGTTCTCTGTTCCCTCAGATATGTCTGAAACAAGCTGCAGGAAGAATCAACTTAAGGCCTGAATCTTACTGTATTGCACTAGTCACTCTCTTATTCCTGACTTTGCATCGTTCATTGCATGTCCAACCACTCAGTCATGTATCAATCAGGCTTCTCACTCTTGGTCCAACCAATATTCCCAAGTTTCCCACCAGATGAAAAGCACAAAAAGAGAGCTATTCATAAATGTTAGCATGTTCTTGGTAACAAGTAAAGCCTCTGGTCAAAAGCAAATGACATATAAATAAAATAAGAAGTACCTCATACTGTTTCAAATCATATCAGTTAAATAAGTTAATTCTCCTAGAATTGCTTGTGAGAAGCTAGGAATAGTAAAACAAATTCATAGCTGAAAAGTATACATTCAGGAGCAGTCATGCAAACTACTGGACAGAAACACTGGCATGATGGATTTTATGCATAAGCTGATTATTTACCAGTCTATGACATTTGACAGGAAAATATGCACAATCTTATGATGTGCCGGTGGCTGTTGAACTCATACTTCACACCTGACACACTATTCAAAGTGTTTAACCTAAATTTAGCTACTGGTTTTGTCCTTACTGAGTGGCACACTGCAGTAGTGATGCCCCTCAATAAGGTTGCCCTTACAACTGACCCGGGAAATTATGGACCTATCAGCTTTACAAGCCTTGTCTGCAATGCTATGGAACACATTATAACTCACCTAATAAATTGTGATATATATTCTTAGACTTGACCCCAAACAGCCTGTCTTTGTGAAGGGTAGATCCTATTTGTTTAATCTGGCAAACTTATTCAAAGTGGTTATGGAGGCTGTAGATAATGGCCAATCAGTTTACAGCATATCTTGACCAGGCCAAAGCCTTCTATACCATTCCTCATGCTGGCATCATACAGAAAGCTAAATGTTTTAAAAGCTGATCCATATTTGGTAAGATGGATAGCAAACAGGGTGAAAAACAAAGCACAGAAAGTGCAATTTACAGGTGTCTCATCAGACATTCTGAACATGACCAGCGGTATCCCTCAGGGTTCAGTGCTGAGGCCTCTACTTTCTTGGTATTTACTTACTTCAAGCTAACACAGTTTGCAGATGACTAACTTAGGATTTATTGTTAACTCACCGTACGATACCCAGACCCTCTCACATGATCACTGTTTTTTAATGTTTTGTACAGCATTTCATTAGTTTAGTATTTACTCAGGCAAATATTACCTTACTAAATGTTTGTTAATGTGAAAACGTGTAACGTAGAACCTTTCTCCCCAGACTGTGTAAACCCTGTTGGACGTTCCTGGTCAATAAATGCAAATAACTGATCAATAAATAATATTATCAGATGTTACATTATTACTGGCAATTACTTTGAGATTGGCTTCTTTATCAAATAATATTATTACATCTCTTCCAATTGCCTACCTAGCCAATTTTCTGTGGAGATCTGATACTTCTGAGTAATACAGGGGGACATCCAGCTATCTGTCTTTAATCAAGATTTAATTATATACATGATTTGGGGATTATAGGTGGACAGCCAAACTTCCAGTTCTGCCTAATTGATTATTTAGGCTTGTTATTTTCATAAATGCTACAGGCAGTTCTTCTATTTTTGCTGTTGACACATCAGCATTTGTGAAGTGGGAATGGAGTTGCTGTTTTCAGTGTGTGTCAGGAGTAGGAACTGACCTGGATTTAATTTTGTTTCCTGCCTGTAATATCAGTAGGACACTGTAAGTAAAACTAACATTGTTGGAACATTTTAAGGCTGTATTTGGACATTGTTTTCAAAGGTGCTTCATAATCGTAATATAGTTCCAGCTGCTGATGACTGGAATGTAGGTTAACTGAGCCCTTCACCACATGTGTATATTATCATTACCATTAGAGTTTGTTTTGGTGCTGTGTTTAGTTGTATTATTTGTTTTGGGTTTAGGGAATGCCTAAGCCAGGAAGCCTTACATCCCTCCTAGCATTTAGAGAGTATGCACAATATACATATAGATGGATAACAGCATGAGTTAAAACAGTTTATACATATTACTAGTGAAGAGAGAGTAGAATGCTGAAAGCAGATGTTCTAGAAGAGTACTGGAGCAGACTGGAGGGAGAACAGAATGGCTAGAACAGCTGTGGTACAGAAAGGTAATGATACAGTGGGGAAGGGAAATTGTGGAAAGTAAAGTTGAGGAATGAGGGAAAAGAAAATTAGTGATGCATAGTTGCTTTGGTAGCTCATTTCATTAATGCTGGCAGGTTACTTAGGCAGAAGTTTCTCAGGTTGTGAAGATAGTTAGCAAAAATCTGAATGTGGTATGAAGCTATAAAGGAAATGATCTGACTAATTATGGGGAAGATTGTCATCTGGCTGAATGAGATGGGTTGTGGATTTGAAGTGATAAAGGAAAAATGCAGGAAGTGGGTGAGAATGATAGTAGCCTAGGGGAAAGGAGCATGACCGAGCACAGCAAAGCTGTGCATAGTGGGGTTATGTCAGTCCTCTGGTGTAAGTGCTTGACAGAAAACAATCTCTGGTGTCTGATGGTCAATACAGGAGGAAGACTAAAGACCCCAGTACTGTAGCCTGTAAAGCATTCTAGGTGTGTTAAATAAAACCATGTTTAATATGTATATATAAAGTGAAACTACTTGTATATTTTGATGTTCCACTTTTACCTATAAGTAAATTATCCTAATTCATTTCTTAGGTGATACAGTCCTTGTCATACCACATAAAAGACCTTTTAATATTTAGGCAGGAATGCCTTAGCAGCAGTAGCTGTGCTCCGTTAAGTTGCTAATGAGGGGTTGAGAGTGTGGAACTTTGTAAGATGCCATGACCTTGCTGTTTTGGTGAAGTGTCCTACCACTATAAAATCCAGTACATCATACTTGGGCAAACCACCATAAAATAGCTTTTCCGTACTTTAAGCAGCTTCTGGAAAAGAAAATTGTAATGTCCTCTCAGGCAAGGTGAGTGAATTGCCACTTCTAAAGCAAGTTTCTCTTTTAGGGGTAACAGCTGGTATTTCTGCTTTTGAAACCCAAGTAGCTGTTGGCAGAGAAAAATCGAATGTCCTTTCTGTGGTTGGGGGTCTAATGAAGTCCCTTGTTCTTCCAGCGGTTAAACCTATTATTTTTACCGTTGTAGAAAATTCTTATGTTTTCTCTGGGGGTGTTTGTGGGAGGGAAAGTGTGCTGTCATTTTCAGGGTAATTTCTTGTTATTCCAGGGATTACAACTGATATTTGTACCTTTGTGTCTGTGTGCTGCATGGATTGTGGGTGATTCTCCATTAGTTTAACTATAAGAAGACAAAGGAGGCAGGACTTATATAAAAAATACAGGTTTAGTATCACAAACCAAAATTACAGCCCACTTGGTTTTGCAGGTACAAGCAAAATATATTACACTTTAGACTGCTATGATCCCAGGTTCACAGTCCAAGTAGCCCCTTAAGGACACAGGTTAAATTTAAAAAAAGTTCAAGACTAAAGGTTTTTCCCAGTACCTGCTTCTAACTCTGTTAGCAAGTACTTCCACAGGGTATACTCCACAGGTTAGTCCCAATCTCCGTTCTCCCAAGACACTCTTTCAAGGTATTCATTCATATTCTTCTCCAGGTGAGGAAATAACTCCTGATTTGCTGCTTTTATGCAAACACCTTATATGCAACATTGATTGTTAGTTAAAACCTTGTTATCTAGATAACTTCTATGACATACTATAGTACACTTAAACATAATTTATACATTATATGATTCATGATGAGGAATAGAAATGGCTTGACGAATTAAGGAACCAGAAGTACTGATGTAATATTGTAGTGTGACTTGCATTGTGTGTGTGTGTGTATGTATATATATATATATATTTGATGTTTTGAGAATTACTTGATAGCGTAGTTTTGAGTTTAAATCTCATTTTGAGTAAACATATAATGTAAAATTGTACAACATGACTAAAAGAATCCCAGGCTTTTTGGATTGCTGTAGTCATATTTTTGAGAGAATATGCAGTGTTTAGTTACACGATTTGTAGGACTGTGAGACAGGAGATTTATATGAGCTAAGATGAGTTAATCTTTTCTCCAGTATACTTTTTAATTCTAATTTCAGTCCAAATATTTAGACGTAATAGAAAGGCCAGACATCATAAAGAAACAGCTGCTTGAAGTGGCTTATTTGTATTTTCTGCCCTGAGACTATGTAATTTAATATGAGAAGCTCTGTAGTATAGACATTAATGATGCAGTTCAAAGTCTAAGTTTAATGGCAAAAGTGGGACTCAAGCCTAGATCAAACAAACTGCGACAACAACAATATAGTATCACTTGTGACATACAGGGGAAAATCTCTAACTATGGCCCAGGAAACAGAATGTGAATAATGACCTAGACACTTAATGACCTTATATACTGCGGTGGTGGTGCTGCGGTAGCATTGTCGCCTCACAGTAAGATGTTGTCCTGTTTGATTCTCAGCTAGAGCGTCTTCTGTGTGGAGACATGCGTGAATGGGCATACCTTCGTTGAAGGTTGTGCATCAGGGCTGGCAACTCGGCATGTAAAAATCTACTGCCAATCATTAGCAGACTGGAGTTCTGCTATGGCGACCCCTAACCGGGAAAAGCCGAAAGACACAACAACAACAACACTTAATGACCTTATACAGGGAGGATGGACATGCCCATACTAAGGGGGCGGGTACACATAATTCCTTGTGGTTGATTTCTGGTGGCGGACATGCATGGAATGTTATATTCAGCAAGGCAGGCCTGTGGCTGTGTTGCTGCAGAGGCAGGATTACATGCCATCTAGTCCATTGTATTCCATTATATTCCTTATCTTGGGATACAATGGGTGGGCAGGGGAGGAAGAACCTTAGGAATAAACACACACTGTCCCAGGATGTCTCATTCTACTCAATGCACCCAAACATGGGTCAGAAATACTCCAAAGGAGGTTACCTGGGTTCAGTCAACCTAATGAATGAAGATAGGCCGCCTCTGGCAGCAGCAGCTGATGGTCAGCTGTAGGATGCCAAAAATGATGTAATAAAAACCCCAAAACAATAACAAAAATAACAATAGATGAAAGGAAGTTGCAGACTTGATTATTGGTAGGATCCCAAAGCAAACCATAAGTATTAATAATATGTGTGTAGATAGGAAAGATTTACTTTGTTCTACCTGGAAAATGGTCATAACTGCTTAAGATCTCCCAGCTTCAGATGAACCAGCTGAGCACTGACTTTAGTGAAAGCACTATGAAGATCATCATGCCAACAGTCATCTATGTTGACAAAAATAAACTTTTAAGGGAGCTTTGCAATTATGTTAAAGAGATTAGTTTTTTGTTTTGCTACATCTTTGTACTACATCAGACTTGGCAGTTGTAATTTAGAAATTACAAATTTATAACGCTGCAAAGAAATAGCTCTTATAACTAGCTATATAATGCATCACCAGCTGTAGCACATTCTTTTTGCATGATAAAATCCAAGCAAAACAGTTTAAGATGCAGCATTGATTTTTTTTTTGTAAAAAAATAAACTGAAGTCTTTGAGAGGCTGTACAGACATTGGAGCAGACCAGCACCACCTCTGGCTGCACAAGTATTTGGGGTCTATATTACATTGTTGAACATTTACATGCTCGAACATCATAGGGTCAACACCATATGATCGAATATGTAAATGTTCGATCATTTCAATGGAGATCTCCATACAGTGCGGAAATGGAAGTTTTCCATTGTCTGCACTGTAGTGTGATTTCGGTGTGGGTATATTTAAAGAGCAGGGGAGTAGGGGGTGCTTAACCTTTCAGGTAGGTTTTTTCTTTTTTTCTTCTTTTTTTTTTTTTGATTTTCGAACTTTTAAGAGTTCGAACATATGGAGTCGACCACATGGTTTTCGAACTTTTAAAAGTTCAGTAATCTAATATAGACCCAGAATGTGACACGGTGAAGACATCTCAAACACAGCTCAGTCCTGCTTGCAGTACCGGAACTGATAAAAGAGTAAATGCCATCTGCCTTCTCTGTAACTACTACATATCTGTGAAAAATGAATATGCTATTGCTGAAAAGACACTTTGAAATTCCTGAAACAATTTCAAGGAAGGTCGCAGCATCTGGAACTAATCTTGTGACAGTTTTTCATGTAGCCAGAAAGGGGCTATGTTTGACAGCGTGCATTTGTGAAACAGAGGCGGTTATTAATAATGCCATGTTATAAACACACTGTCACAGTAAAAACAACATACTACAACCTGTAACTGTGATGTGACTCTGCATTAATAATACAATCAACGGTACTGTTAACTCTGCTGGAGTGTCAGCGACATACCAAACATTGCATGTCAAAAAATGAAGACTTTTGCCTACCTACGTTATTGCCATTTGCTACACCAAACAAGCAGAATGCTTTATTGCATAATATTATCAAAGACTATTTTCTCAGGTCACACATATCATACACACATTGCTTGTAAGAATTGTTGGCAGCTCCTCAAGAAATACCTTTAAAATTTATATGGATTACAGTGCCTAGTGTATGCAATTGTGTAAACAATGTTTTATTTTACAGTTTTTTGACAGTAAAAAATATCCTTGAGACTTTGATCAAATGTTTTAAACCTATAGACTTAGAATGCGTTGTTCAAGCTGATTGTTTATGCTTCCATAAACTGCAAAAAAATAGCATACTGTTTCAATAAAATAAAAGTATTTTGGTTTATTTTCAAGTGCAATGTGACCATGTAGCCATGTATCAGTTTCCCATTGTATCTAGTACTAAAAAATCCGAAAGCATTAACTAAAAAATTAAAAAAAAATAGAAATCTTGAGAGTTTAATAGCTGATCTGACCTTTTGATGCAAAAAGGTTATCTATGCATTTAATACATTCAATATAACAACAAAAAAATCCTTGTAACTAGAAGTTGCTTCCAGGAATGTTGCAAAGTATTTATTTTTCAACTAGTAACAGTAGCTAATAATATCAGCATGGTAGCTTACAGGAATGAAGCCCTGACTTTGGCCCAGATACTTTGAGTTCAATTAGTGACCTGGGTACTTGGCAATGCAGGTAGGGAGGATGGGCATGCCTATCCTGGGGGGGGGGCAAACCCAGTCACGGGCTGTAGCAGTCCTTCAGAATGACATAGTCGAAAGACCAAGAACAAAAATGTACTCATTCCTGGGATGTCAATCAAAGTACAAGCACTCCATAGTTGCCTAAAGGAAGCCCCCGGGAATGGCTCTGGAAAATGGATAAAAGTCTGATGGATGAGGCTTAATGGCCAGCAGGCATGGAGTAAAAAGATAAAAAAACAGCTAAAAAAGCAAAGAAGTGTATCACATCTCATTGGTATGTACCTTAAACTGCATCAAGTACTATACTTAATAAGATCTCCACACTGTGACTACTTAAGTTAGGGAGTGTTCAAGGGTATGTATAAAATAGGTGCACATGGTTTACATGTAATAGAGGTAAATACAGAACATGGTATTTTACAGGACATGGTATTTTTCTTATTTTTGTTGGTTGCCCTGTAATGAAAATGCAGACTGTGCATTATATGATTTATTTTAATGGAGGAGGACAGCACATGAGCAACAGCTTGGTTTTCTGAATAGTATTTATCAGTCTGCCAGGCTGCAGTTCGTAAGTAGTGAATAGCAATCTTGATTCTGATTTTAAACTAGAGTTACGCATTTCTCTGCAGATATGCCAGATCCAAAAGTAACAAATGATTGCCAAAATAATGCTTCTATGCAACTGTGAGAAAGATCTTGGGGCGAATTCTCAGAAAACAACATGCAACTGTATGTTATCTCTATATGGCATTTGCTAAACTGGATCCAGTTAGTCTGTATATTTTGTATTAACTATGCAAGAACTTTGCATGCAGTTAACAGCCTTTCCAGTAAGGAGCTTTTACTGTATAAAAAGAATGTAATAAGATTGCTTAAGAATTTAAATTAAAACAAAAGAGAATTATTAAGACAATTACTAAGTTGGCAACATCAAGACAGAATTAAGGAGACATCTAAGAAGCGCGGAACTTTTAAGAATGTGGAAAACACAGTCATTTAAATAAACTGCCTCTGCTAGATAGTTTCTCCCAAGCAGAAAAATACTTTAAAATGGTATGCATATTATAGACAAGCTATGGATGAAACCTTTGTTTAGTGTAATATGATATTTTATAATGCAGGTACAGCTAACATACACATTTATAGTACCCAATACATCAGACTATATTCCATCCAGTGTAAACTATAAAGCTGCAGTGCTGAGAATTTTAACTTCATTCATGGTGTTTAGCTATGGCATTCCTTATTGGGTAGTTTTAAAATAATCAGCAATGCTCTTTACCCATGGCATATGGGAGCATTGTTTTATAGAATTTAACTCCATTTGTTTATCTGTTAACTGAATTTTTCTTCCGGTGAACTGAGTTTTATGCTTCTGCTTTTTAAAGTAAATTGGTGGAGTTTGCCAGTATAAAAAAGTATATATAAATTGAGCATCCCATTTATTTACATAACTGATGGATTGAATATAATCTGTTTCCAAGTAATATAATATTCTGCAATTCATAACATTAACAAAATATGTGTGTGTGTGTGTGTGTGTGTGTGTGTGTGTGTGTGTGTGTGTGTGTGTGTGTGTGTGTGTGTGTAAATTGTGTATATATATATATATATATATATATATATATATATATATATATATATATGTCTACTTTGTTTCACTGTAAGCTCATGTCACTGAATTTGAATTCACCCTGACCAAATCGCTAAAAACTCATTTCACCGAATCTCATTTCACTGAAGTACTGGCACTGTGTTGAGTACTGCAACGCAAGTAAAAGGTATATGCTCTTTTCCCCACTATAATGCAATCCTGGAGTTAGTATATATGGTTATGGGGGCTGTGGGGGGCACACCGCCCCACACTGGGGGGGTGTAGCCCCTCAGTTAGCTTGGGTATATATGTCTTCTGGAAAGAGTTAGTCATTGGTGTTGTAAGTATGGATATCTATGGTTTAAAACGTATTGTTTTGAAGCTTTCAGTGAAATATAATATAATATACAACCAAACTAGGTGGGTGGGGCTGTGCCCCTCCCAACTATATATACTAACTTCAGGATTCAGGTGGTGGCATCACTGCCCGTAAACCACCAGGAACCTCTGGACTGATAAGCATTCAGAGTTCACCTCAACAGCTTTATCCTTTCATCTAGAAAATCTCAGCATGATGCTCAAGCACCAGAAAGCCCTGTTCTTGGGCACCACAAGAATCATAGAATTGAAAAGACTATATTAGCTCCTGTTTGGTACTTAAACATATGACCTGCAGCTTACCATGTTGGCATCACTACCACTGGACAAACAAGAGCCTTTTGACACATAGGGGTTGAGTTTTCCCTTAAACACCATCTAGGAAACCCAGCATGGTGATCAAAGACAAATTAAAAAAAATACTCACAACACCCTCTGATTAAGCTGTGCAGTTAGGGTTTTGTAGTAGCAGCTAAACCCTTTTGTCATGTTTTTTTTTTTTTTTTTTAATAACCTGAAAGCACCTTCAACTACCATAAAGAGGTCAAAAAATTTATTTTTTAACATCTGAATCATTACTCAAGATATCATACCAATTTCCCATTTTTTTTTGTTTACTACATAAAATGCTTTATGAAAGACTGTCGTGATTGCTGCATCTCCTTAATACAAATAGTGGAAGCAGTAGGTAGAAAACCTACTTATCACTGATTCTATCTGTTTCTGCAATAAGTCTGAGTGTTAATTCCCTACAGCAAATGAAGCAGTTAATCTATTGCTGTGTTTGTTCTGCACGTAGAAGTCATAAAACTAAATAATAACATGGAGCAGCTGCTTCAAACTTTTACCACTACTACCGAGGGAATGGGGGAGATAAATTCATCACCCAGCCAATGTCTGTTCCTCCTTTAAAACCTCTCAGCTGACATGCTGACCTTGAGGTGGGCCTCATAACTATGGAGTGGATTGCTACTCAAGAAGCATGGAACTGGTCCACCTTGGCCCATTCCATAGGAACACACCTCACAGAGGAACCCCACCATGCACACATGAGCATACCTAGTGCAGAGCATGGTGACTTTCATAAGATCAGGAGCACTTTGTTGGTTAGGGCCAAGATCACTTCAGAGACCCATGCCCACACATTCCATGACTGATCCTTTTCCAAAATGATAAGAGCCAGTTACTTCAACTGAAACATCAACAAAGTTTCATTTTATCCCAAATGGCTCATTAGTAAAGAAGTAATACAAGAAATCATGTGATAAATACATCTAAGAGGGTACAACCAGCTTACAGTCAAATGCTGGGTGTGTCAAGCTGACTCTCTTGACATATATAGTTTTATGACATTGCTAAGAAGAGTGCTATGTTATGAAAACATATTTAGAGACATAACTAATAAATTGGCTACAGAACTGGAAACAAACAAAAAGGGGATCCTGTAATCCAGCCTGTGTTTTGTAGGACTCAGGGACACATTGCAAAATATTATGGGATAACGAAGTTAGAAATCCCTATTCAACTTAACAAGGACATGGGAAGTTGAAGTTATTGGGTATAGTCATGCTACTGCTTGGGTCATGAAGACTGTATTTTGTTACTTTTCCACAACAAAATGGATGAAATGTGTAATGCGAGTACATGGGCAGGAACTCTTGAATTCCAGCAGCATGATCATCCTTGGTGAACCTGTGTAAGCAAAAAGGCCCAGTCTTCTCCAGTGTCAATAGAGGCAGTGTGCATACATTTGGAAAAGGAGATGTTTGCTGTGGTATCTTATCTCAACCACACTGTGATCATCAGAAAGGATTTTCCATTCTTTGAAAATGTTTGAAGACAGTGGGAGGGGAATGACACTAAGGAACTTGGTACTCTCCCCATTACAGATACTGGAGCAAGATGGGCTGTAGCCTTATAGGATGCATGCACCCACACTACTCCAGTGGAAAACCATACTGAGGTGGTTATACATCCCACAGTTATTGTAAGAGACCCCAGGAAGACTAAAGAGTGAATAAACATAGCCTGAAAGACATAGAACTCTAGTAAAGGTAAGTGGAGGTAGATAAAAGGAGGAGACAAGTCCCTAAAACCCAGAATTAGAGAAACTGCATGAAAAAAAAATGAAAGAGAAAGAGGAACACCAGACTCTTGTGTAGTGGGCAGTGTAAGAGAGGGTTAGACTCAAGACTACCTCATTTAAATCAGAAAAGATTTCCAATTCAAGAGACATTAAGGAAGAGCCCTTTGAACACTGGAGTGAGCAATCCTTTCTTGAAGTAGGATGGGACAAGGAAGCCACAATGCCTACCTTAATGGGAGAAGAAGTTAAGTATTCCACCTCTCAAGGTACAACCGGTGACAAAGATCCTGGTCTGTCTGAGCTTCCAGTAATTTTTTTTGGATTTTAAGAAGACCTAAAGGGAGGCCAATATCCTTAAGTCAGGCATGGCAAAACATATCCTGGTGAGCGGGAGAAAATTCCTCTGAATGATCGCCAGCAGCTTACCCGCACTTTGTAATTCAGAATGATCTACTTTACAGGGTATCTAAGGAAAAGCAAGTAGTTATACATGACTGTTGCAGATACCTAAACCTTTCAGGTTACCTACTCTGTGTATCCTGTAAGTTGTCTGCTATTACCTCAGATTATGGCTAAGCAGGGTCCCTAGACTAAATCATTTGCCTGAGTAAAAAAAAAGCAAATAAATAAATAATGACAAGGGTGTTGATAAAAACAGAAATATACAGTTTCACTTTTTCTTTTTGGTGAACTGTTTCCATGAAACTGCAGTTCTTGAAAGTTTAATCAACAGACCCCAGGATTCAATAAAGTCAATGTCGGCTCCATGTAGCGCCTACATGGAATTTATCCATGTACACGGCCATGGTTCCTCCTCTGCAGAGCTCCATACATATTAATTATGGTGCGCACCTAAGGGAGATCACAGCAACATGGAAATTGAATCCATGTAAGACTTACAGCACAGCCACACACCTTTTGGCCCATTCACATTGGCTGAAAATTGTACAAGAACTTTGATGTCATTAAATTGCAATTTAATTTTTTTATATTTATGTGCTTGTTTACACGGTGCAGCACATTGCTTAGCTATGCTTAGCTTTGCGCACGTATACATCAGACATCTGCTAGACATCTAAACATGGAAACCAGATGGATTCACTGTTAATAAATGATTTTTTTATTTATTATTTTTTTGTTCTTGTTTGCACGATGCAGCGCGTTGCTTAGCTAGGCATAGCATGGCATACTTAAGCATTAGACATCCACTAGACATCTAAAAATAGGAGCTAGATGCATTCAGTATTAATATATTTTTTACATGTGTTGTCTGCGCGATGCAGTGCTTTGCTTAACTAGGCATAGCGAGGCAAACTTAAGCAGCAAACATCCACTAGACAGCTAAAGATTGAAACCATATGTATTCAGTTGTTGTAGTTCTGCTGTGATTAGCAACACGCAAACCCACACAGGGAAGCTGCGCTATACTTACAGACACTTTCACAGTATATGTGAAGATATTCCGGGTTCCTTTACTATCCCAGTGGCTAGATAGGTTGTGTCATGATCAGCAGTGCAGTAGGTCCCTGCTATGAGACCTGCCTAATAATGTTTTTTACATACAGTGCTGTGAAACTATGTCAGGTAACTGAAACATTGGTTGACATTAAATTAAATAATTGTTACATTTAGAAATTGTTAAAAAAGCTGTGTGTTGCTAA
Organism: Protopterus annectens; assembly: GCF_019279795.1. Lineage (NCBI taxonomy): Eukaryota > Metazoa > Chordata > Ceratodontiformes > Protopteridae > Protopterus > Protopterus annectens. Next base: position 1,004,833,210 of record NC_056728.1, read on the forward strand.
GCTTCGCTTAAACATGGATTGTGTGAGTTTGTAAGCAACATGGCACTTTTTTGAAAGTTACAGTATGATGTGCAAGGGTGAGAATGCAGCTCATATAAAGGTCAATAGGTGGGAATTTCACATCATTCATTGGAGCCTGACTTTGACTGTGGGTATGGCTGCTGACCTTTGTGAGGAAGTGCGTTTTAGGGCACAAAAGTGGGATGTGCATTTGTCCAAGGCTTTTATAGGACTGGTAGAGCCATATGGACCCCGGTTGCTGCAGGGTGACTATGAGGGCTCAGTTTGCAAGTCTGAGGCCTGGAATTGTTTGGCCAGGGGACCTAACCAGTGCTACTGCTATCCCCTGTATTGGTGAACAGTGTCATCACCACTACAACACCTGAAACATAGGAAGAGGGGGACCTTGGACATCTGTGTCCAAGAAGCTAGGTAAGGGCACACCCCACAGATATGTAAGCATATTTTCCAGTAATTTATAAATATATAAGCAGAATGTGTACAAAACTGGTATGTATAATGGTTTGCTTCTCTTACCACAGCTGCAGAAGAGAGGACTTGCAACATGCTGGCCATTTGGCCAGGATGAGGCAAGCGTGTGGTAAGTAAGAAAATCATCAAAGTAATAACTTAATGCATAATTTAATAATACAGTAAAGTAAACACATATTTTGCAGTCTTAACAGTCAGGTATGAAATATCTGGGACATTCTGCACCTTTATTAAGGTGTAAGTGTGTATCTGAAATGGTAAAGCAAGTTAAAGAAAGTAAGCATGCAGAACTGTGTAGCATAGCTTCCAGCCATCAGTTAATGTTGGGGTCTACCCAGTTTAAGGGTCACTGTCTGCTCATTGTCTTAGTTATGCTGTAGGTTGCACTCAATAATTGAACAGAGTATGTGGGTAAGTTAACAGAAGTGCAAACAACAAGAGACTCTGCAAGTATGGCTGCTGCAAGGACTCAAACCAAGGCAGAATGCAAAATGAAAGAGAGAGACCAGCAGCTGTTGCCAGGGGCAGCTCGTGGTATAGGACTGTCGGACTGCAGCCCTCCCACCTAGAACAAAAAGGAATCAGTGCGGGGACAACCACACAGAAGAGGTCTGGACTGCTTCGGCTGCAGGCAGATCCAATCAGGACTGAGAGAGGTGAGCTGCTCTCGCAGGACTTTCATTGCGCGGGCTCATTCAGGAGGTAGGTGTAGAAGGTTTTGGTCGCTGGCTGGATTGCTCCGTGTCGCAGGTGGTTTTTGCTGCTTCAGGTCACTGGATTGCTCAGGTGGTTTTGCTGCTTCAGGTCACTGGATTGCTCAGGTGGTTTTGCTGCTTGGATTACTTCAGGTCACTGGCTCTGTGTGTGTGTGTGTGTGTGTGTGTGTGTGTGTGTGTGTGTGTGTGTGTGTGTGTGTGTGTGTGTGTGTGAAATGCCCCAGTTACTATATACTGGTGGCTAGAGAGAGCAAATGGTGGTGGATAGAGATACTCAGGCTTGAACCCTGTACCTTGGATGCAGGTGGCAAGGACCTGAATTCCCTATGCACCACCATTTCTAAAAAAAAACTTGCAGATTTTTGCCTTATATTTGTTCTGTTCCTCATAAAATCTGTGGTTTCTGTATTTACATTTTTCCTTGCAAAGTCTGTAGTGTAGTGGTGCACTGGTAGCATTGTTGCATAACAGCTACAGGTTCTCTGGTTTGATTCTTGGCTGGGGTGCCTTCTGTGTGGTGTCTGCATGTTATCTCATCTTGCAAAGATGTGATTGGCATTTCTCTCTGCTCTGCTGAAAATTGTCTTTTGTTCCAAGTCAGACTAGTTTCCTGGTTAAATGTTTAAAAAATAACAGGCATTTGAATTTCAGACTTCATATTCTTCAGAAAGTACATGGTAACACAAAAGTGTTCTAGCAGTTGTCTAAGTTTATAACATGGATATTTGAAATTTGTCCCTATTTTTGGGACTGTATTCCCCCATTATTGGCTTTGTCCAGGTATTTGTGCTTGAGAGTTATCTATTGTGAGAACTGTATTCATTGAATGTTCGGGGGCTGTATCCCCCCCCCCCATTACTGGCTTTGTCCACATGTTTTTTGCTAAGAGGTTGAGAGCTATAGTGAGAACTGAATTCACTGAATATGTTTGGGGGCTGTATTCCCCCCATTATTGGCTTTGTTCAGGTGTTTTGTGCCAAGAGGTTGACAGTTATGCTGAGAACTGAATTCACTAAATGGTAGCCATTTAAGTTTGTCTTCCTCTCTTTTACAAAACAGCTGATTTGGCATAGTGATATGCTTCTCTGACTGTTTTGCAGAGGGTCCCCTGGGTTAAAGACGTGGCAGTGAAATGTATGGTGGTAACACAGCATTTTATTCTAGCAACTTTACAACATTATACAAGCAATGTTTAAAATGTGTCCCTGGTTGTCTTCCCCCCCAATAAATTTTGGCTTTTTCCAGGTTTCTTGTGCTGCAAAGTTCAGAGATACAACTGCGTTTCGAGTAGATTTTACAAGGAGCTGAGAGCTGCATGGGAACAAAACTTTAGTGCTGCTTATTCTGAGTCTGCTTGCATTAATAGCACAGCAGGTAGTGTACTTGCTTTTGATGGAGAAGGCTGTAGGTTCTACTCCCACAATAGATAGATGCATTGCTGATACTGTACTGTGTTGCAAAGTGGGTGGATGCTGCAGTCCTTTTTGGCAAAGATACCTAGAGTAGTAACTATGAACCTGTTATCAGTTTGCCATACAGTCCCTATTGCGATATTACTAGCTTATTTTTTTTTAATGCATGCAACATAGGCAATTTATTCCTCAAGGGCAAAAGGCACTTTATTTGTAGATGAATAAACAGTGACATATAAAGTTGTTTGCTAGCAGCAACATCTTCATTGTTACAGATTTCTTTAATGTGGAATTATTTAGATGACTTTTACTACTTCAGAAATTGTGCATATTTACTGATACTGGTGGACTGTAGAAGGTTGAGTAGACTTTTATGATGGAAATGTTCTGAATTGGGTAGTTTTGTCATTGGTGCACGCATTTTGTTTCATTGTTTACTGGAAAAATGTTCAAAACAATAAATTTAAAATGCCGTCTAACAACTGTACTGTATTGTACAAGGAATATAATTTAGTAGAATCAGGAAGGTTTATCAAAGAGCACATGTATGTTTCATGTGCAAGGGGCCTATGATTTGAAAAAAGCCCAAAGTTAATCTTTATCTGCCACTGGCAAAATGTATTTTCTTTGAATGTGGGTTTCAATGCTGTTTCATTGAATGTGCGTTTCAAGTGCAGAAAAGCTTTTAATGCTAAGCCTGTTTTCATTGTGAGACTGCGTTGCTTTGTTTAGCAGATGTCTTAGTGTTTGTGCTGTAAAATGCAAAATAAAACTTACAAATGAAATCCTGATCATCATAGAAGTAAAGCAGTATGCACATTAGTGTTTATGGTAAATGGAGTGAAATAGCCAAGTAATGGATCATTGGAATGGCTGCAGGGGGAGGGCTCCATTCGACCATGATTTTGTGAGGAGGAAGGGTGGCAAACTCAAAGACAGCCCCAGCTTAACTATACCTCCCAACTGTCCAGATTTTCAAAGAATGAATAGATTTTTGCTTCTTATTTTTGGTTTGTTCCTCATAATATATGTGGTTTTCTGGAAAAATCATTTAGGAATTAAGTCACTAAATAATGACACTGAGTTTCAGACTTCATAACCTTCAGGAACATGCATGCTGAAGTAAGACCTGTTCTATCCACTGTTTCAGTTTATACAACAGCAATTTTTAGTACTGTTTATGTTCCCCCAATATATTTGGCCTTGTCCAGATTTATTGCATTAACAGGTTGAGAGGTACATGCAAATAAATTGCTTTATAGAATTAGGCATAGCCAAACCTCTCAACTGTCCCCGAATTTGGCTCAAAATGTTGCTCTTCCCTTAAGAATCCCTCCGCAAAAGAGCAATTTTGGAAGAAAACATGGAGGGTTTACAATTTAGAAATAACTGTAATAATCAGAATTATAGATTACTTTTATTTCAGAAATGCATGTAGATTCTTTTATTTTGTCAGCTGCTCAAGTTAGCAGTACTATTATTAAAAAAGTGTCCCTTCTTTGACAGGTTCCCAGCTGTATTGTGTGGCTATTTTATATTTTTGCATCACATTTTTGGACCATTTTTCATAAAATTGTTTTTTTGGCAAATTAGTGGTAAATCATTAAAGACTGAAGTTAGAAAATAATGACAGACATTTCAGTTTCAGATTTCATACCCTTCAGATAATGCATACTAATGCAAGACCTACTATTCTATTATCTTTCTAAGTTTATAAGAGCAATATTTAAAAATTGTCCTTATTTTTGGGCCTTTGTCCCACTTCTATGTATGGCTTTGCTCTGAGGGTGAGGTATGACAAATGTGTCAGGGCCATCAGTCAGCCAGAGAATTGTGACATACTTGTTGCACCCCATTTCCCCATGTAGTGACTCTGGATGTGTCCAAGCAAGGCAAGGAGCAGTTATGCAGTGTAAATGTGCAGAGTATCCCCCCATGCAGTGTAAATGTGCAGGGTATCCCCCCATCCAAGGTAGACACAAGTACTACAGTGGCTTTTCATCTGTTCTTGATTTTGCAGAATGGTCTGGTTTCTGTCATATTTTTGTACTGTTGATTTATGCTTAGTACTCAAAGTGCCTGTTGCTCTGTGTTTTAAGTAGCAATGCTTTAATGACTATTAGGTAAGCTTGTCTGAGATCATAACATGCAAGTAAGCTTTAATAAGCATACTGTTAAAGAATTGCCAACATTGAAGCCTTTCTGTTGTTGCCATGCAGGGAATACTTAACTAGATAATGTATAAGCGTTGGGTATTGAAATGCATATGACAGTATTTGTAATAAAGGACAGGATTACATTATTTTAAGAAGCTCATTACACTTGTTGGAGACTTCCAGTCATCTCTGAGGGCTTTACCCATAAACTAAACAGAATGCCATTCATGTGTGGTCCATAACCTGTACAGTAATCCTTTAAGCAATGTATCTTGAGCTTGTTTGCTTTTCATTTTTTACTTTGATCATGTTTTCCCCATGAAACAAGTAGATAGTTGTCAGGCAGCAGGTCTTTTTTGGATAAACATTTTTACAAGTGGGAGTATCACAGAGATTGCTACTTTCAGCATGTTACTTGGTACTTTAATAAAGCTGAATATAAATTATAATGCAGTGCAAGGAGAAGCGGTTTGAGTTGAGTGCTGCTTGTTTTTCTTATACTTGATTTTGACTGGCATTCCAGTAATGTATTTAAAAAGTAATTTATTTTTTCATGCCTCACAACCTTTTTGTTTCCATCTAGATATTAAGTAAGCTGTCAAGCAGCCAATGCATTGAAATATTTTTATTCTTTTACACTTCATTTGTCTTGATTGGACTCTCATAATGAGGGTTTGGCACCCAGGGCAGCATATTTAATTAATGTTTAGTTTTTGTGGTTTTGAGCATAGCTTCTCCCCTTTCTAGTTGTCCACACCCCTTCCCATTGACCCCACCCATTCGGCTATCTCCTGCAGCCCCCCTTTGATTTGAAATCACCAGCCACCACTGGCTGTTGCACCAATTTGATTTATTAGGCTAGTAGTAAAAAACTACATAATCATAGAATGAAGATACATACAGACCAGTTTCAGCAAAAGAACTGCAATGCCTTCCTCAGTGTCAATGTATTGGTATCAAACATTCCCCGTATATAGCTTATAATCAAAATCACATGGTCTAATTACAGATGCTTGTTTAGTCCTGGGGGGAATAAGCCCCCTAATTTAATAATCCACTTTTTCACTTTCTGGTTCAAAATATGATGCCAGCCAGCTTTATTGGATCTGTGTGCTGTTATTCTGTCAATAGTAACAAAGTTGAAAGAAGCAGCTGGATGTATTAATGTATATTTATATAAGGCATTCATATTTTTCTTATGTCTAATGTCACAAAAATGTTCACCCATCCGAAACATCACGGGACGTGAAGTTTGCCTTACATAGAATGCCGAACAATAGCATGTAGCTAAATAAATTACCCAATCTGACTGACAGTTGGCATAGAAAGAGATATCAAAAATGTGACCAGTATTACTACTACTAAAGGTTTTGGATTTAGTAATTTTGAAGCAATAAGAACAGTGGCCACAGGGAAAACAGCCAATCAACCGATCCCCCAATAAGGTAGTTTGTGTTAGGGACATATCAGATGATGTATAGTGTTTGTAGTGATTGAAATAAGAACCCAGATTCTTGCTTTTTTGAAAGAAAAAGAACATGTAGTAGGTAAGATGCCAGATAATGTGTGGTCAGCCATCAACATATTCCAGTGGTGTTGGACACTTTGCATAAGTAAGTTAGTGTTCCTGCCATATGTGGTTACAAATCTAACGGCAGAATTGTCATGATCGGTTTTGACTTTATACTGAAGGAGATCAGCCCTGGCCAAATGGTCAACTGTGTTGGAAGCCCGATATATATAACCAGCTTGATAGCCCCTATCTTTAAATCTGGAAATAAGATCTTGTTTGAGAAGATCATATGAATGTTCATCAGAGCAGATACGTTTTCCCCGAATAAACTGGGACTTGGGAATATTATTGCAGACATGAGGAGGATGATAGCTGGTTGCGTGGAGGAGGGAATTGTATTGGGGAAATTTATGGTGTACCCAAGTGGAGAGTGTATTATCAAAATTTCACCCAAACATAACATCCAAAAAGATGATATTGTTTGGATCATAACTGACCGTAAATTCAATTCCCCATTTGTTTTCATTTAAATAATCTACAAACTCATGTAAATAATCAACATCGGCCCTCCACACCAACCAGCGATCATCCAAATACCTCCTCCAGATGTCAATTTCATCAAGGTATAGATTGTGGGATTGAGTGAAAATAATTTGTCCTCAACAAAAGCCATAAACAAGTCGGCATATATAGGGGCAAAAGATGACCCCATGGCAGTTCCCTTATTTTGAAGATAGCATTCACCCTGATAAAAAAAGACATTCTTGGTGAGAACATGTTCAGTAAGAACTATGAGGAAGGTGTTGAAACCAGGTTGATGTAGCTCCGATTTGTACAACCAATATTCCAATGCATCGATGCCAGCCCTGTGAGGGATATTAGTATATAGTGCTTTTACATCGAGGGTACAGAGCAGCAAACCTGGTTCCAACTGCATGTCTGCAATAACCCTAAGAAATTCCATGGTGTCTTGTAACCTTGCATGTACCCATTTAAGAAGAGGCTTCAAGTATCTGGTTAAAAATAAAGAGAGTTTTTCTGTTAAGGAATTCCTGCCCGAAATAATAGGTCTACCAGGGGGATTAATGGCATGTTTGTGTATTTTAGGCAGAAAATATATATATTGATGTACCGGTTCATCCACCGTGATGTGTTGTAAGGTGTTTTGTGTAATGATCCCTTCTTCCTTTGCTAGTGCTAAAAATTTGTCTATTTGCCTCTTAAAAAGTGGAGCAGGGTCAGTAACCAAATGTGAATAATACCTGCCATCCATGAGTTGCCTTTTTGCCTCAGTGTCATATTGGGTCCAATCTTGAACCACAACAGCACCATCCTTATCGGCCATCAGTATGACCAACTGATTGTTGGCCAAATTCTAAGTTTCCTCTATATTGGCCCTAAATATGTTGCTGGGTTTCACCCTGGTTTCCTTGGCATAAAAATGTAGATATTTGAGTATGCCATTCTGAAACAAAGAAACAGTATGATGCATGGGAGGCATGAATATAGAGCTGTGGTACCTGAACTCATTCTGAGTATCCACAGTCTCTCTGCCATGAAAAAACAATTTTAAATTTAAATTTCTACAAAATCTGATTACATCATCTGTAAAACAATCTTCAGCCATAAACAAACCAGGAATGAATAATAGACCTTTATTTAGAACTTGAATCTTAGTGTCAGTGAGAAAACAGGAGGAAATGTTAAAAACATTCATTGTTTCATGATTAGCGTTTTCAACAGTGTCTGCATGTTGTCTACGTGATTTGTGCTTCCTGCCTCCCCTTCTACATTTTGTCCTAAAAGGACACAAGTGCTGGAACGTTTATAGGCTGTTGAGCTTGTAGGACATGAGATATCTGGTTGAAAACTGGAAGAAGAGTTATTCCCAGTACTGTCTGCACTAGATGCTGATGGTTTCTTAAGGATAGGGTGTACCCGTTTCCTTTTAGAAATGTTTTTTGGTGTCTGAAAGCAGGTTCACCAGCCTATAAACGATTTAAAGATCGGGGCTATCAAGCTGGTTATATATATATTGGGCTTCCAACACAGTTGACCATTTGGCCAGGGCTGATCTCCTTCAATATAAAGTCAAAACCGATCATGACAATTCTGCCATTAAATTTGTAACCACATATGGCAGGAATACTAACTTACTTATGCAAAGTGTCCGACACCACTGGAATATGTTGCTGGCTGACCACACATTGTCTGGCATCTTACCTACTACATGTTCATTTTCTTTCAAAAAAGGCAAGAATCTGGGTTCTTATTTCAATCACTACAAACACTATACATCATCTGATATGTCCCTAATACAAACTACCTTATTGGGGGATCGGTTGATTGGCTGTTTTCCCTGTGGCCACTGTTCTTATTGCTCCAAAATTACTAAATCCAAAACCTTTAGTAGTAGTAATACTGGTCACGTTTTTGATATCTCTTTCTATGGCAACTGTCAGCCAGATTGGGTAATTTATTTAGCTACATGGCATTGTTCAGCATTCTATGTAGGGCAAACTTCATGTCTGCTGAAGTTTCGGATGGATGAACATTTTTGTGACATTAGACATAAGAAAAATATGAATGCCTTATATAAACATACATTAATACATCCAGCTGCTTCTTTCAACTTTGTTACTATTGACAGAATAACAGCACACAGATCCAATAAAGATGGCTGGCATCATATTTTGAACCAGAAAGAGAAAAAGTGGATTGTTAAATTAGGGGGATTATTTCCCCCAGGACTAAATGAGCATCTTTAATTGGGCCATGTGATTTTGATTATAAGCTATATATGGGGAATGTTTGATACTAATACATTGACACTGAGGAAGGCATTGTAGTTTTTTTTGCTGAAACTGGTCTGTATGTATCTTCATTCTATGATTATGTAGTTTTTTACTGCTAGCCTATTAAATCAAATTGGTGCAACAGCTGCTGGTCTCTCTTTTTCATTTTAAGTTAACAGACATCCTAGACAGCTATCCATGTGTGTAAATGGCAGATATGAAGCAACATTAATCAATAATGCTTAAAAGGAGATGGTGCTTTGATAAGTAATGTTGCTATCCATGTGTGTAAATGGCAGATATGAAGCAACATTAATCAATAATGCTTAAAAGGAGATGGTGCTTTGATAAGTAATGTTTTCAAATAAAGTGTTCAGTATTCCTGTATTCACTGCTTGTGTGTTCTAATCCGGCACCAGTCAACTGTTACATGTGAAGTACTAAGTAATGCACCAAGAAATGTCAGAAATAATTGTAGTGCAATGCCCAAATGAAGGTTAAAGCTTATGTTCTGCTCATTTTGTCTGAAATATGATGTAGATTGCTTTGCACTCAGTAAATGAACATTGTATATGGGTAAATTAATAGGAGTCATAGACAGCTATCCATGTGTCAGATCTGTGTATCAGATGTGAAGCAAGATTATCAATAAAGTGTAAAATGAGATGGTGCTTTGATAAGTATTATTTTCAAATAAAGTGTTTGGTATTCCTGTATTCATTGTATGTGTTTTCTAATTTGACACCAGTCAACAGTTACATGTTAAGTACTAAATAATACACCAACAAATATCAGAAATAAATGTAGTGTAATACCCAGATTAAGGATTAAGCTTGTGTTCTGCTCATTTTGTCTGAAATAGGCTGTAAATTGCACTCAGTAAATGAACAGGATACACTTGTAAATTAACATGTATTAATACATGTGTGTAAATGCCAGAGCTGAACTGACATTACATTAAGCAATAAAGTGTAAAAGGAGAGGGTGCTTAAATAATTATTTTTTTCAAATAAAGTGCTCAGTATTCCTGTAGTCACTGCTTGTGGGTTCCAATCTGACACCAGACACAGTTATGCATGTGTGTAAATGTATGATTTCACACAACATGACAACAAAAGTTTTAAAGAAGATTTTGCTTTGATAATTCATTATTTTCAAATAAACTGCTCAGTATTCATGTAGTCACTGCTTGTGAGTTCTAATCCCATGGCAGCCAACTGAGAAATGACCAGCTATCTAGTGTAATTACTGTAAATGAACATACCTCTCAACTGTCATGATTTTTGCAGAATGTAATGACTACTGCCCCATATGTCTGGTCCTTTGATTTGCAGATATATGACATTACTTGGAATGAGATTTAATGGCAAAGCTGTTAGCAGAACACCTTGTTACTAATGTATGAGCACACTATGTAAAAATGTTCCCTGTTGATATGCCTTTCACCACCGTTTTGTATGGCTTGGCCCATAATGTCCCATGCTAACAGGTTGAGAGCTATGTACATGCAACATCATATATGCAATATTAGCGGTCAGTGTTTTCACAAGTGAAATCTAACATATCTAGTAGTATGTAGTAGTAGTCTGTGTAGTTATATTATCTGTGAAGTTACAAATGTTCTTTTTTCTCTCTCACCCCACTCCTTCTCTTCTTTTATGTATTAATTATATTTATTATTATAATTTGATATTAATATATTATTGGTAAGTTCCTCTTATGTTGGCCTTATGTATAATTTAATATTGCTTTGCTGTTAAAAAAATTCATTTACGTTATTTATTGCTGTGTTCCTCATTATACTGCGGTGGTGGTGCTGCGGTAGCGTTGTCGCCTCACAGTAAGACATTGTCCTGTTTGATTCTCAGCTAGAGCGTCTACTATGTGGAGACATGCATGAATGGGCGTACCTTCGTTGAAGGTTGTGCGTCATGGCTGGCAACTCGGCATGTAAAAATCTACTGCCAATCATTAGAGGACCAGAGTTCTGCTGTGGCGGCCCCTAACCGGAAAAAGCCAAAAGACCCAACAACATTGCTGTGTTCCTCATTATAGTCTATTCTATTTCTTTCCATTACTCATTATTTTTTCTCTTATGTTATTAATTACATTTGTTTGGTTATGTTTATTTTTCCTTATGTTTATACTGTATTTAATTACCACAGTGCAACAAGGTAGGCCGGTTTGAGGTGATCAACCTACCCTGGCTCTCCCAGCCACTGCACCGGGGCCCAGCAAGTCTGGGCTGCAGCCTGGTAGCGTGCCCTCTGCTGCCTCTGCACTACCTGCTTCATTGGGTAGTTCTGCACAATAGGCTGGGGATGGTCCCCCCTCTGGGAGTAGAGGGGGGGTGCTTTTGTCACCTGAAATGAACTGCCAGGCATAGTGCGTGGGCTGCTGTGCCAAACTGTTGGTGCAAGCCTACACCAGATGGAGACCATGCTGTCCATCCTCGTGGGGCAGTCTGGCCCCAGGCATCAGCATTGACCACTGCCTCCACAGCAGCAGTGATGGTTCAGTGCTGACAGTCCCATGGGTGAGGACTTGAATCACACTGCTACCATGTCTGATGTCTATGAGACTGGGATTCCACGACACCTTCCACAACTAAGGTGTCCACCCCTCTCATGTCACATGCCAACCTTCTCTCTGCTGTCTTGTCTGTCTTGAATATCTGCAAAAGCTTCCTCATCTTCTCAACATACCTCCCCAGCAGATACCTATGTCCCTTCCCCAACATTCCACCCTCCCCCAAAAAAAAAAAAAAAAAAAAAAAAAAAAAGGGCACCTGTCCCAAAAAATATATCATCCCATACATAGCTCTCCATTTCCCACACATCCACAGGACACTCTTAATTTGGTCCAATTGGCTTGACAATGCACTTATGCTCTCCTCACCCCTCTCTCTGGGGTTAACAGTCCAAATTCAGCTAAATAAATCTGTTAAAGTGCACAGTTGTTGCCGTACAAGAAATGGATAGTTATGGTTCTTTTCTATACCCTTTCTGCACATATCTACCTGCCTTTCACTGTGGTTTCCCCCCTGCTTGCACACCATTTTGCCACTGTCCTATCTCCTCATTTTTCTTTTCTTTAAAGAATTTTTTTGCGATGCTGGGTGATGCGTAGCATCGTTAAGCTAAGCTAAATGGCGGTATATTGACATATGTTTCGAAAAAAATAGGAATCACATTCAAGAATTACACCAGTGCTTTATTTCAAATCCAAGACCATTGCACCTGCAGAACAGTGCATCAACCTGACAAGCCACGCAGCTGTTAATTAACACAGGTATTTTAAGCAAAACATAGTTATTGTCAACTTCTCATCATTAAGCATGTTTAAGCCATGCTGCACATTGAGCAAATCAGCTATGAGAATAATAGAAAAATAGGAATATAACTGGGATTCTGGTAGAGAAATACATCACTATAAAGCCATACACATATGAATAGATGTAAGTGAGGTATCTAACAGCAGGTAACTGTGCAATTATATCTACAGCTTGTAGAAATACCTGCTTCATGAGTAATGGAAAAATAGGAGTGTAACTGTGTCTCTGGTAGAGAAATACATCACTATAAAGCCATATACATAATAATAGATGTTAGTGAGGTATGTAACAGCAGCCAAGTGTGCAATTATATATACATGTAAAAATACACCTGCTGTAACAGTGACTCAGTAGCTCAATCTGTTAAATGCTGTAAAACATAAATTTTTGGTCCACATGGTCCTAGGTACAAATGCAGTCCTGTCTAGCATTTAAAGTACATGTATGTCTATATCACCAGTAAAAATTCTGATATGTATCACTGTCTCATCACCTATTTATCCACCCAAAACAGTACAGTTTGAATGCCTCCTTCTAAATAATGGCAGTCAAAGGCTTACAGATAGGACCACTTTTAAACTACTTCTATTACAAAATCAGAAAGTGCATAGAATGTCAGGTCATGCATCAGTATGAATTCCCAGAGGATTTAGAAGTATGTAATTCAAATGAGACTCAGTCATAACAGACTGCAGACCACAATGATTTGCTAGCATGATAACAGAGAACCACAGCAGCACACGTTACATATATATATGAAGTTCATGCTAGAAGCAAAGATTGCAAGAACAAATGTTACAGATGACTACGTGACTTTGCAGTTATCCAGCTGGTTGACCTAATGGTTAATGTACCCCCTATGTTCTAGGATACAACAAGCATGCTTCCCTTTACTCTGTTAATGATACCTTCAGCTAACATACTTACCTTAAACACATACCTTAATTTCCAGTGGGTTGGGTTCCTACAATCAGGCTCTGGCTGTACACTAAGGCTGACACAGGTCACACACTTACTCAACTGTTGTTGCCCTGCACATTCTGCAGCTACTCTAACTATGCCTATTGCCTGCAGAAGCAGCAGCTTCAGTTTGTGGTACATGCATCTGTATGTAACAAGTAGCTGCTACAAACATTCTCTCTGTGCTGACATAATCCCTACTCCGGTAATTTCCAACCTAAAATGTGAGAAAGGGGATGGAATCTACATTGAGGCCTTATATGTTGTAGTTGCATGGGATTGGCTGATTATACTGAAAATCAGCTTTGCATGCTGCATGTAGCATTTCTGAACCACAGATGGATTCAAAGGCAATCACCTGCTAATGAGAACCATCTTAAAAAGACAAACACCTAGCTATGGGTATGAGAGTTAGTTTGTATGCTTAACTCATTCACGCAGTACTCATATAGCCTTATCTTTCAACAGAGGAGTTTTGTACTTCATCAGGTATGCAACCATTTTGTTTTCAACATTATGCATATGTTTGAATATACTTAGGGGAATGGCGATTACATCAGTATGTCTTTCTTAGAAATGTGCTGATGACATGCCAGTGATCATGAGCTGTGTTACACCTACAGAGGATGTAGAGTACAGCAAGGGTATAATGCTCTGTATTAACTAGGTACACAGGTCTCCTGGATACTTCCTTTGTTAGCAGTTGTAGTAGTACCCTGCTATTTGGTTGGCACTGTTGTTTATACATATGTTATGGTTGGGGGAGGGTTCCCCGCTATGGGGCATACTACAATGGACTCCTGTGTTTGTTGTGTGATCATACATGTGACAAACAGCAGTGGGTCACTATTGCTACTATCCTAGTTGCTTCCATAACCTTTGTATGTTTGGCACAATGTTGATTAAGAGTTTTGTAATCAAGCGGGGAATACCAATAGGCTTCCTTTATCGCTGTATCTCTACATACTGTACTCCCACATATGTGATCCTGACATGTGTTCTCATTTATTTATATTTCAGGAGATATCATGTATGCCAGATGCTGTCCACCTTTCACGGAGCCAGAAAACAACATCATTATTAAGGTCTTAAGACAACACCACCAAGTCCTGCTGTCCAGAGGGTTAATAAATAGGCGAGGGCATACAGCCTTGTGGGACTAACTGGTGCACAACATTAATGCTGTGGGTCACCAGAATCACACATATGACCAGGTGCGACACTGTGCCATGGACATGATCAATGTGGAATGAAGACATGCAGCAGATGTGACCAGGGATTGTCAGGTCACTGGTGGTGGGCCTTCAGCAAAACAACCTTTGTCAGCCACTGAATAATTCCTGACAAACCTTGCAACACTGGACAACTCCCAGGCATCCATCACCCCATATGTCGTGACTGTAGGTGCAACCATTTTCACTCAAGAGGAGCATCCAGGTATACTTAGTTGGATCATCATTGTAATACTGTAGCAGTCAGCATGTCAGGGTGCATGTGGGTGTCAGGAAGGTTAGCTGCAGTTTTAAGCTCATGCACAGTTTGTGACCCACATACCTGTTAACATAGCAGCTAATGTAAATGTGAGATATTTTGATGTATTGGCCCTGTTCTACTGTCACATGCACTGCTGGGTACATTAACTTTGCCTCACATTTTCCCAGGACAAATACAGAATAGGAAGAGGCCATGCTCCTGCTGCTGGTAAGCACAAAACTGTTTTGTCAGAGATGTAGATTTAGTTCACTGTATTTGCTCAAGTGTCATCACATGCCTGCTGGATGGATTGATGTACTGTCAGCATGACTGCCAACTGTACAGATATTTTCTGACTGTACACATTTTAGACTCATACATATGCCTTGTAGGTGTGACCACAGTGACTGATTTGACAGTATTGTCAGGACATTACAGATTGCCATAACTGTCAGCTGTGCAGAGTTTTGCTGAATGTCAACTGTGTACATCATTTATGTTTTGCTCATGAGATTCCTGTTTAAAGAACATTTATTTCCAAATGATTACACATGTGGGTTAGAAAATAATGTCCTCATGTCCTAGTGTATGAGGTTGTGGGTTCTACAAAAGTGTAATAGTGACAGCAGTAGTATACAGCTTAACATATATTGCAACATAGTACTGCAGAACACAGTAGTTAAGATATTAATATAATGCGTTTCCCTTTTTATCACAGGTGATCAGGGATGTTGGTCATTGTCCCCTTCACAACCTGATGTCAGTGTCTCTTCAGACTCTGATGATGATGGTGGCAAAGCAAGGCACAGCTGGAGGTTGCAGGGGCTGAATCTGACACAGAGGTTGGCATCCCTCTTCCGCCCTCATTCTCACCATGTACAGCCAGTATGCCTACTCATACCCAGTCCCCTATGTCCGGAGATATTGGACAGTTGGAGGGTGGGGACATTGATCAGGGAAGTGTGGCTACTGTGGCTGCAGAGTCTGTCGATACTAGCCATAGCCAAAGAGTTGACAAGGTTCCACACAGGCAGATTGATAGGGGTGCTCATAGGAGGTCTACTGTCTCACCACCACCTGTTGCATGTGTCTCATCTCGTGTCACTCGGTGTATGTTTAGGGCCATCATGGAGGCACAGGCACATTTAGAAAGCCACTCCAGACAAATGCTCAGGGTTATGGATGCAACACAGTCTGACATCTGTGACTGTCTTCATCAGATTCCTGATACCCTGGATTGGTTCACTGACACAGTGTAAAGACTTTGGTCTGGAACAGACTGCACACTATCTGTTTTGGAATACATGCTGTCTGTGATGGAATGTCTGGTTGAAGTTGAGGGTTGGCCTCATGGAAGTAGATCAGCAACTGCATCTGCTGAGAATCAATGTGACCATGCACAATCACGCTGCTGTAGTAGCAGTACATCCAGTGCTGCAGAGGGGAGTGTGCTGTCCACACCAAGATGTGGCAGGCCATAGGTTCATGCTCCTGGGTGGTCCCATGGAGGACACGTTCTCAGCAGACATCAGTCACCCACAGGTAGTAGCACAGCATCTGACCTTGGGCATGGAGGTGCCAGTGCAACTCCTGGCAGAGCCAGTTCACATGTTTGGGGACAAAGACGAACTGACAGCTCTAATATGCATGGCTCACAGCTGTCCAACATACAGACACATAGGGCTAGCACTGAGCTTGGCTGTGTACACTCAGACACTCACACACCACTGTCACCTTCAAGACACTTATAGACACACATGCCACATTTCCATGGTGCATTCTGTCTGCATCCCTTCCTGACTCACACACAAGCTTGACAACCTATTGGGTCATCCTAGGCCTCCTGCACCCCCACACAACAGCCTATGCAAGTGATGATACCTGTGCCACATCCTTCTCATCTCTCTCATGGATGCAGGGAAATAAAGCTATGAGTCTGATGCACAGGGTGACTAGATGCATTAATATGAATTTGTCTCATCCAATGTTGCTTTTGAAATGCTACTTGTACTGTGCATTTTTAGACTTTATAAGTTACCATTTATAATAAGTATACTATAATAGTGTGTGCACATTACAATGGATGCTGTTTGTAATGGCTGTGTAGTCAGACAATGACAGGTGTCACATGAAAATATCCTACACAGTCCTGAAAGTGAGACATAAACATTTCCATGTGACACCTGTCGCTGTGTAGTCAAACAATGACAGATGTCACATGGAAATGTTTATGTCTCACTTTCAGGATTGCGTAGGACACAGCTATGGGTACACATCTACAATCAACCCATCAATGTCAGAGCACAGAATTGAGTGACAGCACACAAGACAAATGTCGTCAGAAAGGTAACATAGTATAGGTTCCAGGGTTAATAGGTTCATAAGTGTTTAACAAGCTAACGAACACAAGGGTTCCTTTAAGCTTAGCCATTCATCCCTAAACACTGTTAAGATATGATACAATTGATAAGTGTAAGCAGAGTTTTGGACTTGTAACATCTACAAGCTGGGGTGTGTGGGTTATACCATCCACAGTTCCCCTGAGTCCATTGTAGACATTGGTCAACAAGCAGGTATGATTGTCCTGTTCACCATCCAATTGTGTAACTTGCTCTCATTTTGTTTTAGGGCAGAAATATGCTTCAGATGGATATGCAGCTTCTTCCATATAGGGTGCAGTCTCTACATTACATATATGTCTCTGCAGCATGTTCTATATATACAAATGTCAAGCTGTAGGTCTGTAGAACAGGTAACTCTGGTGCTACTTGTTTTGTGGATATGCAAGAAGTCCACAGTGGGGTCTGACACTGCCCTATATGGCAAGCGTACACCACCCCTCCAAAGCATGTAGAAGACAGATTATACAAATAGGGCCTTTACATGGTCTGTATGGAATGTTATGTACACTGTGTAGTGCTTTACTGAGGAATCTCTGTGACTGTTACAGTTCTTGGATATGCCTGGTTAGTTACATACCAAAGGTGGCATTGCATCAGTGATAGGTCTGATGAATGCCAATTACAGTGGAACAATGGCTTCTTTGGATTTACATGGCACACCTTTGTTTATAGGTTGGGCAACACAGAATGATGTCCACAGTATTCCAGACATGTGACAGACAAAGAGTAGATCACTGTCTGTGTCCATAAGTCACTGTTCGAGGTGTGCTGGCAATATGATAGTTACAAGGGGTGGATGACTTCCCAAAGAATAGAATTGTAGATTTCCTGGTATTTAGTGTTAGCCCACAGCTCTGACAACAAATGTATGCATGTGTCAGCCCTTCATTTGTGTCAGTGTGGGATTCAATGACAACTCCTCATTTGCATGAAGTCAGCAATGATTAGAATGTTGGATTGTGTGTCGGCTTGACTTACGGGCTTATAGGTTGTTCCTCCATGATATGTTGCTCTGTGTGTTGATATGTGTGTTATTTTCACAGAGTGCATATGGGGCTGCTGAGGGTAATTGTTATCTGGACTTTCTCTATGAGGTTTTTATGATTTATTTTGGTACCTCAGCTTATGTCTGCTTTGGATTTTTTGTGATGGCTGTGGCGTGTGTACCACTGACAACCTTTTTGACATTTGGAATACTTTTATGTGAGAGCTTTGCCTCCAGTGACATTGTGTATATACATTTCATACATACCATATCAGTTTGTTTGACAAAGAATTGTTTGTCAGTAAACATGTTGTGATTTCTACATTGCCTCAGGATGTCCATATCCACCAGGGTGGTAAAGATCACAGTGGGAATCCTCATATCCATGTCGACAGATCCTTTATTACTGATTACACAGTTGTATTGAGAATATCACTCAGTGTCACAAGTATCTGTTTGTTCCACAACTATGGGGACATTATTTGACAGTGCATGCTGGTTGTCCTGTGTGCAACTCGGTACTGGAGTTAATGTCATTTTGGTTTCTGAGAAAAATGTTCCACTCACCAGGCTAAGCAAGGAGAAAGTTACTGTCAGCTGCCTGTCAGGTGCCAGGATCCACACCATAATGCATGCACTCAGGTCACTCCACAGCAAGTACAAATATGACTCTGTCATTGTCCATGTTGGTGTGAATGGCCTGAGACGTACCTCCCTGGACTACATGAAAAGAGACATGGAGGAGCTTTCTGATCTTGTAGCCCAGGCAGGTATGACCCTAGTGCTGAGTAGCATCCTGCCATCACCCAGAATGACACCACAGTACAAGGACAAAATGATTGACTTCAACAATTGGCTAAGATTCTGGTGTCATTCTAAGGGGATCCATTATCTGTCTGCCTGGGATGACATGATCGACAAACCACAATGCTTTGCCAGACATGGCCTACACCTATCACCCTTGGGATTCCAGATACTGGCTAAGGCTCTTGCCACCCCTATAGTGCCTTTTTTAGGCAAGATTCAAATGACAAATTCACCACCTTAACAGGTACAAGCAAGCAAAATCTGAGGGTAATGCTACTTAATGCTAGAAGACTAAACCTCAAAATGCACTCACTCGAGGGACTCCTTAAAATGGAGAACATCGACATCTGTGCAGTGACAGAGACGTGGTTCAAGGCTCCAGAGAGCACCCCTGCATTATCGGGCTATAATTCATACCACACCTTTCGGCCACCTAACCTGGACCGAAGCACTAAAGGGGGAGGCGTGTCCATATTAATTAAGGATAGCCACACCTGCAGGCTAGTTGCTCAGCATAATGCATCTAAGATTATCCAAGTGCAACTAACTCTGGGCAAGACCGCAATGCAAATTGTAGCTTGCTACAGATCCCCCACCATGCCCCAGGATTCCCACTCCTCATTTCTTGATACACTGGAAGATATTAGTGTACAAACTAACACCCTAATAATGGGTGATTTCATCTACCCCTCCATCAACTGGGAAAACTACTCATGTACCAACTCTTGTGCTCATCGTTTTCTGGAATTCATAAATTCCAATGCCTTGGATCACCTTATCCACACCCCCACCAGGGGCAGAAATATCCTAGAACTGGTCATTACCAACATGGGTAACCTGTGTCCCACACCAGAGGTCAATTCCTTGTTGGTCAGATGCGACCACAACCAAATAACTCTAGACATCCACATCCCACCCCCACCCCCCATTAGGGAAACCACCGTAAAACAATTCTCCAAAGCCAACTTCACACTTCTTAAGACAGAAGTGGCAAACTTCACGACACCCATGCTGACAGACAATAGAGATGCGACTGCTGAATCCTATACAATTGCACTTTATAAGCACTTACACGAGTGCATGGATCATGCAATCCCTAACAATACCAAGATGCTATCCTCCAAAAAAAGGAAGCCAATCTGGTGGTCCCCTGCTATAAACAAACTCTACAACAGAAGAAAGAAACTGTTGCAAAAAAGAGTAAAGTCCCATGATTGGAGGAACTCTGTGGTCAGCCTCAGTAAGAAGCTGAGATCCCTCATAAAATCCTCCAAAGCTAGCTACGAAAACAAAATCGCCACTGATTCTAAAGACAACCACAAAGCATTCTATAGCTACGTCAAGAATCTCAACGGAAACACTCAGATCTGCTCTGAGTTACAGCACAATGGCACAAAATATACAGAACCAACTGATATTGCCAACATCCTGGCAGATACATTCAGTGCTAACTTTACCCCTCTCTCATCCCCTAAAGGGCCAATCTCTATACCGGAAGAATGCAAAGTACCTGTAATCACGGCTGCACAGGTAAAAACCCTCACTCTCCAAAGCCGGGAACACAGTATCCATGGGGCCAGAAAACATCCGAGGCTGCATTCTACATGAACTACAGAACAAACTGGCACCCCACCTAAGTACCATGTTCAATCATAGCCTCACCTCAGGCTTTGTGCCCACTGAATGGTGCACAGCAACGGTTATCCCACTCCACAAAGGGGGAGCCACCACAGACCCCGGGAACTACCGCCCCATTAGCCTGATGAGCCTGGTCTGCAAGGCTATGGATCGTATCATCATGGAACTTATAAACAATGACATTGGTAATCTCCAAACTCTGGACCCTACCCAGTTCGGGATTTTAAAAGGCAGATCATGTCTCCTAAACCTGATAGACTTCTTTGAAGCGGTCACCAAAGCTGTAGATGAGGGTAAGGTGGTTCACACAGCCTATCTAGATCTCGCCAAGGCTTTCGACACCATCCCCTACTCTGGAATTATAGACAAACTCACTAAACTAGGTATAAATCCCTATGTCACAAGATGGGTTGCCAATTGGCTCACTGACAGAACCCACACTGTGAAAGTAGAAAACTCTAAATCCAACTTCAGACCAGTGACAAGTGGAGTACCACAGGTTTCAGTCCTAGGTCCTCTCCTGTTTGGTATCTACTTCTCTGAAGTACAGGCTAACAGAGAAGGTCTTTGGCTAACAAAGTTTGCAGATGACTGCAAACTAGGAGTCATAATCAAAACTCCTAACAATGTGGACATCCTACAGAAGGGCCTCACTGAGACAGATGCCTGGTGTCAAAGCCATGGCCTCAAGTTCAATGCCAAAAAGTGCATTGTCATCCCTTTTGGTAAAAACTCTGTACCCATGAACTACCATATAGGTGGTAGTCTACTTAACACTGAAAGTGTGATAAGAGACCTTGGGACACAGGTGGACAGTAGTCTCTCCTTTGATAATCACATTGCCACAGTAGTCAGGAAATCCTTCTACATGGCACACCTCATTACAAAAGGTTTCTCATCCAGGAAAAAAGAGGTCATTGTTCCCCTCTACTCATCACTCATTAGACCCATTATAGAGTACAGTGCCCCTTTTGGTATGTACCTCACAAGACATCTACAACAACTGGAAAGGCCACAGAAAAACCTCACAAAGAGGATTACCGGCCTCAAACAGATGCCCTACTCAGACCGTCTCAAAAAACTCCAGTTTTACTCTGTCACATATCGCCTACTCAGAGGCAATCTCTGCCTAACATACAAATCTATGCCAAACCCAGAGCTGTTGGACATGCTCCACGTAAAGAAATCCCAATCCCTCTGAGCTACATGCTCTAGGGACCTAAACCTTGTCGCCACAATAAACAGAACATGGTGTTGGGATAGATTCCTGTCCCAGAGACTTCCCATACACCGGAACAAACTGCCCATCTATATCAAACAAAGCTCCTCATTAGCACTCTTCAAGAAAAATCTTGATGATTGGATGGGAGATAGGAAATTCACCCTGGGGATCACTTCTGTGGCTCTGCTTGACAGGGGCACAGGAAAATTATTTTCTTGGGTGGCAAAAGCTATGGTACCATTTGGCTAGGCTTATATAGGCCCTAGGGCAAATAGCCTAGTACCTACCTATGAACCTATGAACCAAGGTGCCTGGTTCTGCACAGAACAATGCCAAACACTGCAGGAAAAAGTAATACGTAAACCCTGTAAAGTTAAGGATGGCATATTTAGGCAGTTATTCTGAAGTTATACACTAATCAAAAAGTGCATACTGGAAAAGAACAATTACCTTATGAAGAATGCTGAAAAGAAAGGAGTCACCTGAATTGTTGCTGCCTGTCTACTACTACTACTGCTGGTCTCAACACAGCCTCACTGTGGTGGGAAACAAAGCTCCTATTCTTTGCCTCTCACCAGAAGCAAAATGTTAGCACCAAGCTCAAGATAAGAAGTGGGCCACAGCCTGTTTGTTGATCCACACACTTGTCACACATGATGCAAGGCTCTGTAAACTTGCTGTAGCCTTTTCCAAGTAGACACCTTACTTAGCAACCAGACCAATCATTTGACGTTTGCATGTATTTTGCCTTGGGTTCCAAGGCTTGTAACATTTGACTAGAGTACTCACCTGATGGTGATTAGGAGCACAGCTGCTGCATCACAATATAAGGTTAGGTCTTAGGTAACACAGATGTCCAAGGTTGCTCCATCAAGCTCCACAGTGGCAGTGATCCATGTTAGGTGACAGTTTCACAGCAATTCATGCAGCCTGGCCTTCAAAAGCATAATAGTGGTGGTGTGGCCACCTTTGGACAATGTTTTTGTCCCTCCCATATGTCCTCGGTGTGTCATACTGTTCATTTATGTTCCTGGAGCACTAAACTGTATTCCTACATCATTTCACACAATGCAAAGAGTGACTACAGGAAGTGTGTTTGAGGCTGTGAACCCCAAGGGTGTAGCAGCTTGACCCTTACTTTGCTGGAGTTGTACATTGTCACATTTGTAAGTATGCTCTTGCAACCATGTCTAATAACAGCATTATGGTTCATTCAAGTGCCACAAGCCTGTCAAAGCAGTGTACTCAATCTACCATGTTATCCCACACTGTCAGGTATTGTTTTACCTTAGAATGACACCATAAAGGTAAAAACATGTTACGTGTAAGCATCTGTCAGGCCACTCCCTAACCACGGCCTTTTGTGACATATACACAAGTAATAATCTATTGCTAATGGCATTTTCTCCGATTGTTGCAGAGATGTGGACAGCGTCCCAAACCTGTACTCCTCCTCCACACAAACACAATGTGTGAGAGATGCATCTACACTAAAAACCTTGAATCCATGCTCTCTCACACACCTGACAGTACATATGACAATGAGTGGGGTGCCAACATGCCCACCTCACCTCCAACTCTACCCAAACCCACATCACACATACCTACATATGAGGAGATCCATACCAGAAACATACCTAATCACCAGACACCTCACAAACAGAAACACAAGCATGCTACACATTATACTACCTCTGCAGAACACAGTACACATAATAGCTAATGCACCACCATCTAACTGGACAAACTCTTATGGAAAAACACAAATTCAAACATATTAGTCATAGCTGATTACATCATGAATCACACTGATGTCCTTCTCACTAGGCTAGATAAGATAACGGTCACAGTCAGCTGTCTGTGAGGAGACAGGATATGGCGTATCACATGTACACTCAAATCTGTTGATAACAGATACTGTTATGAATACATCATAGTTCCTGTTGTTGTGTAAGACTTTAGATGTACCTGTCTGGACTGTGTGATGACAGACATGACTGAGCTCTTATACTATGTGTCTCAGGCAGGTATGCCCTTGGCCATCAGCTGCATCTTACCTTCAGCTAGGATGATGCCTCAATACAAACAGAAGTTGATTGACTTCAATAATAGGCTTAGCATCTGGTGTAAGTCTAAGGGGATGCACTATCTGTCAGCCTGGGATGGCATGCTCAACAGGCTTCTATGCTTTGCCACAGATGGTCTTCATCTGTCACCCGTGGGATTTCTACAAGCAACCTCAAGGTTATGCTGCTAAATGCTAAGAGTGTCAACAGGAAACTGCACTCTCTGGAATCTGTCCTCATCTTGGAACACGCAGACCTTTGTGCAGTCACAGACACCTGGTTCAAGGCTGTGAAGAGCACCACAGCATATCAGGCTACACCTCCTTCCACACATACAGACCTCAAACTGAAGGCATGCAGGCTAATGTTGACAGTGTGTAAATATTCATTAAGGATACATACACACCTACATTGGTTACACAGTATGATTCCATGGATACACTTCAGGTGTTATTTGTTGTTTGTGGGGCACCTATTTGCCAGGTACAGGATCCCATCCATGAATCAGGACACCCAATGTGCTTATTTGGGTCTACATGAGTCTATCAAGATATATGTGGACACCATGGTTTGGGGTGACTTTTATTACCCATTGACTAGGTAGATCAATCATGCTCAAATTCACTAGCCCAAAGGTTACTCAACTTCATTATCTCCCAATGCCCTAGACCAGATGATTGACACCCCCAAAAGGAGAATCTAACATACTTGATTGGGTGCTTACCAATATGGGCGACCACTGTAGAACCCCCACTGTGAGGTCCTCCCTGGTGAGATCTGACCACAAATCGGTCTCATTCAAAGTAGGTATCACACCAGACACCCTCCCTTTGCAGCAAATATACTAAAGACATTCACCAATCTAGATTATAACCCCTTATATGATGGTATATATAGCTTCACTGCACCTCCTCCCTCAGATGTAATGGGTAACTATGCTGAGCTCTGCACCAATGCTTTATACACATACCTGTATGATTGCATTGACTCCGCTGTACCTGAAATGATCACAGCAAACTCCTCATGGTGAAGCAAACTTGTCTGATGGACAACTGCCAGTAACAGGCTTTACAATAATAGGAATACATTGCTGGTTTAAAGGTAGGAGGGAGAGGGTCCACCTAAACTGGAAACACTCCCTCCTCAGCTTAAACTAGCAAATAAGTGTTGTTGTAAAGTCCTCCAAAACAAAGTATGGGTCCAAATTAGCCTCCTCCGCAAAGGACAATCACAAAGCATTCTATAGTTACATCTGTAACTCAAAAGGAAAGGCCCACATTTGTGCCGAACTCATAGTTAATGATACCGCCTGTTAACATAGCTAACCTGTTGACTGACAAGTTCTGTAAAACCATCACTCCCCCGGTCTCCACCATACATACCCCATGACATCCCTACCACCTGTCCTCTACCTTGAATCTGTAAAGGACAAGTGAAAAATTGCCTCTCTATGGACAAAAATATAGCTTCTATGGGACCTATAAAGAAAAATCTAAAAGCTCAATGTTCAAAGTTAAATAAAACACGATTAAATAACAAAAATAAAGGCAAAACTTTCAAGTGTATGGCTCTTTTTCAATGCATAACACTTGTAAAACCATCTGCTTCTTTTAAATAATATACCAACCAATCAAAACAAACCCCAGGATTCAATAAACTCTGTGTAGGCATAGTGTTATTCCTACATGGAGTGAATGGTGTCCGCGTCCGCATAGCCTTAACAGCAGTGTGCCTTTAATATTAATGAAGATGCACTACTGAGAACTGCTCTGCGGACACAAACACTGAAGGAGTGCAGGGGGTGTGTTTCAGTAGTGCTTTCAGATCCAACATGCCCCCTGAACTCTGAAAGCACAGTACTTTCTAAATGCTTTTAGTGTCCTCAGACACTGAAAGCAGGAATTGAAATGGGAAGCAATGCAGGGTGTGTGTGACAGGTACTGTCGCACACCCCCTGCATTTCTAAATGCTTTCAGTGTCTGCAGACACTGAATGCAGGAATTTAAATGAGAAACAATGCAGGGGGTGTGTGACAGGTACTGTCACACACCCCCTGCATTGCGAAAGTGCCATACGGCACTTTCCATACATATCAACCTCTTAGAGCAAAAAATCTGGACAAAGCCTAAAATGATGGGGGGACAAATAGGGACAGATTGTAAATATTGCCCTTACAAACTTAGAAAGTTAATTGAGGAACAGGGTTTGTATTAACATAACATGTTCGGAAGGATTAGAAGTCTGAAACTCAAATGTATGCCATTATGTAGTGACTTCAATCCTGCTATTGCCCATACAGACTTAGAGAGTTGATAGAATGACAGGTAGTGCATTACCAAAAATGAATTACAATTAGTATTAATACATGTAAATAAAGTGCTTGTATTAATTTTTTTTCCATTCCAAGTTAAGTTTAAGCTTAGCTGAGTGGGTGTGCACATCACGACCCTATACTCAGCATTGCTGAAACATCTCATTGGAGCTAAATACAAATATATAGCTAAAATCCTCAATGGCGAGATAGTGTAGTAGTTCGGGTCCAAGTTTTGCATGCAGCAGTTCACGGTTCAAGTACCCAGACAGGCCCTTTATTTTTACATGGCAAAGCATTGTTAAAATTAGTTTTTATTTTAAATTATGTAGTAATTGATATTTGTTAACCAGGAAAGTGTAGCTGGTTCAAAATGGAAGGGTCAGTGCATATAACATGTGAAATCACCCATGTATACACAAGTGTCCCATACAGTATAGTCACACCCCAAGGTAATGTAGTGAAAGCACATAGGGGGACATCATGTAAAGTAAATCATATACACTGAATAATATGTCAGTAATGATTAATTAATTTGTAATTCTGATATTTTTTCTTAAATGAAAACTGAGCAATGCTTAGTAGTGCTCAGCTCTGCTCAGCCAGTTTGATCACTGCTTAGACATTAATTCTAAGCAGCAGTCAGCCAGTTAAGTGGATTTGCACACTGCTAAACACTGCTCAGCATTTCCCCCTTTAATCACTGCTCAACTCAGCTTAGCGGATTTGCACACTGCTAAGCTCTGCTCAGCATTTTCAAAATGGTCCAATGACGACAAAGGGCAGGAATATGGCCTTATTTAAACCGCACAGGTGGGAATACAGCCAGAACCTGTTGTAGTTTGATCTGTGCAGGAACCATGGCTGGTGTTGGAGAGGAAGCATGATTTCGGGCGAAGCACTGGGGCATTCTGGAGGCCAGGGTCATGGCTGGACTCCTCGTTGAACACCATGATGACAGACTGCTTCAGGGCCAGTACCAAGGGTCACAGTACAAACCGGAGGCCTGGGACTGTCTGGCACATGATTCTCACCAGTGCTACTGGAATCCCCTGAACTGGCAAGCAGGTACGGCATCATTATGCCGACATAAACATAGGAAGGGGAGCTCTTGGCCCAGTGGATCCAAGATGCATGGGCACAGAATGCTCCAGTAGTTTGTAAGTGTCCCATCCATAGCTGTACCAAATTCTGAGTATGTAATAGACAGGTATGCATAATGTTTGTTTTTCCCCCTACAGCTGCAGTGGAGATGTCTAGCACTAACAATGTGGTGGCCCATGCCGACAGACTGTCAAGGCTGCATTGACAGGCTGGTGAGTACAGCTCTATCTTGCAGTATATAGTGCAATAAATAAGGAGTATATTGTTTACTGCCAGTAGGTATAGTGTGTTTTGTGTCTGCTGAATAAATAAAGTTTTCCAGACTAATATTTATCTACAGGATATACAGTACTAAAGCACTGTGTCATATTACTAAAATAAAGACTTATACCACAAACTGTTGCATTTATTCTGGTATGTTGCTGTAGAAATAGAATGTGTACAGGTTCTTCACAGCAAATATGGCTATGACAGCATGAATTAACTGAGGTTGTTCTGAGAACCAGCTATTATGCAAAACAGTATATTGTGGAGCTGTAAAACAAGATATAAATGAAATATGAAATATGTTATGCACCAAGATCTGAACCCAGAATAGTAATGTCTAATGTATTATAGTGTGTCCCCTGCAGCGTTGCCTTGTGTTAACCTTTGCTTTCCAGATTGTATTATTTCAAAGGATTAATACACAGTACACTATCTGGCATGTGTGAATCTCAGAATTACAAGGTTAGACTGTCTAACCCACAGAGTATTGGGCAGAAATCAGTCAAACAAGAGACAGCAGTTCCCCAGTAGCTCAGTGTGACGAGAAATAGCATTGTTGTTCATTTTAGCACACCCAGACACTGTCTGAATCCAGGGAGTGGTACTGAGATGTGTGCATATATACACTCAAGAAATCTTGAATATTTGTAGAAACAGTCAGATAGTGGTAACAGATATTTTCTCCACAGTCTTATTGTAGTAGCTGTATGAAGAGTATACTAATACACTGTGTACAACTGTTCCCCTGTCCAACCCCATGCCTGCAAATGACAGCAGGATAGGTACATACACCATGCACTCTTCCCGATACATGTCTCTCAAGTGTCAAGCTGTCACAGCTAGTGGTCACTACTGCCAATAACCTTAGATACAGATAGGAATCCAGGTGAAGTATGCCAGTAGCAGACTCACACATCAGTGCAGGGTACCCCTTCATTGTCAGATATGTAACTCTGACATGTACAAGCCCCCTCTAGTAATGTACCCATAGTTGTCACAGTCTGCACCATATCATTACAGGTTGACAGTTTAACAGGTATGTATGTGCTACAGAAGCGATGGGCCATAGGTATATGTAAAGTGAGGGCAGACCTGTAGAATATTGAGCAGTACTGTTGTGAAAAATAGAAGCCTATACAGTTGTTAATGGACTTTTTTTTCTCTGCATCACTAATTATTATTCCTATACTATGGGTATATTTTTCTCAAAAGCTAATGTTGGGGCTTGTGTTCTATTATTGTTCACATATAATTGGTTGCATATTAACATACCTTGTTCAAATACCATTGTTGGTGGCCTGTTGCCGTCAATGTAACTGGCATGCTGTTACAATGCTTACTGTTGTTCCATTTAAGCATGTGTTCTGTTTGCTATGCAAATGTTTCACATCTGTTGTTTTGGGTTAATTGGAACACCCATGCGTGCTGTTATAACTAATTTTGAAATGTTTTGTTCATGACTAACCAATATATCTTGGAAAACCTCAACACCACAGCATTTTTGGGAAAGCAGATCCCAGCGGATCCACCTGTCCCACCTCATCTGGCTGTGGCACCAGGCCCCAGCACATCTGGGACCCAACCTGAAACTTCCTCCTCTGCTGGTCCTGCACCACCTTCGGGTGGAACCAACTCAGGGATGGGGTCCTTCCCCACCAGGCACAAGCATGGGGAGGAGCCCATTACCTGCTGCAAGTTCCAGGGTATGGTGCACAGCGTCATCCACTCCACGTTCGATGAACAGTTGAGCCAGATGGAGGGTTGCCTGGTGCACCTCAGGAGCAGGCTGCCCCTGTTGTCCAGCCCCCAGCACAGCCACCTTCAGGGCCATGAAGGTGCAGTGGTTACTGCCCATGGGTGGGGATCTCAGTCCCACTGTATCCATTTGGGGGCTCATTGGCCTCTTATTCCCAATCACCCTCCCCGTCCAAGGTGTTTACCCCCTCATGTGTCATATACCACCCCTGTCTGCTGTCTTATGTGCCATGTCTGTCTGCGAATGCAACCTATCTTACCCAACAGCAACCTACTTCCCAAAACATACCTACAGGCCTTCCCCAACATCCCACTCTCACCTCAATAAAAAAAGGACATCTGTCCCACAAATAAATCATTGCCCCATATATAGCTCTACATTTTGCCCCCATGTCAAGTGACATAAATCAATCTACACTCAAATTACTCTACAAATGTATGTTGCCAACACCTCTCCCTGTGGGGTGTGAGGCTGTAAATTCCAAATTTTCCACATCAGTCACATCTGTTGCTGCAGAAGAAATGTAGAGCTATGTTCCCTTCCTACACCTGTTCTGCACATCCCTAGCTGCTTTTCCTAATGTTTTACCCTCTGCTTGCCCCCATTTCACCACTTTCCTATCACCCTTTTTTCTTTTCTTTATTTAAAATTATTGCAGGTTTAAGGGGGAATAAGCACCGCTAAGCAAAGCTAAAGCAATTTAAGCATCTCTTAGCATGATTTAGCTTCACACAAAACCACACAAACCTGTTTACAACTGCTTAAAAGTGCTTTAATCACTCTGTCTCAGTCCTTGTTCCGTCCAGCAACAAAATAACCAGCCCAACCAAGTCTCAAACCCAGGACGCTGTGCTACAATCACAGCAATGTACTACTACACCATCTGAGCTGTGGGAATTTGCAATGCTTTTACAAACATATCATGCATTATGGTGAAGTCACTAAAAAATGATACACCATACCTCTGAACCTCTTACTGCAAGACATCTGGACAAAGCCTGACATACTTGGGGGACAGAAGACCAAAAATAGGGACATATCTTAAATAATGGCATTATAAACTGAAAATGTTGCTGATGTTACAGGGTTTGTTGTGACATACATTTTCTGAATGATATGAAGTCTGAAGCGCAAATGGATGTGATCATTTAGTGACTTCAATCCTCACATTATCCTACTGATTTGTGAAAAACAGAAAGTATCTGAGGAACATACTAAACATAAGAGGCAAACCTCTGGACATTCTGCGGAAATCTGGACAGTTGAGAGGTATGTCATATACATATCACTGTCAAACTTGACATCACGCAGAAAATGCATGTCCAGACAAACCCTGTTAATCTAGCAATCTTCTAACTGTATAACAGCAATACTTACAATCTGTCCCTAATTCTGGAACTTTGTCCCCCATTTTGTTGCGCTTTCTCCACATTTCTTGTTCTAAGAGGTATTTCCACTGACCTTTTATGAAGCTGTAGCTCCCACACCTCCATAATGTCCTCCTCACAGGCAAGATAAAGGGGCAAGGCCCACACAAAGGACTTAATTATAGCACTGTGTTGCTATGGAATTGGCTAATGGAAAGACAATACAGCTGTTCTGGATGCAATTAGCAAGTGGGAGACACCAACTGATGCATAGGCCATCACCTGCTCATGAGCATTACCTACAAAAGGGAAGCTGCTGCCTATGCAAAACAGGCCTGAACCTTTCTACACAAAGATGGACTGTGACTAAACAAACCTAAATATTTGCATTATTCTGAGAAAACTCTTCAGCACTATAACAGTTATGTCAATCAATTAAGCATGTAATGGAATGCAGAGGGGGGAAGCAATCATGTGAAATAGAAAGTTAAACAATAGGTATCAACAAGACTTGCTGGACTGACATGTTGCTGTCCAGCACCTATGGTCATTCCTACTGGCTCTGTCTGCAGTGACATAGATCACAACTCTGGCCCCTGAGTCACCCCAGCAAAGGTCAGCTCACATATGACTACTACTGGAGTGTCTGTTTTCCAGTACTGACTGTAATATTGCCAGGCTAGCTACCTGGGATGTTGTAAATATTCATAAATCACCTGTGAATGCTACTATGATACATATGCTTGTCTTACAAGTGTAAGAGACCTATAGAGGGTATGTGCATAGTAAACAACTGGCACAGAGGTGTGTGTTGAACTGTATGTTATATACTGAGCTCATACCTTTCAACTGTCCAGGGTTTTGCAGACTGACTACTTGTTTGCCTCATATTTGTAGTCAGTGCCTCATACAGTTGTGTTTTGTCTGGCAAATCACTGGCAAATCAGTAAAGACTGAAGTCATAACATAATAGCATACATTTGAATGTCAGATTTCATATCCTTCAGAGTATTCCTGTGAATGCAAGACCTACTTTGCTAACAACTAAGTGTGTTACAGCTAGATTTATAAAGTGTCACTATTTTCTGTCCTTTGCCCCCATTGATGTGTACCTTTGTCCAGATGTCTTGCTCTAACAGTTTGAGAGGTATGACTGAGCTTCAAGAGTGTAAACACAGTGTGCCATACTGACAAAGAACAGTAATGTATATCAAGTATTACCTGTGCACATGTATATATTAATAGTAGAAGTGGGAAGCCATACAGACATGAGCTGCAAAATGTCAAGTAAATAGGCTGTACTTGTTTTACAAATGTGTTATCTTAGTTCCAGTGCATCAAACAGACATAAATGTCTACAGCTACAGGTTGTGGTATTGGCTTCAAACATAAATAATTACTAGGTTGATTATAATTACTAAGTTGAAATTGGAAAATTGTTTAACTGTGTTATGACTTCCTGTGCTACACACACACATCAGACAGATATGTACACCTGATGCAGAGAAGTGTGTCATTTGTTGTTAGCCTGTGCTGTTAGCCTGTGAAATGAAGGCAGGTGAGAAGCACTGAAGTAATATGAGAATGCAGCATTAATGTGAATTATTACTTTCAGACCTGTCACATACAAACAGCTTTGCATGTTGTATAGGAACTAGGCAAATGTGAAATTGTTTACATATACATGGCAATATGGTATATCTGTCTGATGTTTGTGTGTTCCAAATTGCACTATCAGTCATCTCTGTATTTTATTTAGATTTGAAGCTCAGTATTTAGGTTTTGATGACTTTTATTTTGTATGTTACTGTAGTATTACATTTGTTTGGTTATACATATTCTGTTCTGTTGTACTTTTAACAGTTCTTGGATAGGATCTGTTAACAAAGGTTACCAAAGAATTCCTTTGAAACATATGAATAGCAGCAGTTAAGTAGTGTGCATAGCTGAGGCACAGCATCGCTCTCTTATTTACAAATATCTATAGTTAGCTGAAGTGTTTCTGTGTTGTGCAGTGCTCTGAGTATCAGTCGTCTCTGCATTTAATGTTGATTTGAAGCTATTTAGTTAAGCTTTGGTCACATCTATTTTGTATCTTATTCCAGTATTGCATTTGTTTTGTTAAAAGTTTTCTGTCCTGTTAGAGTTGTAAGGGTTCCCCCTTGTTGTATTCAAATATTCGTTGGCATGTGACTTGGCTGCCCCTACTACAAATCTCATTTTGAACACACCTCCCAGTTGCATCTCATCAGCTTATCCTACTGAGTAGACAGATATCATTAGGGAGGGCCCATCCCACTCCACCCCACCCCACCCCACCCACCTTTGTTTCTCAACCAGATTTTATCATGTTTCATCCCTTCCCACGTAACTTATAAACAAAACATTTTACTGTATTTTTGTCTATTCTAACTGTATTACTTCAGTTTCCTGTAACTGCCTGTTCTTGCAATGACTCAATTACACTTATTCT
Source organism: Protopterus annectens (assembly GCF_019279795.1). Classification (NCBI taxonomy): domain Eukaryota; kingdom Metazoa; phylum Chordata; order Ceratodontiformes; family Protopteridae; genus Protopterus; species Protopterus annectens. Next base: position 1,004,866,459 of record NC_056728.1, read on the forward strand.
GCTGCATTTATTACTGCTTGTCAGTAGCCTGATGTAATTCTGTTATGCTAAGGCTATGCATTGAAGCACATGGGCTTCAGGCCAGTTGTTTTACATGAAGTGGGTTTTTGGTCTGTACTGTTGTGGGAGGGGAGACTACATTATGCCCTTCTGAGCTTCAACTTGCTGGTTAAAATCTCATTGTGACTGCTCATTTGAACTGTGTTTTTCTGACATTGGTAAGCCTTGTTTGCTGTAGCATACACTGCATCCTGACCTGCTGAATATAGCTTTGTTTCTGTAACTTGAACACTATTCCAGGCCATTTTTTTTTGGAGAGGGTTCCTTTGCACCCTAGTGACAGGAGTGTGCAATTAGAAGTTGTGTGAGTGAAGAGTGCTGGAACAGGGCTATGTTCTGAGCTTTACTTTCGGTTAACTGGTTAATCCATTTAAATTTGTTTGCGCTTGTTTGCTATTGTCATATTTAAGTGTGTATCTGTTCACCTCTGTTGCACTGACCTAAAAAGATTTTAAATATCTTTAGCATAGTCTGGTTACAGGCTTTGCTGCAGTCACATCTGTTTGTGTGATTCTTGTGTTTCCTGTTACGCCATCTAGTGTTGTCCAGGGCCTGCCTGCACTTACTGGGAGTAAATGAACTGGTAGCACTGGTTTGCCATAGGATGTTGAGCTAAGAGCTCAGGGACAAGGGTTGATTGGTCACTCCCAGTGTTCCTATTTTACCTTCGTTGTTGTGGTATTTAAACCCAGCATGTGGATGGCATTGTGCTTTTGTGGAGTTTTAACACTTTGAGAGGTATCTCAGTTGCATTTCTTTCCCTTACCTGCACTGCTGTATGAGTGAGGCCCTCGCCTGCAGGTACTGTCTTGATGTTATCCAGCCATACTCATAACTATAGGTGCTATCCTCAGATAATACCCACTCTATTATCCCTGACCTCTCTTCCACAGATGGTGATAATCATGGATGAACAATTTCCTGTGCTTTCTCATGCTAGTCTGGTTGATATGGGCATCCTGACACAGTGTAGCCACTGTCTTATGTACACAGACAACTGTGTGCTACTACCACCTAGGAACACAATATGTGAGAGATGCAATCGCAGTAAGAGTCTAAAATCCTTGCTGTCTCAGTCACGTGATAGTACATGATTGACAAACCACAATGCTTTGCCAGAAATGGCCTTCACCTGTCTCCCCTGGGTTTTAGGCTTCTGGCAAAGGCACTTGCTTCCCCATAGTGCCTTTGTAGGCAAAGTCATAAGTCGAAAATTACCAGCATGAAAGCTTATAATAAACAAAATGTGAAGGTAATGCTGCTAAATGCTAGGAGTCTTAGCATGAAACTAGGTAGATGCTGACATTTGTGCAGTCATTGAAACCTGGTTTGAAGCTGTGGAGAGTACACTAACCTTGCCAGGTTACTCATCCTACCATACTTTCAGACCCCAAATCGAGGGCTGCAAAGCTAAAGGAGGTGGAGTTTTAAACTTTATCAGACACATACACACCTCCAGGCTGGTCAAACAGTATGACGCACAGGAGACATCCCAAGTGCAGTTAACTGTTGAAAAACACCTATTCAAATCATAGCTAGCTACAGACCTCCAAACATGACTCAGGACACCCACTACACCTATCCAGAATTACTTGAGTCTGTAAAGATTCAACCCTCTACCCTGATCCTGGGTGACTTTAACTATCCACTCACAGTGTGCATGACCTATTCTACCTGAACAAAAATGCACAGAGATTCCTCGGCTTTGTCAATGCCAATGCATCAGATCAGCTGATCAACACCCCTATGACAGGTGGAAATATCCTGTACCTGCTCCTAACCAACATGAGTAGTCATTGTAGCACTCCTACAGTGTCACCCTCCATGGTAAGATCTGACCATAAAGCCATCACTTTTGAGGTCACCATCTCCCCTGTCCCCCCTCCCTCCATAGTCAGGGACAAACAAAAAACACTTTTTCAAAACTGACTGTAAATCTCCTCAGAGCAGGTATAAGTAGCTTCACAGCTACCATCCCATCAGTTGGAACCAGCAGTGATGTCCAAGCCTACACTAAAATACTATATGAGCACCTACATAGCTGTATAGACTCAGCAATACCTGACAGAACAAACTCATTTCCCTCAAGGTAGAGTAAACCTCTGTGGTGGATAGCAGCAAAACACAAACTCCATAATAGGTGGACATATTTGCTGTACAGGGCCAAGAAGGAGCAGGTGCCAAATTGGAAGCCATTTCACCTTTGTCTGAACAAGCAAATAAGGTCACAGGTGAATTACCCTAAGGCTAACTTTAAGTGCAAATTGGACACATCCATCAAGGCCAATCACAAGGCCTTCTTCACATATGTCTGCACTCTCAGAGGCAACACCTGATCTGCTCTGTAGTGGTGGCCAGTAACACCACATACACATACAGCATTGATATAGCCAACCTGCTGGAGACAAGTTAAGTGAAAACCTCACCCCCTGTCCTCCCATCAGTAAATAAGGACATGCACAGCACCTGCCCCCCCCCCCATCATCAGGGAGCAGGTCCACAATGCCCTCTCAAAGGCAACAAACTGAAGACACCATGGGGCCCGATACCATCCCTGGCTGCAGCCTACATGAACTCAGGCATGAGCTCTCAGCTCCATTACACACTGTAGTCAACCAAAGCCTGAGCACCAGTGTCATCCCATATGCATTGAGGACAGCCACTGATATCCCTCTACACAAAGGTGGAGCACCCACTGACCCAGCCAATCATATGAACATCAGCCTAACTATCCTGATCTGCAAGGGCATAGAAGGCATTATATTATTATTATATTATTATGTGTGTGTGTGTGTGTGTGTGTGTGTGTGTGTGTGTGTGTGTGTGTGTGTGTGTGTGTGTGTGTGTGTGTGTGTGTTGACAGAGTGGAGGCATGCCTGCACTCATGCAGCAGTTCCAGCAATGTGGGGTGCATGATTGCCTGGCATGCAAGAGTGAGGTAACTCTTGAGGAGTATGTATGACATCGGGTAGAGGGTTGGCCTCATAGATTATAGGTGTACGGCAGGTATCTGATGGGCTGCTATGGCCTGATAGGGTACTTCTGTGATGTCCCCTTCTGCTGCATGTGCCATCTGATGTGAATGATGAATGGAGTATTATGTACATTAATGATCCTCATTGGGCGGGGAACATGAATCATCAGGATTAGGAGTGCAACGCATGGTGTAATGCCAATATGGTGAGGCTACCCACACACATACTGTGCTGATACATGGCAGGGGTGTGATGTGCAAACATGGATGTGCAGGATCTGTACATAATGGTGTCCATTGTATGCAATCTTGTGATGTGTTTCCCTGTTCATGTCTTTCAGCTGCAATGCTGCAGCAGTGATTAGCACCCTTTCTGGAAGCTGAGACTGCAGCAATAGTAGATGCCTTAAGACTGCACCACACAGCAGCTGGAATGCACTGCCCTGTGGAATGACCTACTGGAAACCATCAACAATCTGGGTCATCATGGCCGTACCTATGAGCAGGTAAGGCACAGGGCAGCTGACATTATTCACCATGCCCGGCAGATGGCTGCAGCTGTGGCCAGGGACCGTGCAGCCACAGGTGGGAGTTCTGCTATGCAGGCCCCACTGACACCTACAGAGGAGTTCATCGCCAACTTTGGGGCAGCCACTGCACTCCAAGAATCCATCCATACCTCTGTCATGGAGGTGGATGGCACCCAGACAACAGGCAAGGAGCATCCAAGCAAGGCCCCAGTGGATATCCTTCTATACTGTATCATTCATACTGGCATCCCTGGAGTATCTAGAAGCATATGTCAGGTCAAACTGCATTTGTGGGCAGGGTTTTGTAATGCACATAAGTGCACATCTGCAATGAATGACAGCAAATTGTGTATTATCGGAGCTTGTACTGTACATGTTCAGAAAGTCATAATTTTCCTGTACCAATGCCACATGTGGGTATGGTGACAATACCCCCACAATACCCCCACAACTACATAGGTCCCTCTGGTCTGGCTAGAGAACAGCAGCTTGAAGCCGGTGAGTATGGAAATGTCTTGTTGTGGCTCACCAATACTCTAGGCATGTTAAGGGCATGCATTTTTCCATTCACACAACTGTTACTCTTAGCCATATTGCAATATGTGCATGTTCACCTGTGGTGGGATTAACTGCAGTGCATCACTGTGGTCATCACAGTGCCTATTCACAAGAGCTGTAATACATTGGCAAGTATGTTTCTGTAGGTGTTGCCACTGTGCTATACAGGGGTGCATCCATATTGTGTACACAGGTGTAGTGTGTGTTAGGTGAAGGTCCATCACATACTATCACGTCTCACGTACCTTCAAGGGGTATATTAATAGCAACATTAAGTGGACATGGCTGCACTGCACGTTGTTGAGGGCCTGTCCTGAGTGTGTATGTTGTGTTCTGATTGTATGTTATGCATGTTATTATTCAGAGACTGTGTGGTCTATATAATGCCTTTGTGCCACCTCACCTGTATGTGTCATTGTGCACATGCATGCGCATGTGTGTACATGTACGTGTGCATGTGAGTGTGTGTATATCAGCAAACATTATACTGCAGGGTATTAATTTACATATGTTGGCTTCCCCCTCACAGGTAAACATGGCGGTCGGGGTCTCTCCCCCTCACAACTTGATGTCAGTGTCTTAGCGTACTCTGATGATGATGGTGTTCAAAGTGATGCACAGGTGGGGTTGTCATCGGCTGAATCTGTGCCACTGGTTGGTATCCAACTTTCACCCACAATGTCCCTGCACACAGTCAGTATTTCCACACATTCCCAGTCCCCAGCAGACACAGATAATGGACAGTTGGAGGGTGGTGGCATGCAACAGGCCAGTGTGGTGACTATGGCAAGTGTGAGTGTAGACACTAGCCATAGCCAGAGAGCAGGTGGAATCCCACACAGGCCATGGACAGAGGTGCTCAAACAAGGACTGCTGCCCATCAAGCCACTATCACAAGTGTCACAGCAGGTGTCACCAGATGCATGTTTTGGTCTATCATGCAGGCATAGGCATGTACTGACAGAAACACCAGACACATGCTCAGGGTCATGAATGCAGCACTTCCTGCCATGCATGATGACCTCCCCGGCATTAGTGATGCCATATGTCATTTTGCCAATGTTGTGGATAGACAGTGGGCTGAGACATTGTCATTGCTCGACCATGCAATTTCTGTGCTTGAGCATGTGGTGGGAGTAGGGCATTGGTCCCGTGGACATAGGTCAGCAACAAGATCAGCTCAGACCCCATGTGGCTATGCAGAATTCACACTCCTGTAGTGGTAGTACCACCAGCACTACAGAAGGAAGGGTGCTGGCCACACCAGAGCAGGTCATGGGCACATTGTCTTGGCTGGTCCTGTCTGGGATGTGGATCCAGCAGACAGCAGTCACCATCAGGGAGTAGTGCTGCATCTGGCCTTGGGCCTGGTGGTGCCAGTGAGACTCCTGGCAGGAGATGGTGAAATGTACATCCTGCCATGTATGGTCCATGGCTGTCCAGCATACCCCTGTGTAGGGCAACCACATGGCTTGATTGTGTGCATACAAACACTCACACATCTCTATCACAGGCAGGTCACCACCAGACACACACAACTCCTCTTCACAGCCCAGTTGAACACCACCCCTTCAGAGACACACACACACATGTCAACCATATGGCCCAGCCTAGGCCTCTGGCAAACCTACACCACACGCAGTGCATGTGATGACACCTGTGCCACATCCCTGTTATCCATACCATCGATGCAGGGACATGCTAATATGGGTATGATGCACAGGGTGAATATAGTATAGTGTGGTAATGTAATGCTGTGTAAGGTGCTGTCTGCTGGCAATAGTTATGGGTACAAATTGAAGTGCATGTACCTTTTTAGCCATGATGCATTATTACTGTTAGTACTGCTGACTGACTGTAGTCTCACACACTGTTTGTGTTCCAGGTGTCTGTGTGCCTGCAGTCTGTGGGCCTGCTGACATTAGCAACAGTGAGTATGGCGGAGAGGAAACACAGTGACCTTTTCATAGCCAAGGTACAGCTGTATATGCACATGTTTACCAGGTGTGTATGCATGCAACAGTGTGTGAGGGACAATTGGGCTGGACAATGTGACCTTGCATACATATGCCTTGACACAGCCAGCTAGCCTTCATATATGTCACCTGGGGGTTCTGTAGTACCACAGGCTCATACATACAGAGGAGGTTACTTGAGTACTGGCACTAGGTCCCTCACAAGCTTAGCCATTACTTTAACCACAACAGATTCACCTATCAGCACCTGTTGTCCCTGCCATTTCTTTCCCATCCACTCAACCTTGATGCAGTTGATAAGGGTATGCATGGTACTGTGTATGACAGTTTGGGGTATGTATTCCTGACACAGATCAGCCAGTGTTAGTCTTACCTGACAACCGCCAGCATGTGTGTCTGCTATCTCATATGTCATATGCAAGTCTGGCATCTCGTGCTGGTAGGGCACACAGAGTCATAGTTCTGTACATGGGGCAGCTGTTGAAGGGCTGAGCACGGCCCCTACCTGCCCAGTCTTACAAACGATAGTGCAAGATACATAACACAAATACCACAGAGGTAATGGAGTGTTGCAGTGTCTGCCACTTCTACTCAAATAGGTGACAGTTGCAGGGGCTGTTAGGATTGCCAATGGTGGGTTCAGAGGCCCTTAACATCATAGAGCCATCTGACACACACACACACACACACACACGCGCACACACACACACACACACACACACACACACACACACACACACACACACACACACACACACACACACACTGCTGCATGGAGACATGCATTGAAACACACATGCACATAGAGTTGATACTTCTCAGATTAGATGACCTACCTAGCTATTTATGTACAATACACAATGATACGACCACTGCATGCAACACAGTGCCTTTCTGTTAGAAACTGCGTAACTGTGCTTGTAAGGTGAATGACATCTGTATGGGCTGAAACTAGGTTGGCAATGGGGGAGTTCACAGGGCGGAAGAGGCGCACAAAATGGTATAGCCATCGCATACACACAGTAAAGACAGCCACAGGAGATGTGCATACAGAAACACACACACAGTTGCCAATATACAGATTAGTAACCCTACATATCCACTTGTATGTACTATAGTGCTATGTACACATTACATGCTCCGCATAGGTTATATGCCTGGGACATATCCCACTACCACTTACAATATGTAATCTTGGGAATACCTTCATGGATGGTGGGATAAACCACCAGAAACAGCTAGTGGTCTCATCTATTGCTCCTACAAACCTGGACAAGTGATAGAGTAACAGACTTTGTATCAGCAAGATGTTTCAGTCAGATACAATGTCTGATGCTGGCATGTCTGTCACTATGGTAACTATGACATATCTGGCAATGATATCACATAAATGCCGATTGTTAGGGGACACAGACCACATACAGGTTGCAAACATGTGGATATTCCATATACATCTGTACAGATGACTGGTATGGGCTGTATAGTTTAACATGATGCATGTGAGGCAGATGCCATTAACAGGCTCTTTAAAGTAATGCCATGGGGAGTGGGTCAACAGGCCTTAAAATGGTATAACCTACACACAAAACAGCCACAGTAGATATGCTTCACACATACTACTATAGTTGTCGGTACTGAGATTAGAAACCCTACCTATCTAATTAGTATTATGCAGTTATTGCATATGCCTCAGAGCTTAGAGGGCTGAAGAGAGTAAACAGGTATTTCTAAGGTGAATGACATCAGCAGGCCTTGTAAAGTAGGGCAATGGGAAGTGTACTGGGTGGTACACACCTCAAAATGGTATAACCCACACCTCCAAAGGATATGATTCACACACACACACACACACACACACACACACACACACACACACACACACACATTATCACCATTGCCAGTATTGAGTTTAGAACCTCTACCTATCTAGTTATGTGTACTACAGTGTTACACACACACACAAAATATCACAGTTACCAATATTGAGTTTAGAACCACTACCTATTTAGTTATGTGTACTACGATGTTATGCAGTTATCACACGTGCCATAGAGCTTATAGGATTTAACAGTGTCCCAAGGCACTTCTAAAGTGAATTACATCAACAGCCCTTATAAAATATGGTAACTGGAAATGCACTGGGTGGGAAGGGCATCAAAATACTTTACCCTACAAAATTACATACTTACAAACACCTTTACACACACATATGCACACATTTACCAGAACTGAGAGTAAACCCCCTGCCTATCTAATTATTTGTACTATACTGTTATACACGTACTGCACATGCCACAGTTCTTATAGGGCTAAGGTTTGTCCAAAGGTACTTCTAAGGTGAATGACATCAACAGCCCTCATAAAATAGGGTGCTGGGAAGTGTTGTGATGGGAAAGTCCTCAAAATACTTTACCCTACAAACATACACACAAACACTTTTACACAATCTTATATACACATACAAACACACAGACACACAGACACACACACACACGCACACTTGCACCCACACACACACACACACACACACACACACACACACACACACACACACACACACACACCCACACACACACACACACATTTGCTGGAACTGAGAGTAGAACTCCTGCCTATATAGTTATTTGTACTATACTGTTATATAATTATCGCATGTGCCACAGAGCTTACAGGGCTGAAGGCTGTCCAAAGGTACTTCTAAGGTGAATGACATCAGCAGAACTGCTAAAGTAGGGAACTGGGAAGTCTACTGGGTGGGAATGGCCTAAAGCTGTTTCACCTACAAACACACACACACACACACACACACACACACACACACACACACACACACACACACACTCTTACATTTGCCAGGACTGAGATTAGAACCCCTACCTATCTAGTTATTTGTACTATAGTGTTACACAGTTATCGCATGCGCTACAGAGCTTATATGACTGACAAATGTCCAAAGGTACTTCTAAGGTGAATGACATCAGCAGATCTTGTAAAGAAGGGCAATGGGAAGTGTACTGAGTGGGAAAGGCCTCTTAATGCTTAAACCTACAGACACACACACACACACACAAAGGCAGGTGATGTGATATTACAACCCCCCTCACCTCAGTACTATTACAGAATGGTGCTCACCTTCATGCTAGCACATGCGACTGGTTACAACTGGTATGCCACTGTTCGCACCAGGACATCACTCTATGCCATTCAGGGTATCCCTGTGTATGACTCACTCTCTGTGTGCTTCTCCCTGTGTCTCTCTCTCTATCACTGCTGTCTCTCTCTTCTCCATGTCTATGTGTGTGTATGCTTGACATACTGTTATATGTTGCATACATATATATATATATATATATATATATATATATATATATATATATATATGTGTATCACATGAAACAGATGCAGATATATCACATATGGGCCCCTTATAGCTAACTTAGGGTAATTCTGTCTGATGGGTGTGTGTAGAGACAGTTAAGGTGTACATAGCTGTCTGTATGCAAAGACATATATGCACAATACAGTTATATAGTCTGATGTGGGTTTTGACATGGGCTGTAATTCTCTAAGTGTAGAAGCATGCCCAGTATGACCTTCTATAGTAAAAGTGGGACTCCATTCCAGAGATATTTGTACTCCTGTCTGGGGTTTTATGTGCTAGAGCCATACCTCTTAACCTGTTAGTGCATGATATCTGGAGATAGCCTGCAAAATGGGGGGACAATGGCCCAAACATAGGGAGATACTGTAATTATTGCTCTTATTAATGTAGGAAGTTGCTAGAGTTACAGGGTTTCTTTTAGCAGACATTTTCTGACATATATGACGTCTGACACCGAAATGTATTGTGTCATTACCTACTGACAGTAATCCTAAGATCATCACAGTGATTTACCAGAGAAATACAAGATGTATGATGCACAGACAAATATTATGAGCCAAACTATAGACATTCTTGCCAATCCATTCAGTTGAGAGGTGTGGCTACAGCCGAATGACTGATGAAGCTGTGTAAAAAGACCAGCACTTTGGTGATATACTGGCTGGGATCTCCTGGTTGTGTGGTATTCTTCTTACATGAAAAGTCATATCCTGGTGTGGGCATACCTCTGAGCTGTACAGTTTTTTTGCAGACTGTCCAGATGTTTGTCTAATTTTTGTCCATTTTTCATAAACTTGTGGTTTTCTGACAACATAATTAAAGACTGTAGTTAGAAAATAATGACAGACATTTGTGTTTCAGACTTCATAATGTTCAGACAATTCATACTAATGCAAAACTTGTTATTCTACTAGCTTTCTAAGTTTGTAAGCGCAATATGCAAAATACGGGCAGATGCCCTATGCTGACCATCTAAAAAAACTCCAACTATACTCTGTGGCATATCGTCTACTCAGAGGTGATCTCTGCTTAACATACAAGACCATGACAAACCCTGAGCTGTTGGACATGCTCCCCTTAAAGAAATCCCAATCCCTCAGAGCCACATGCTCCAGGGATCTAAACCTTGTCATCACAATGAACAAAACATGCTGGAGGGATAGGTTCCTGACCCAGAGACTCCCCAGACTCTGGAATAGACTGTCCATACATGTCAAGCAGAGCGCCTTCTTGGCCCTCTTCAAAAGGAATCTTGACAATTGGATGGAGGATAGGAAATTCACCCTGGGGTCATCTCAGTCGACCTGCTAGACAGGGGTCCAGGGAAGTAAATATTGTGGGAAGAAATATCCAGGTAATTGTTATGGCTAGGCTTTTATAGGCCCTAGGGCCAATAGCCTAGTACCAACCTATAAACCTATGGACTTTGTCCCACTTTTATTTATGACCTTGTCTAGATGTCTTGCTGTAAGAGGTTGAGAGGTATGGCTGTGGGTACAGAGTGCATTCTACTGAGCAGATATGTCCATTATATGTGTGGTATACTCCACATATTCTGTGATTTCCAGGTATGTAAGTGGTAGAGCAGTACAGGGTAATGTGGTGAACCACTGACAGACAGTTGTGTATAGGTTGATAGGTTGATATGAGGTTAGTAGGCTATTGGCCCTGAAGCCCTTATAACCCTCGCAGATGAGAGTGTAGCCCATGTTAAGACATGTCAGCACCCAAAGGCCCTGTCCAGTAGGGATACAGGTGTAATCACATGACTATATTTTCTGTTGCCCATGCACTTATACAGGGAGCACTTCACTAGGGGTATTGAGGCACTTGGCTTGATGTGGACAGGGATTTTATTCCACAGATGGTGGAAGTGTGTAGGACATGTATCTGTCACACCAACAAGCCATATTGATATCACAGACCAGGTTGATGTTGCGCTTACAGGTTGATCGAGTGGGCCTTGACTTCCAGATATGCAACAGTCCCATCAAGGCAGGGTCTGGATTGCTCTGTATGCCAGACAGGGGTCAGCTCTGAGGATTCTGTATGGAAGTGAGTAGAGGGACAGTGCTGTTAGCCTATCTGTGTACGGTAGGTGTTTGTGGTCCTCTATTCTCCCGATGAGGAACCTCTGTGATCTATCCAGCTGCTGCATGGGCTTTGTGAGGTACATGCCGAAGGGGGCGATGAACAAAATAATTGCTTCATAAGTTTAGCATACATGGATCTTATAGCCTCTTTGTCCCTGAATGGGATACCCTTACATTTGAGTTGTCCCATCTATGAATGTTTCTGTACAACAGGGCCAACATGGTGCTCATACTTCAGGTTGCTATCAATCTGGGTGGCCAAATGCCTCACTACTAATTGTGTATGTAGGACATTGTTGTTAATGTGATACTATGTGGGGACATCAGTCTCCCTGAAGGGGATGATGATGCATTTGCAGGCATTCAGCTTGAGGCCATGTTTCTGGCATCAGTCATTTGCTTTTGTGAGACCCTCTTCTAGGACATCCACATCACTTTGGCTATTGATGACTGTTCACAGTTTGCAGTCATTTTCCAACTTGGTCAGCCATAGACCAGTGTTTTTGGCCTGCACCTCAGGGAAGTATATCCCATATACTAGAGGCCCCCAGACCGATCCCCGGGGTATGTCACTCATTGCGGGTCTACTGTTTGAGATGGCTACCCCTGTTATGATTATGTGGGCTCTATCAATGAACTAGTTAGCTACCTATCTGGTAACATATGGATTGCTGCCTAGTTAACAGAGTTTGTGTACTATGGCCAAGTGGGGAATAGTGTGTAAGGCTTTGGCCAGGTCAAGGTGGCTGGAGTGCACCAGCTTTCCCTCATCCATGCCTTTGTTGGCTGCCTCAGGGAAGTCATCCAGAGTTCACTGACATACCTCCCCTGAAAATGGCAGACTGTGTAGGGTAATGTATTTGGATTTTACCAATGTCCCTGTTAATGTGATCCATGATAATCCATTGTATGGCCTTGCGGATCAGGCTAGTTATGCTGATGGGTCTTTCATTTCCTGGATCGGTGAACACTCCACCGTGGTGTAAAGGGATGACAGTGGCTGTCTGCCACTCAGCTGTGACAAAGACAGTACTCAGGCTTTGTGTGTGTGTAGGATGCATAATGATGCTGCCAGTTCATGCCTGGGTTCATGTAGATTGCAGCCTGGGATGTATTCAGGTCCCATGGAGGCTGTCTTCTTGACTTTGAGAGGGCAGTGATGCCCTGTTCCCTAGTGATAAGGGTTGGGTGTTCAGGTACTGGGGATATCCTGCTTTCCTGATGGTGGAAATGTCTCCCCTCTGCCCCCCTGAATCTGTCAGCCACTGGATTGACTATGTCTACAGCATTTGTCTACGTGGTGTCCTTGACCACCAGTTCTGCACAGATCTGGGAGCTTCCTTTGGGAATGCAGATGTGAGGGAGGCCTTATGATTGTCTGTCTTAGATGTGGGCAATTTGGACTCGGAGTTGCCTTTAGTGGATTTCACTGGTGCTCTTATTTGTTTGTTCAGGCTAAAGGGTTATTACTTCCAATTGTGCACCTGCTCCTTCTCTGACCTGGACAGAAATGTTATCCTTTTGTTATATAGTTCTTTTATTGCAGATGTTTGCAGATAGGTTTACTCTCTCTTATAGATGATGATGTTGTCCTGTCAGGTATTCCTGGTGGTTGTGATCAGCTTGTGAGACATTTTCCTTTTACCATGGTTAGAGGGGGGTCACAAGAGATGGTGATATGACACTTGACCACTTTTCTGTCGGATCTTGCCAGGGAGGATGATATCATAGGTGTGCTGTAGTGGTTGATCATGTTGGTTACTGCCAAGTCCGACATAGGTATCACATCTTGTGGGGGTATCAAGTGGCTGTCCTAAGGATGTAGCATTGATAAGATGGGGGAATCTCTGTGCATTTCTGTTCTGGCATGGTTGGATTTCCATTCAATGGCTGGATAATATAAGTCAGCCAGGATTAGGGTGATGGGTGGAATCTTGATAGATTTGTAGAGGATTAGATATGTGGGGTGGGTGTCCTGAGTCAGAGATGTTGACCTGTAACTACGTATAATTTGCATAGGGGTATTGTCAACAGTTGACTGCACTTGGAATGTCTCATGTGTGCCAGACTGTTTGACCAGCCTGGGGGTGTGTGTCTGTCTAATATATATTTATACTCCACCTCCTTTGGCTTTGCTGTTCACATTTTGGGGTGTGGCTGTGTGATAGGATAAGTGATCAGGTAAGGATGGGTTTCTCTCCACAGCTGTCGGCCAGGTTTCTGTGAGTGCACAAATGTCACCATCTTCCAGGGTTACGACTGCTTGCGATGAGTGCATTTTCCTGTTTAGACTCCTACTGTTTAGCGGCATGGCATTTAATTTGCTTTTTGTTGAGTGTTTTATGTTGGTAGTATGGACCCCATGATTTTCCCTACAAAGACACTATGGGGGAGGCCTGAAGGCCAAGCGAGACAGATGCTGGCCATCGCTAGCAAAGCAGTGTGGTCTGTCGATCATATGTTCCCAGGCTGTCAGGCAGTGGATCCCTCTGGGATGACACCAGTAAGTGAGACAAGTGTTACTGACAATCATTTTCTGTTTGTATTGAGCCATCATTCTGGGTGACGGCATACTGCTGCTTAAGGCTAGGGACATACCTGCATGGGACACATATTCAGCAAGCTGAATCATGTCTGCCTTCCTATATCCAGGGAGGTACATCTGACATGGTTCACACCACCATGGACCAGGCCAGAGTGATACCTAATAAATAAGGCCAAAGAAAGTAATGTATGGAAGGTGGGTAAGAAAAGTAATAAATATTTTGATAGGAAACAAAAATCTGAACACTTAGAAAAAGTTTATATGGTAATGACTTATGATTTGTTATCGGAAGAAGTCAGACAGGCAATTCAATTCTATTGGACTTCACTATTTAAGTATAAAGATTTGATAGATATGTTTCCAAAAATATTATTTTTTCCTACAAGAGAGGTAGGAATCTTAAAGACATGTTGGTTCATGCTGGATTTTTTTACCCCAAAGGTGAATTTAAATATGGACGTGAAGTTAATGGGAACTTATCAATGTGGGAAATGTATTTCTTGTCAGTATGTAAGTAAAACATTTGAGTGTATAAATGGGAAATGTTTTAAACCTTCTGGAAAATTTTCTTGCAACACAGAAGCAGTTGTATATGCATTGAAGTGTCCGTGTGGATTATTTTATATAGGGGAAAGTAAACGTAAAGTGAGGTTGCAGGAGCATGTAAGAGACATTAAAAATAAAAAAATAGAAAGTCCTCTTGCAATGCATTTTAAGGATTATCATAATAGTGACCCAAATGGCATGTTTGCTACTATTCTAGAACATATCATTGTAGATAAAAATGATGAAATAGTTAAAAAGAAACTTTTATATAAAGAAACAGTTTTTATATTAAAATATATTACTATGACACCTAGTGGAATTAATGTAGAATGCAACTGGAAAGTTTTTTTGTAATTAATTGTTAAATTGTTTAATTAATTTTCTATGGTATAAATATGTGTCCAAATGTATTTGATAGTATTCCCCTTGAAGGCGAAAGCCAAGGCGCTAGAGAGAGACTATCCAATAAATCTGTGTTGGATCCTGTTTTCGGTTGTTATATTCAGAGTGATACCTGTACCTGTTGTGGGGTGACTTGAGTGCATGTGTGATATGGCAGATTATGGCACCTGACAAGCAAGTAACTGTGACTTACTCCTTATCCTGCCTGGTGAGAGGCACATTTGTGTGTCTCACAGTGAAATCTTTTATGAGTAATATGTTGGGTGTATGGTACGGCCTTAGTATTTGCAAGACCCTAATACCCTGGTGTGTGGACTATGCATGGTCTATGGTGTGTAGGTTTGTGGAGTTCTCGTGTGTTTTTTCCTCTGAGGTGTTCTTTGTTTGGGTTTTTGTTTTTCTAAAGACCTCCATTTACATGGGTGTGTGTTGTGTATTTGCAGGTGATGTTTACTGTCTCCATACACTGCAAGGCACCTATGCTACTGCACAATTTGTTGCAGTGTGCACATTCTCCATTTGTCTGGCCAGTGGTTTCCCTTCCCATTATGTGTGTCTCTTTGTCCTTCTGTAGTCCAGTCACAGGCTTTACCCACAGTGGCTGCTGTTATGTATTTGTAATTCTGGTGTGAGCAGGGTAAATACCGTAACATCACACACAAGGTTATGGACTTCACACATCTGAATGTACCTATTTAGCAGGTTGTCCATCATTGCACCACTACATCTGCTGTGGTACTCAGACGGTTTGTGTTACCATGTTATTATGAGGCTACATGTTGGCCTAGCTGTCAAACTGTCACAGACTGACATCTGAACAGGCCCATATATGACAGACAGACAAAGGCCCACACATGGGGACAGGGTGTTAATATTGTTCTGCCAGACATAGACAGTTGGGAGACCAGTTTGGTATTTCTTTGCTTTCTCTTATTGGTGTGATGCCTCCTTCTTGACTGTCGGCCACTGATGTTTTGACATGACCCTTTCTTGTTTTGCAAATAGTTGTCAGGTGGATGCAGTGTTAGGACAAGCAGTAGAGATATACAAGGCATAATTGTGCTCCTTCTGTGACAACCTGTCATTCCAGGGGTATGGATGTTGGCCAGTGACATGTTGTCAGTGCTGACACAGTAAGGTGGCAACCTTTTATAACCTGGCAGTACACTGACCTTCAGGTACCTGCTGTCCTACAAGACACCACACCTCTCAATGTCTTAAAGCCAGACATCTGGACAAAGCCATAAGTAATTGGGGGAAAAAGGCCTAAATATAGGGACCATTGTTAACTACTGGCCTTACAAACCTAGAAAGGTGATACAATAACAGGTTTTGCATTAGCATGCATTTTTCTAAAGGGTATGAAGTCTGAAACTACAATCTGTCATTATTTTCTGACTTTAGTCTTTCGTGATGTGCCAATGATTTGCCAGGAAACCACAATTTCATGATAAACTGACCAAAAATATGATGCAAACCTCTGGAAATTCTGCAAAAAGTCTGCACAGTTGAAAGGTATGCTAAGCACTGTGTAGGTAATGCCAATCTGTGTACTGTCCATATGTGTGGCTCCCTGTCCCTAACCTGTCCAGCTTTCCTGCAGTAACAGATATTGACATCTAGAAAGTATGTACAACTCCTATCATAGGTGTAGTTGACATGCAGAATTGTTGGTACTGCAGTTCTTGGAACATGGACCCTGTCAACCACAGTACTGTACCTAGGCAACTAAGACACGACAGCCAGGAGTAAGTGCTGGCCACATCCTGACAGTATTAACCACACATATACATAGCTCATTGACCCCTGCATATTGTGGACATTCAACAAGTTATCAAGTTGATTGGGACAGCCCTGAGAATGTGTGCTCTGCTGCTAATACCCTACAAACATTAATGTTACTGCATTTCTATGGTAACATGGGTGTGTTGGGGGAGGTACATCTGTCAACTGTCCACATTTGCACAGACTGTGCTGATGTTGCCTTTACATTTTGGTTCCATTTAGCACAGTATTGTGCCTGTCTTGGAGAATGCAGGCATATCACTAAAGACCACAGGTTAGATTGTAATGGCAGATATTTGGGTTTCAGACTTCTTACCCTTCAGAGAGGCTTAATGCAACTGCAAGACCTGCTGTGATATCACTATGCAAGTCTGTAGGGGAATATTTCATCATTGTCCCCATTTGTGGAACTTTGCCAGACATTTCTTTATGGTTTTCTATGGCTGACTTGCTGAGTGAGGCTGTGTGGCCCTTCCCTGTGATGTTCCTGCTGCAGCTGTTTCCGTGGGATCATATTGTGTAGCATGGTACATACTATGAGCATGTATGCACATGTGGCTGGAGAGTACTGCAGGGCTCTACCAGATATGTCAAGGTAGCAGAACCATGACTTGAGCATCCCAAACACATGCTCTACAATGATCCTGGTTTGTGCCTGTACCTCATTATGGCATTCTTCAGTGTGTGTGTGTGCATTTCTGATGGGTATCATCATCCACGGCTCCAGTGCATAGCCAGAATTCCCCACCAGATGGCCATATGGGATGTCCCCCCTGGCATATGCCTGGTACAGCTGTTAGGCAGAGTCTATATTACCTGATCTAACATTTAGGTTAGCGAATACATAAACGTCAATCTGGTAACATCAAAAAATTAAAACAGTGAATGGGTGATTCAATGTAGGGAATGAATTCCCTCAGCTGCAAAAAAAATTTTTAAACCAAAATGAAGTGGGGGGGCTGTGCCCCCCACACCCCCCCCCCAACCTAAATATACCAACTCCGAGATCGCTCTACAGTGGGGAAAGGGGCAAAATCTGCATAACGGCCAAGGGAATTCTTTTCTTGCGTTAAATCGACCGTTCACAGTTTTTTGCATTCGCTATTACCAGATTGACGTTTAGGTATTCACTAACCTAAACATTCAATCAGGTAATAGGAACCCGTTACGCATGCCAGATGTGGGAATCATGATAATTACCAGGGCTGCCAGCACACACACTCATGATAATGCCCTGGGCATTGCACACTACCTAATAGTTGATGGAGTGATAGCCCTTGTGGTTGACATAAACTCTACCCTCTTCACCGGGTGGTGCCTTGATGTGGATGTGTGTGCAGTCTATGGTATCCAGTACCTCTGGGTAGTCTGCTACATGGTGTAAAAAATGCATATTGCTGGTCCTCTCCTCAGAGGTGCTGGGGAAATATATGTGAATATATGTGCTCACTGGCATGTCTTTGCATGACATCCAGGAACTGGTGGAATACCCTGGATGCAGATGCCTGAGCGATCCTCATGATGTCCCCAGTAGGTGTTTGGAAAGTACCTGTAGCTAGTATTCTTATGGCTACACATATCTTTGTTTCAACTGGGATGGGGTCCCCTCTGTTGGCTCTGGGTCTGAGGTGAGACCGACACAGCTCAATGAGTTGCTGTAGTATGTCCCTGTCCACCCTGTAGCACTCCACTCTCTCCAGCTCATGTAGCCCCTGAAAGGTTACCCTGGGTCTGAACACTCTTCTCCTCCTCAGTCTGGGGCAGTTGTCAGCATCATCCGCATCACTGCCCTCAGTCTGTAGCATGTACAGATGCAGCAAAGCAGCAGCAGCCCCTAACATTTTGTCAGTTAAAATTCCCAAGTGTGTACTCCAATGGTGCAGGGTTTGTGGGAAAAAACAGACTGAAAGGTGTTTGCATACTTTATACTTGTGTGCTGCAGATGCTGCCTGTGTGATTGGCTGACTATGATATGTTCCACCTGCCAGCTATATTATTGAGGGGTTTGAATGGGCCACTGTGAGTGGCAGAGTCCGTATTAGTGATTTGCAGTTCATTTCCTTTATTCTGCTATTTCCTTTTTTTCCCCACTATTTCTGCTGTCTTTAAGCCCTGTGGTGCTCCGCGCAAACTGTTTTAGCTAGTGTAAATATTGCTGAGCAGAAAAGGCCCTCCCCTGAACACAGTCATCAGTTCTTGAAGGAGCTAAGCACAGCTAAGCAGCCTCAGACACACCCCCTTGCTTAGTTGAGCACAAATACAGGCTGTGGAGCTCCAGTGTAAGCATGACACACACACCCTTTTTATGTCAGCTGCTTCTTCTGCTTACACCACAGCATTACAGTTGCTGCACATTTAGGTACCCACGGACACAGTCTCCCATTTTGCTATTCAATAAACTTAGC
The DNA here is from genome assembly GCF_019279795.1 of Protopterus annectens. Classification (NCBI taxonomy): domain Eukaryota; kingdom Metazoa; phylum Chordata; order Ceratodontiformes; family Protopteridae; genus Protopterus; species Protopterus annectens. The sequence goes on from NC_056728.1 coordinate 1,004,885,715, forward strand.
TCATTTACATACCCCACCGCTTTAGTCCCTAGTTATACCACTGCACTGGAGCCTATGTCCTTAGCTATCACTGTTACCTGTTATTGTTAAGAGTCTGCCTGCTGACCCTTATAATGGCAAAATTCATATTTCACATAAAATTGTCTTTTTACATTTTTTTATTTACTTTACGATTGTGTTTGCTTGCCGCTGCTCTCCCCTTAAATGGCCAAAATTGGCCAAAAAAAATTGATTTTTATAATTTTGAAACACTTCTGCATGCTTTACTTTGAGCTGTCATGCCCCTGTTTCGATTTTTGCAGAAATGTACACAGTTAATAACCAAATGCATTTCTGCAGCAGACACGGCTCCAGCACGGATGCCCGTCTGCTTGCTGAATCGCTAATTCACCTCATTTGTATGGTTTTCACCAGCAAATGAGGTGATTAGCTTTATTACATGGTGTCCATGTTATAATAGTTCTGGGAGGCTTGTGCACCCCCCACCCCAGCCTTGTTTATTGGATCGCACAGGCTCTAAACTCCATGTTCTAGCCATACCACTAATTTTACATGGAGTTTAGCTCCATGTAAGCTTTACTGAATCCTGGGGAAAATCAGTCATATGAATCCAGTCTAATAAACTTCATAAAATAATCCAATAAAACACATATACATAGTCAAGAATTCACATACATATATACATCTTTATATAAATTTTATATAAAAATAAACAAATGGATTTAATTGAAACAGCCCATATATATATATATATATATATAAAATTACAGTACATCATGCCTAGCCTTTAATATTGATTTAATGCTGTTTGTATTATTCAGGCCATGTGGTTTATCTGATCTGAAATAGTTTATCCATTTATATTCTGCTGTTTCAGTTAGTCACTATATCACCACCTCGCACACCACAGAATATTCTCTATAGTATTCTAAACTTGAATTTATGTTGTTTACCTTTACTTGCTATATGTTTGTACAATGCATTACTTTCTACATTTCTATGAATATCATAGAGATGTGCTCCCTATCCTCTCTTTCAATGTTATATTCGTTTTCCTTATATAAAAACTTTCACATAATACTGTGTATCTTGCAAACTGTATAATCAGTAGAACAAGTATCTGAAGCTTGAATTACAAACATTTTCTTAGAGATTGGATGTATGAAATAAATATCAGTATTTATTTAATTGCAAAAAATACCATTCTTGTCAAATCTACTGCCAAATTTCTGAAAACATCTTAAGTCTTTGTAACATAAATATAGTTTGAGATTTTTCGCTTTCTTATATATATAAAACTTGGTTTGTCACCAACAATGCTACAAACTTCGAAGTTGGACTGTAGTATAGCTCTGAATAATACTCTTAATCGTATTAGTGTGCCTATTATATTTAGTTAAATAACCCATAACATAATCATCTTTATCCAGCACTGTAGCAACATTGTCAGTGGCATGTAGGTAAGGCTTAACTGAGTATTTTCTCTCATTAATTCTCTTGTATTCTCAATAAGCTTATTTGTATAGCCTCTGCTTAAAAAGAAATCTTTAGCCATAGGTTCATAGGTAGGTACTAGGCTATTGGCCCTAGGGCCTATATAAGCCTAGCCAAAAGGTACCCTGGCTTTTGCCACCCAAGAAAATTATTTTCCTGTGCCCCTGTCGAGCAGAGCCACAGAAGTGATCCCCAGAGTGAATTTCCTATCTCCCATCCAATCATCAAGATTTTTCGTGAAGAGTGCTAATGAGGAGCTTTGTTTGATATAGATAAGTAGTTTGTTCCAGAGTGTGGGAAGTCTCTGGGACAGGAGTCTATCCCTCCAGCATATTCTGTTTATTGTGGTGACAAGGTTTAGGTCCCTATTGCGTGTAGCTCGGAGGGATTGGGATTTCTTTAAGTGGAGCATGTCCAACAGCTCTGGGTTTGACGTAGCTTTGTATGTTAGGCAGAGATCACCTCTGAGTAGGCGATATGCGACAGAGTAAAGCTGGAGTTTTTTGAGACAGTCTGCGTAGGGCATACTATTTATTTCCTCAATAAAATGTTCATCCCTTGTATTAAGTCTGCTTGCTCTCATAAACTGACTTTTTCCAGCCACCCTATATACATATCTGGGATGTATACTGTTGAAATGGATATGTCTGGTTGCTTGAACAGCCGTCTTATGGATCTTAGTGTCAGACTTAGCATCATTACACATTATAACAATATCTAAAAAATGAATATGTTCATAAGAAGAGTAAACATCAAACATTAGAAATTCTGTATTTGACTGTAAAAAATTAAAAAAGATGTCAAGACTACTTAGACTTCCCTTCCCTAGCAAAAATACATTGTCAACAAATCGCTTAAAAAACATATGATGTTCATCCTTAAAAGTTCCATCAGTATTAAAAATAAAATTTTTCTTCTTCATCTATGGGACCTGATAACATCAAAGGCTCAGTCCTTCATGGGCTCCAACATGGAGTTCTAACACCATTGGGAACTCTTTGCCATCATAGTGTAACCACCAGCTTTGTCCCAGTTGAATGGAAAACGGCCACTGTTATTCCCTTGCACAAAGGTGGTGCTTCCACAGACCCCAGGAACTATAGACCTATTAGCCTGACTAGCCTTATCTGTAAGGCCATGGTGCAAATCATCATGGACATTATCAACAAGGTATAGGTAATCTTCAAACATTTGACCCTACTCAGTTTGGATTTGTCAAAGGGAGATCATGCCTGTTAAACCTGATGGACTTCTTTGAGACAGTCACCTAGGAACTGGATGAGGGGATATCTGTGCATACAGCCTACCTGGACTTAGCATAAGCATTTGACACTATCTCCCACTCAGCCATCATTGATAAATGCACCCAATTAGGCATTAAACCTTATGTCATTAGATGGGTCATTCACTGCCTTAGTGATGGAAGTCATGTAGTCAAAATAGGGGAATCCACCAGCAGTAGTCGAGATCTAACCAGTGGTGTTCCACAGGGTTTAGTCATGGGTCCTGTACTGTTTGGAATCCATTTCTCCAAAGTGCAAGCACAAAGTACATGTCTGTGGCTGACAAGGTTTGCTGATGCTTGCAAACTGGGAGCAGTCATAGCATCTCAAAAGTATGTCAACATCATACACAAGGGTCTTACTTGAACAAATGATTGTTGCCAAAGTCATGGCCTTAAAAGTAATGCAAATATATATATATATATATATATATATATATATATATATATATATGTATATATATATTATCCTTACTTTCAGTAACAGTGATGTTCCTGCTTAGTACCACATCAATAGCAGCACCTGACATGCATACTCAGGGGTGGGAGACCTGGGCACACAGGTTGACAGCTAACTTACCTTAGATCACCATGTCTCTGCAGTGGTATGAAGGGCATTCTATCATGCTTATGTAATAAGTGAGGATATTGTCTCCAGAAAAAGTAGACATCATGTCCTGCATGTCCTCTTCCCTCTGCAAACTAATAGTTGAGTACAACAGCCCTTTTGTATGTATCTCTCCAAGCACCTGCAGTAATTGGAGAGACCACACAGTTTCCTCACAAGGGGAATTCAGGTTTTCAGCAGTTATCCATGGTGATAATCTGATATCACTGTCAATTTAGTGTGTGTCATACAGACTATTCAGAGGTGATCACTGGCTTGCATGTGAAGCAATCTCTAACCCTGCTATACTGGAAATGCTGCATATCCATAAGTGAAATGGTGCATGGGTTACACGTTGCATAGACCTTAACCCGGCATATGATATTAATACAACCTGCTGGATGGAGAGAATTGTTACCAGAGTTTAACACACCTTTGGAACAGACTCCCACATCATGTCAAACAGAGCACCGTATTGTCTCTCTTTAGATCCAGTCAGTACAATTGGATAGGTGACTGTAATTTCACCATGGCGGCTCCACCTGTATCCCTCTTGAACAAGAGAAATAGGTGCTGATTGTGTACATAAGGGTAACAACATGGCTAGGGTTTCAAGGACACTAGAGTCATTAGCTGAGCAAATTCCAATGAACCTATGATCCCATAGAGAGATGTAAAATGCGCTAATATCCACACACACAAACTTGGCTGTAGTGAGAATTGCACTAAAACCTATTTATATCTGCAGAACACTGCACAGCATATACACACACACACACACACACACACACACACACACACACACACACACACACACACACACACCAAGATGGCTGGAATGAGATTACAACTCCTACCTATTTAGTCTTGCACAATACAAATCGCAGTACTTAAAGCACATGCCATGGCTTAAGCCTAGCATTAACATGACTTTAGGTAGTTGTATGGTAGGTGACATCAGCAGGCCTTGTGGAAGAGGAGAGTTTGGTGGCCTCCATCTACTGCATGAGCCAAAAAGTGCAAAGCAATGCCAGCTTTGAAGTGAGTGTGGTTTGCACACTTGCTCTTTGGGGAAGATGCATCCACACCCATACACACCAAGTCTGCTGGAGTAAGATTAGAACCCCTACCTATCTAGAGTCATACACTACATATCACAGCACTTAACGCATGTGCAACAGCTCAAGTCAACTTTATAAATAACTGCAGGTGAAGTAATCCTAGACAGCATAAGCCAGCCCTATGTTGAACAGCTTGGGAGGCCTAGAGTCACAATTCTTCCTACTGTTATCTGCAACTAGTAGCTTAATAGCGAGGAAACTGTTTTGTAGCCTTGCAATGTGACAACAGCACCCATATTGGGGATATGTGTCTGTTTGCATTTTGATGGACAAGCCTGTGACAAAGCTAAATTAGCTCTGCCAATGAGTGTGCACACAACATAATACAGTACACACCTTGTTCACTTGTTGATGTATGTGTGGTGAAATCCAGCAGACATAGAGGGTGTGTTGTGAATGTGGGTGTTGTTGCTGCCATAGATACAAACATATGACTTGACAATATATGTACATATTCATATATGATGCCATACATTTTCAAAGTTTCCACATGCTGTAATAGTGAGACATGGTATGAATCACCACTCTCCAGATGTTTGCAGCAAGTACACAAGTTTGACTCATGTGTGTTTAACACAAAATTGTGGTTTGCTGTCAAATGTGGTATCATTTACACATGACGTAGGTGAAGACTGCCAGAACTCTGAACTTCAGATATCCTAATATTGCAACACATGTTACTCTACGCATTTGTGCATATTTGTAAGTGCATTATCTAATGTTGAGCCCTTCCTTTTGGTCTTCATCCAACATTATAAGTGGCATAGTGCAGCTTTAATCTTCATGGTCTGGGTATGTAGGGCAATACAGACATACTTACACACACACACACACACACACACACACACACACACACACGCACACACACACAGGATCTGAGGAAGTTCATGTTATTAACGGGACAAAAAGCACTTAATTAAAACTTTTTGTACTGGTCCTGGCGGTTGTCATTACTTTTGATTGTATGTATATATATATATATATATATATATATATATATATATATATATTAAAATATGTATATATATAATTTTTTAAACAAAATTCCATAAGGAGCAACAGATTTGTGCTCTGCTTAACTAAGTGTATGGGCATTTGTTTGCAAGTTGCTAAGCAGCATGCAAATGGATGGCACATTGCTTACATCAGAGACTAAATGTTCCATAAACTTACTCCAGTCCACAGCAAGCTGTACTCCAGGCCGGGATTATGATATGATTAGAAAAACTCAAAGATGGATCCAAATATATCTACTCAGTTCCATACATGAATCTACAGTTTCAATCACTGTGTGCTGTATGTAATATTCACCTTTCAATTTATGTCTTTCAAATCTCATATGCTTAATTGGTTATGTATTTATCAGCATATTATACTTCTGTGACCAAATGGTCAATTTAGTCAAGTTATTTAGCATGCATGCCCCATCTATAACACATTGAATCAGTATATCCAATTTCAAGTCATCTGCACACAAACTGTAAAGCAACTCAAATGAAATAGATAGGTCTACAGAGAAATCTGAACAAATACGGGCGTAGGACAGAGCCCTGTGTGACACCCCGACTGTAACCAATTATTTCAGTTGTCCACTTACTGTATGATGCTTGCCATGTCTTATATGTAAGCCATGCAGCTATCCATCTTATCAAGAGTGCATCAATACCTAGTTGTTCTAGCTTATTGATCAGTGTTTTGTGTATGGCCCTGTCAAATCTCCATAAATTACATCACAGCACAATTTGTCATTCATAGCTATTATATTGTCATAGTACATCATGTTGCAGGTGAACCTTAGATCTATTTTCAGTATATGCATGCTGATATATGGTTTCAAGTCCCTACCTTTACAATTCTGATACGGACTAATCCAATATTACCCAATACTTTTTAAATAGGTCTTGGATATGTATTGCAGACACAAATGTGTAACTGATATGCAAAATAGGTTAATACTAGTATAGCACACACAGACTCACAGTCTGCAAACCAATACTTATTACTCCTTAACATGCCAAATATCTCAGCATTAGAGCCCTGAACCCCATCACACAAGTTACCTACCTTAGGCCTTTGACCTACAGGGGCTGCTTGACAGCGAGGGGATCATTCATCACACCATCACCTGCATAAATATGTTCTTTGCTATTCTCAGTTAACTAACACATAATATGTAAGTTCAAATTGTACATTACTGTCCTGATGCTGTGTGGCATACTAACAGTATGAAATGCTCATACAGCATAGATGATTCATTGTTATGGCAGTTACAAGGGGACTCTGCTGTTTTGAGGGGTGGCAGAACAAAAGCCCATGTCCTGCTAGGACATAAACTAGCCTATCATTCAACCTCACTTTCTAACATGTCCTTTGAATGAAATACAAGTAATCTATTGCAGTAGGACTGCATGAATATTCCATGCATGAGGCCTAAACTAATACAGTCGGTGACCCGTTAATGGAATGGGTGTCTGTAGTCCCATGCGGATGTAACTTCTGTCCAAATAGCCTAGTATAGTTGCTTGCATAATGTACTCAGTTCATAGCGACAATGACACAACATAACAATCCACTATACTACTATATAGTTTATGGAAGTACCTTGCAAGTGCAGCAAATGACACAACTGTAGTTGAGGGCTGACTCTATCTGATGCAAGCAGTACACAGCCAATACACGGATAGGTAAAGGATGTGTGATTTGGCTAGCATCAATTTTCATATCTGTATGTGAATAGGAGTAAGGTGTTAGTCCCTAGGTCCCTAGGTGTCAGTGAATGTGCTATGTTTCATCTCTTAGCCAAAGCCAGGGTGTACTGAGCTTGCTTATGTCTGCTTACAGGGACATCAGCAGGGGGTTTCTCCTCTGAGTCCTCCTGTGACTGTGGCTGTGGTGACCTAGGCACTGGTGGGGGACTATGTATCCTCTTCCTTTGTTGATCCTGCTGCAGCTGTTTCTGCAGAATCAGATTGTGTAGCATGGCACATGCTGTAAATATCTGTGCACATGTGGCTGGAGTATACAGCAAGGCTGCACCAAACATATTGAGGCACTGGAACCGTGACTTCAGAAGACGTTCCTAGTTTGTGCGTGTGCCTAATTATGGCATTCTTCTGTGGGTGTGGGTGCATTTCTGATGGGTGTCATCATCCACGGTTCCAGGTCATAGCCAGCATTCCCCAGTAAATGGCCCTGTGTGATGTCCCCCTAGCAAACATCCAGTACAGCTGTGATGTGTGCCAGATATGGGAGTCATGATAACTGCCAGGGTTGCCAGCACACACATTCAAGATAATCCCTTGGGCATTGTACACAACTTGACAGTTGATGGAGTGGTATCCCTTGTGGTTAATGTAGATTCCACCCTGCTCACCAGGTGGTGCCTTGATGTGTACATGAGTGCATTCTATGGCACCCAGTACTTCAGGCTAGTGTGCTACATGGTAGAAGTGGTGCATATTGCTGGCCCTCACCTCAGGGTCAAGGGAAAAAGGTATGTCTTCACTGGCATGTGGGAACATAGCATCCAGAAATTGGGGGAGTATCCTGGATGCAGATGCCTGTGACACCCCATATCCCCAGTTGGTCTTTGAAAGGTACCAGTAGCTAGTATCTTAAGGGATACACATAGGTTCATAGGTTCATAGGTAGGTACTAGGCTATTGGCCCTAGGGCCTATACAAGCCTAGCCAAAAAGGTGCCCCTGTCAAGCAGAACAGAAGTGATCCCCAGGGTGAATTTCTTATTACCCATCCAATCATCAAGATTTTTCTTGAAGAGTGCTAATGAGGCGCTCTGTTTGACATAGATAGGTAGTCTGTTCCAGAGTATGGAAAGTCTCTGGGACAGGAATCTATCCCTCCAGCATGTTCTGTTTATTTTGGTGACAAGGTTTAGGTCCCTAGAGTGTGTATCTCGGAGGGATTGGGATTTCTTTAAGTGGAGCATGTCCGACAGCTCTGGGTTTGACATTGCTTTGTATGTTAGGCAGAGATTGCCTCTGAGTAGGTGATATGCGACAGAGTAAAGCTGGAATTTTTTGAGTCGGTCTGCGTAGGGCATCTGTTTGAGGCCAGTAATCCTCTTTGTGAGGTATTTTTTCAGCCTTTCCAGTTGTTGTAGATGTCTTGTGAGGTACATACCAAAAGGGGCGTTGTACTCTATAATGGGTCTAATGAGTGATGAGTAGAGGGGAACAATGACCTCTTTTTTTCTGGATGAGAAACCTTTTGTGATGAGGTGTGCCACATAGAAGATTTTCCTGACCACTGTGGCGATGTTATTATCAAAGTCGAGATTACTGTCCACCTGTGTCTCAAGGTCTCTTATCACAATTTCGGTGTTAAGTAGACTATCACCTATGTGGTAGTTCATGGGTACAGAGTTTTTACCAAAGGGGATGACAATGCACTTTTTGGCACTGAGCTTGAGACCATGGCTTTGACACCAGGCATCTGTCTCAGTGAGGCCCTTTTGTAGGATGTCCACATCATTAGGAGTTTTGATTATGGCTCCTAGTTTGCAGTCATCTGTGAATTTAGTTAGCCAAATACCTTCTGTGTTAGCCTGTACTTCAGAGAAGTAGATACCAAACAGGAGAGGACCCAGGACTGAACCCTGTGGTACTCCACTTGTCAATGGTCTGAAGTCTGATTTGGAGTCTGCTAGTTTCACAGTGTGGGTACTGTCAGTAAGCCAGTTGGCAACCCATCTTGTGACATACGGATTTATACCTAGTTTAGTGAGTTTATCTATAATTCCAGAGTGGGGGATGGTGTTGAACGCCTTTGCGAGACCTAGATAGGTTGTGTGAACCACCTTACCCTCATCTATGGCTTTGGTGACTGCTTCAAAGAAGTCTGTCAAGTTTAGGAGACATGATCTGCCTTTTACAAACCCGAACTGTGTGGGTTCCAGAGTTTGGAGATCTCCAATGTCTTTGTTTATGAGTTCCATGATGATGCGTTCCATGGTCTTGCAGACCAGGCTCGTCAGGCTAATGGGGCGGTAGTTCCTGGGGTCCGTTGTGGCTCCCCCTTTGTGGAGTGGGATAACTATCATGGTGCGCCATTCAATGGGCACAAAGCCTGAGGTGAGGCTGTGATTGAACATGGTACTTAGGTGGGGTTCCAGTTCATTCTGTAGTTTGTGTAGAAGGCAGCCTGGGATGTTGTCAGGTCCCATGGATGCTGTGTTCTTGGCTTTGGAGAGTGAGGTTTTTACCTGTGCAGCCGTGATTACAGGGACTTTGCATTCTTCCGGTATAAAGATGGGCCCTTTAGGGGGTGAGGGGGGTAAAGTTAGCACTGAACCTATCTGCCAGGAAGTTGGCAATATCAGTTGGTTCTGTATATTAAGTGTCATTCTGCTGTAACTCAGAGCAGATCTGAGTGTTGCCATTGAGATTCTTGACATAGCTATAGAATGCTTTGTGGTTGTCTTTAGAATCAGTGGTGATTTTGTTTTTATAACTAGCTTTGGAGGATTTTATGAGGGATCTCAGCTTCTTACTCAGGCTGACCAGGGAGTTCCTCCAATCGTGGGATTTTGCTCTTTTTGCAATAGTTGCTTTCTTCTGTTGTAGAGTTTGTTTATGGCAGAAGACCACCAGATTGGCTTCCTTTTTTTGGAGGATAATATATTGGTTCTGTTAGGGATAGCACGATCCATGCACTCATGTAAGTGCTTATAAAGTGCATTTGTATAGGATTCAGCAGTCGTACCTCCATTGTCCATCTGCATGGGTGTCGTGAAGTTTGCCACTTCTGTCTTAAGAAGCATGAAGTCAGCTTTGGTGAAATTGTTTACAGTTGTTTTCCTAATGGGGGGGTGGGAGTGGGATGTGGATGTCTAGGATGATTAGCTTGTGGTTGGATCTGACCAACGAGGAGCTGACCTCTGGTGTGGAACACCGGTTGCCCATGATGACCAGGTCTAGGATATTGCTGCCCCTGGTGGGGCTGTGGATATGTTGATCCAAGGCGATGGAATTGATGAATTCCAGAAAACGTTGAGCAAAAAAGTTGGTACATGAGTAGTTTTCCCAGTTAATGGTGGGGTAGTTGAAATCACCCATTATTAGGGTGTTGGGTTGTACTTTAATATTTTCCAGTGTATCAAGAAAAGAGGAGTGGGAATCCTGGGGCATAGCGGGGGGTCTGTAGCAAGCTACAATCTGGATTGCAGTTTTGCCCAGAGTTAGTTGAACTTGGATAATCTCAGATGCATTATGCTGAGCAACTAGCTTGGAGGTGTGGATATCCTTAATGAATATGGACACGCCTCTATCTTTAGTGTTTCAGTCCGGGTTTGGTGGCCGAAAGGTGTGGTATGAATTATAGCCTGGTAATGCAGGGGTGGTCTCTGGAGCTTTGAACCAGGTCTCTGTCACTGCACAGATGTCAATCATCTGAAACATACCTTAGTTTCCACTGGGATGGGTCCCCTCTGTTAACTCTGGCTCTGAGTTGAGGGCAGTAGAGCTCACTGAGCTCTTGTAATATATCCCTGCCCGCCCTGTAGCGGTCTACAACCTCCAACTCATGTAGCTCCTGGAAGGTTACCCTGGGCCTGAACACTCTTCTCCTTCTTGGCCTAGGCCTGTTGTCAGCAGCAACAGCAGCACTGACTTCAACATCTAGAACATACAGATGGAGAAAATCTTCTGCAGCCCCTAGCATTATCTCAGTTAAAATATCCAAGTCCCTACTCCAATGGTTCAAAGTACTGATAGAAAAATCAGAATGTAGGGTGTATGCATACTTTATACAGTTCTGCTGTAGGTCCACCATGTGGGATGTGCTAATTATGATGCAATTCACCTGCCTAGGATGTAACTTACATGATTTAAAGGCTCTATTTTATTGTGCAATGTGGCACTATGCACCGCGTCCCACAGCATAGCTTATACAAAAGTATATATTATTAATGGAATATATCCAGTTTTCCTTGACAGGTGCCTACTTCATAACCATCACGTTGGTGGTCTGCTCACATGAACACGCTAAGTTATCCAACACACCATGCAAACATGCATGCTGAGCACTGCAAAATCCTACAAATAACAGTGAGAATATCAAAACTGTGTAGGAGCCTACACAAATGGGATACGTGGACATGCTTGCTCCTTTCAGCGATTCAACAAAGAAACCTCATTTGCATACATATTCACCCTGACAGCCTGGAGATTACACAGTTCTTAGCTGTGTAAGCTGAATAACAGCACGAATTAACTGTTGTACAAATCCAATGCAGGGTCCTACAATACATTTGTGCAAACTACATTATAGATGTTATTTTACCTTTTTGTTTCTATTAAGCATGTTTGCGCAATAAAGAGCATAGTGCAAACGTGAAAATTATTAAAAATAATTATTATTAATTTTACATATCCTCTTTCTTTTACAAACTTCAACAATTATGTTCTGCACAACTATGTATGTGATCTACTGTTTTCAGGGGTTATATCCATGTTTGTGGACTTTTACATCCCATTTTGTTCATGTAGACTCCTGTACGTGGAAAATTTCCACGTACACTACTAACATGTACATGGAGTCTACACAGATGCCCTTCTCCTTGTTGGATCACTCCACCTGTATTTTTTGCATAAGATTCAACTGCTTAAGCAAAAATTTGCATTGCAGGGAGATTTCTATGTTTGTGCATGCTTGCGCACCACTAAGCAACATTTACTGAATCTAAAAATATTCTGAGTCGTTATGCATCACAGCGCAATATGTACATGAAAAAAATGTGTAGGCTTTACTAAATTCCACCCAGAATCATTTGACATTTTTAAAGTTGTACTCAGCGCTATTCCTTCTTTGGAGTCTGGAAGTTTTTCTTCACGTCCAAGTCTATCTAGGGTAATACATTCCTAGTAAGTAACTTTTCATCAAGGAAAAGTATTTGTTTTAAAAGGGAAATATGATATTGGGGAAGAATGTTAATTCAGTATGATAGTTATCCTGTGCAGTCACTGACTATCAATAAATGACAACAAGATCTAGAAGCAAGTATACTTGACAATTTTCCAAAAATATTTAGTATTAGATTAAACGGCAATGGATATTAGCTTCATTTAGGTGAAAAGGTAGTAATGATTGGGCAACAATCACTGAATAATGGATAAATGTCAGGGTAACCTGCACCGGTGCTGTACAGGCATAAATCCCAGACAATTGGCTAGGCAACCCAAGTGTAATAGACACCTTGGATGCTTGCTGTAGCAGCCAGGAAACATGGGTGTGTCCATCCTTGATGGAAGGGACAGTAGTCTTAGCTGGCTCATGCTACTGCTCTGTTCACACAGCCTTCGTTGGAGGGAGGCAGCATGTCAGGATGGGGGATCTGGTGCAAGTAGAACATTGCTGTGACAATCAAAGCCAGTGATGTTAGCCCTTATCAGTGCATGTGAAGGAGCACACAAGCACATACATAAGAGAACAGGTGGTCTTTGTGGTGGTGCAAGTGCTCATGTCACCAAGAAAGAAGGACTTAGGTCATTCATAATCAAACAATCCTCATATCCAAGAACAAGCAATCATGTTCTCACAGGATGTCTCTCACCCGACTGCATCTAGGGAGTTCCCAGCACTGGGAAATAAATGAGCATCTAGTTGGGAGAGGTGTTATGGTTGTATGGTAGAAGGGGAAAGATGTACTGAAAATGTTGCAGGCAGTAAAAGTTGTCGGGGAACAAAAATGCACATTCAGTCCAGAAGAGAACTGTTATCAGAGATCAGATCGGTCTTGCAAGATAAAAATCTACCTGCATAAGTGAAAGTTTACCTAGCATGTAGGTCAGTGCCAACTGTGTCTTGTCATGCCTGTGACTACTATGGGCACCAAGTAACATGAAATTGTGATCACTCATTTTGGAGCAAGTTTTCTCAAGCACAGAGATAAAAAATAGTTGATGAGACAGAAAAGGGATATAGCTAAGAACCTTTTTAACAGTTCATATGTCCTGAGACACTCAAGTACAACTGAGATAGACTCATTGTCAGGGTTATTATTATTAGTGAACATTATAAAAAAAAGTGCATGTGATATGCATACTTATTAGAAGGATACCTCCCCCTTATTCTTTTTTCGCATGATTGCGCAATCAACATGGTTTTAGAAGACAATGGTGGATTAATCATCTCAGAAAAGGTATTAATAAGGCCTTGCAGCAGTACAACTCAGACATGTGTGTGATTCTGTCTGGAGAAGATGCAGAAAGTGATGCTGGATCGGTCCCAAACCTTAAGGTTCCTGTCACTGCTGCTAAAATTAGCTGTCCCATACCATAAGGTTTCAGTCACTGCTGCTGAGATTAGCTGTCTCAAGCCATAAGGTTCCAGTCACTGTTGCTGAAATTAGCTGTCCCAAGCCATAAGGTTCCAGTCACTGCTGCTGAGATTAGCTGTCCCAAGCCATAAAGTTCCAGTCACTGCTGTTGAGATTAGCTGTCCCGAGCCATAAAGTTTCAGTCACTGTTGATGAGATTAGCTGTCCTAAACCATAAGGTTCCAGTCACTGTTGCTGAGATTAGCTGTCCCAAGCCATAAGGTTCCAGTCACTGCTGCTGAGATTAGCTGTCCCAAGCCATAAAGTTCCAGTCACTGCTGCTGAGATTAGCTGTCCCAAGCCATAAGGTTCCAGTCACTGCTGCTGAGATTAACTGTCTCAAGACATAAGGTTCCAGTCACTGCTGCTGAGATTAACTGTCCCGAGCCATAAGGTTCCAGTCACTGCTGCTAAGATTAGCTGTCCCAAGCCATAAGGTTCCAGTCACTGCTGCTGAGATTAACTGTCTCAAGCCATAAGGTTCCAGTCACTGCTGCTAAGATTAGCTGTCCCAAGCCATAAGGTTCCAGTCACTGCTGCTGAGATTAACTGTCCCAAGCCATAAGGTTCCAGTCACTGCTGCTGAGATTAACTGTCCCGAGCCATAAGGTTCCAGTCACTGCTGCTAAGATTAGCTGTCCCAAGCCATAAGGTTCCAGTCACTGTTGCAGCTATCTGTAGACTGACATTAGGAGAAGCTCTTGGCAGTGATAGAATCCTAAATGAGGTCTAGAAAGCTTCTCCTATTTTTACTACCATGGTATATGAGTGTTTACAAAAAGGGGAAGTCAGTAAGGACTGGATAAACCCCTTAGTAACCATCTTCCTAAGGCTCAGTAATGATTAGGATTAACAAGATTCAGAGCAGTATCCAGACAATTCAGTTTCATGACCATCAATTCCTCGACAATATCCACACTGAGGCTATACCTCCTTTCTCAATGAGGGCTAGGCCAGTTAGTCCAGTTAAATTTGGGGGTATATGTCCAGTCATCCAGGCTCTGTTGGAAGAATAATGTTTCACACTGCTTAACCTGCAGGGCAGTTTATCCCAGAGAGGAAGAGACACTGTGTGATAAATCTATCTTTCCATCACCTTCTGTTTATCTGCTGAAGGAGATTTAAGTCCCTGGATTTGGTGTTTGCTAAACTATAGGATCTGTCGTGATATAAAAAATCAAGGACAAGAGGGTATGTAATGCTGCAGAAGGCCAGGCACAGATCGCACTTCAAGTGTCTTATGAGTCTTATGAGTACAGGGATACAGCTTCTAGCTGTCTTGGGAGCTCAGGGTCTTTAACCCTGCCATCATCTTAGTTAGGCTTCTCTGGGGCTTCTGTAGATTGTTGATACGTCAGTTCTAAACATTCGACATACAAGCATATATTACGGATTACTTCACATCTTAACATACTAGCAGCACCTGCTACATCTAACTTGAACCAGCCCTGCTGTTACCAATGGTACCTTTGCAGTCCAAACACATCCATATGAGCTAAATGCTGACTTGATTTTATTTCCTAAATTATATATAGAATGCATGTGCTGTCATTTTTATTTTATCATTATTTTCATAGCAGTGTCTGCATAAATTCTATAAGAAGTTTTAATGGTTTCTCTGTATTTAGATATTGGTCTTTGCTGCTATCTGAAATAATGTTTATCACTTATTTCATTTAAAGAGAAAACTTAAATCCATATGCAAATAAATCCATGAATTCAAAATAGTGTGTAATACTGCCCAACGCCACCAGAGGACACTATATAGCATAAAATAAACACTATCTCATGGTAGGATGCATAGAAATAACCATTACAATAAAAACATTAAAAAGTCACCACTTAGGGTAACAACCTGGACCAGCAATTAACACTTTTAGCTTTCTAAACTACCGTGATGTTGTACCCACGTCTGACCTATTGTCTATCAAATTCTGAATTTAAATTTTAATTGTAATCCAGCATGTTACAGTTTGATAAAAAACTATTCTAATGTTTAGTAATGTTATCACTAATCATCACATTCTTATATCATACACAGTAATAAACGGAATAGTTTGTTATACCATTTTTTCATTTTTCTTTTCCTTCTTTGATAATACTGTTCCTATCCACACATTTATTTGTTGCTTGTCTTTTTCTACAACTGTAGACGGTTCATGTCATAATCTCTGTTAATAAATCTAGTCTTCATTTTTCTCAGCTTGTTTTAGTTTCTTTCATTCATTCATTCATTCGTTTTCAAACATATTTTATCCCATTCAGGATCAAAATAACTAACTCTGTTAAAGAAAGCAACATTCATAAGGCAGGAAAAAATCCTAGGCTGAGATATGACCCCCACAACACACACACACACACACACACACACACACACACACACACACACACACACACACACACACACACACACACACACGCGCACACACACGCACACACACACAACACAACACACACACACGCACACACACACACACACACACACACACACACACACATGCTCAAACACATAAAGATACACATTTTTGCGCATACACATGTTCAAATACGCACATAAACGCACGTTAGTGCACATACACATGCCCATGCACATGTGCCTGCACACACACAACACACACACACTTGTCAGTGCATAATCTTTTGACCCTGAGGAAACGATACTTTAAACCATTTTGTGTATAGCAGAGTAGGCGATAAGCATCTGATCTTAGCCAGCTGTTGCTGCTTATTTGTGATGTATACAAACTAGTTCCAAAACAAGTTATCTATACCTAACACATTCTTCAAATGCAATTCCTCCATAACTTCTGTTTATGTAGACAGTGAACCTGTGAAGCTTGTAACACTCACCTTCCATATAAATACTTCATTCAAGAATATGTCCCAAATAGAAAACAAAGAAAAGAAATCGGGTTAAACTCAGAAAGTCGACAAATAGTTTTTAATTAAAAATAGTCAACTTTCTAACTTTCTCTTTTGTTTTGGTTCCTCAGAATTCCATGCACATGCTCAGAATTCTGTAACAAAAAATACAAAAATAATAAATATCGGCTAAACCCACTTGTTTTCAAAGCAGCTCAACATTAGGATTACCCCAGCAATCAACAGAGCTCTTAAGGAGATCAGAAAAGTACAGCTGTGTACACTTACCATAAATGTAGATGTTCGAGTGTATTCACTGTTGCAGTCATTACATTTGGGTAATCTGCTGGCAGGTTGCCCTCAGTCGGCCTGATTAACAAAGTCTTGGGTCCTGCATCAGTTGCTGTCCCTTCTTCCATGACGTCAGGTCATCAGGGGTATAAAACATGCAGCCGACGCCATTACATTAGTTTTTCTTGCCCCAGATGTCAGGTGCCCCCCAAATGGGGAGCAAATAAAATTAAAAACACAAAAAATATACCTCCAACCAAAAGCAAATACACCATAGGTTCATAGGTTTATACTAGGCTATCTGCCCTAAGGCATTTATAAGCCTAGCCCAAATTTTTGTGGCTTACGCCACCCCTTATATGAAAAAATACTGTGCCCATTAGTTTGTTGTGCCTCTGTCCAGCAGTGACACAGAGATGATTCCCGGGGTAAACCTACGATCTCCCATCCACAGGTCTAGATTTCTCTTGAACAGAGTCAGCGAGGTGCTCTGCCTCACATGGACCGGGATTTTATTCCACAGCATAGGGAGTCTCGGAGTGATAAATCTATCCCTCCAGCACGTCCTATTTATATCCGTGCTAAGGTTTAAGTCGCTTGCTCTAGTGGTTTTGGTGGATTTGGATGTTTTGAGGTGGAGCATGTCCATTAATTCCGGGTTGGACATGGCCTGGTATGTCAGGCACATGTCACCTCTGAGCAGACGGTATGCGACTGAATAGAGCTGGAGTTTCTTCAATCTGGCAGCATATGACAGATTTTGGAGTCCCTTTATCCTTTTGGTGAGGAACTTTTGGGGTCTCTCCAATTGCTGCAGATGTCGGGTGAGATACATCCCGAATGGGGCATTGTACTCGATCATTGGTCTGATAAGTGAAGAGTACAGGGGAACAATGACCTCACTAGATCTGGATGTGAATCCCTTCATGATCAGGTGGGCAATGTAGAAGGTCTTTCTAACCACTTTAGCAACGTGAGTGTCAAAAGAAAGGCCACTGTCAACCTGGGTCCCCAGGTCCCTGATAACCTCTTCTGTGCTTAGTGGATTGCCACCTATATGGTAGCTTGGGGTTACCTTGTTTTTCCCGAAGGGTATGACTATGCATTTTTTGGTGTTTAACTTCAGGCCATGGCTCTGGCACAAGCTATCTGTTTCCGTGAGTCCCTTCTGAAGGATATCCGTGTCCGATGCACTTTCCACTATGGCGCCCAGTTTGCAGTCGTCTGCAAACTTTGTCAGCCAAAGTCCTCCCATGTTGGCCTGTACTTCTGAGAAGTAGATGCCAAACAATAGGGGGCCAAGGACCGAGCCCTGTGGGACACCACTTGTGACCGGCTTGGAGTCTGACACAGCGCCAGCAACTCTAACCCTGTGGGTTCTGTCCTTAAGCCAGTTTGCAACCCATCTTGTGACATATGGGTTTACATTTAAGCTGGTAAGTTTTTCTACAATACCCGAGTGGGGTATTGTGTCGAAAGCCTTTGCAAGGTCAAGGTAGGCTGTATGGACTGCCTTTCCCTCGCCAAACTGGGTCGGGTCCAATGTCTGCAAGTCCCCTATATCTTTGTTTATGAGCTCCATTATGATCCTCTCCATAGCTTTGCAGACTAGACTTGTTAAGCTTATGGGGCGGTAATTACCAGGGTCCGTAGAGGCGCCGCCTTTGTGGAGTGGGACCACAGTTGCCATACACCACTCCTTGGGCACGTATCCTGTGGTAAGGCTGAGATTAAACAGCTGCCTTATGTGCGGGTTTAATTCCTCATTTAGCTCATGTAGCACACAGCCGGGGACACCATCCAGTCCCATTGATGCTGTGTTTTTAGCTTTAGAGAGAGCAGCTTTCACCTGCGCATTTGAGATGTCCGGGAGGCTACACTCGGCTGGGATAGTTATCTCTCCTTTAGGGGAGAGGGGGCTGAAGTTTGCACTGAATCTGTCTGCCAGTATGTTGGCAATGTCTGTGGGTTCAGTGATTTTTGTATCATTTTGGACTAATTCTGAGCATATCTGGGAGTTTCCACCCAGGTTCCTAACATAGCTGAAAAAGGCCTTATGATTGTCCTTTGAATCCATGGCAATTTTTCTCTCAAAATTGGCCTTAGTTGATTTTATGAGTGCTCGTATTTTTTTACTAATAATGATCAGGGTGACTTCCCTTTTATGGATTTTGTTCTATCATGTAATAGCTTTCTCCTCTTATTGTAAAGTTTGTTAATGGCTGGGGTCCACCAGACTGGACGTTTGCCCTTTGTGGAAAGAGTCTTGGTTTTATTTGGGATTGCCTGATCCATGCAGTCCTGGAGGTGTTCATAGAAGGCATTTGTAAGGGCTTCCGCAGCTTGGGTTGTGGTTTCCACTGGCTCAGGGGCCTTGAAGGATACCACACCAGTCTTGAGTAGTGTGAAGTTTGCTTTAGAGAAGTTCTTCACTATGGTCTTTTTGTTTGGGGTGGGGGGGATGTGGATTTCCAGTGAGATTAGTTTATGATCAGATCTCACCAATGAGGGATATACTTCGGTGTGGAGCATTTTGTCCCCATGTTTGTGACAATGAGATCTAGTATATTTTCTCCTCTCGTGGGAACAGTGACTAGCTGTTCCATGGCATTTGAATTTATGAACTCCAGGAACCGTTGGGCTATAAAGTTAGGGCTTGAGTAATGTTCCCAGTCTATATTCGGGTAGTTGAAGTCACCCAATATGATGGTGTTTGGAGATACATTTATACCCTCCAGTGTCTTCAGGAAGGCTGTGTGGGGTTCCTGAGTTTGAGAGGGTGGCCTGTAGCATACTACAATTTGTAGAGCAGTTTTGCCTATGGTTAGTTGCACCTGGATGGTTTCCGAAGCTTCGGGCGTTGCCACCAACCTGGAGGTGTGGGTATCCTTTATGAATATGGATACACCCCCTCCTTTTGTGGTGTGGTCCGGGTTTTGGGGCGGAACGCAGGATATGAGGAAAAGCCTAATAGGGCACGGGTGCTCTCAGGAGCCTTGAACCAGGTTTCAGTTACAGCACAGACATCGATGTTCTCCATACTGAGAAGGGCCTCGAGTGCGTGCATTTTGAGATTTAGACTTCTGGCATTGAGCAGCATTACCCTCAGTTTCTTCCCATTTTTGTTTTCTAGGGTGGTAGGTTTAGAATTTGAGCCTTGCCTAAAAAAGGCACTATGGGGGTGGCAAGAGCCTTAGCCAATATCCGGAATCTCAGGGGTGACAGGTGCAAGCCGTCCCTTGCGAAGCAGCGTGGCTTGTCAAGCATGTCATCCCAGGCAGACAGACACTGGATCCCCTTTGAATGACACCAGACATTAAGCCAATTGTTAAAGCTGATCATCTCGTCTCTATATTGTGGCATCATTCTTGGTGAAGGAAGGATACTGCTCAGGGTTAGGGTCATACCTGCCTGGGCTACATAATCAGAGAGCTCCTCTATGTCTCTTTTCATGTAGTCCAGGGAGGTACGTCTCAGGTCATTCACACCAGCATGGACAATGACTGTGTCATATTTGTACTTGCCGTGGAGTGACCCGAGTGCTTGTGTTATGTGGCGGATTCTAGCCCGATAGGCAGCTTACTGTGACCCTCTCCTTGTTCAGCCTGGTGAGTGGGACGTCAGTGTGTCTGACTATGGAGTCACCTATGACAAGTATGTTTGGTGTTGTATTTGGCCTTAAGGGCTGTGACTGCTTTGCACACTGCTTTTGTGGTTTATGTGTTGCTTGTGGGGTGTCTTGAGGTAGCAGTTGTTTGGGTGTCTGCTTTGGAGGCCTCTGCTGTTTAGATAAATTTTACTCAGAGCCTCCGAGTATGTCTTTGTGTGTTTATGTGTTTGATTCAGTGGAGTGGTAGCATTATGTGAGGCTGGTTTTGTGGTGTGTGTAGTTGCCTTCTCCTCCTGTCTGGTCTTGCCAGTCCTGAGTTGAGAGAGCTCAGCCTCCAGTTTGGCTAAATAGCTGCATCTCTCACAAGTATTTGTGTTATGTGGGAGGAGGAGAGGGTTGTCTGTGTACATGAGGCAGTTATAACATTGCCTCAAGATTCCCAGATTCACCAGCTGGACCGAAGAGGAGATTGACAACTGACCTTTGGACATGCTAGAATAATATTGGGAAATCCTTAATTGAAAACAAGGGCCAGTGGGGAGTGAGGGTGTAGTGCTTTTAATTTTTAGTGCTGACTTATATAATTGCTTTAGTGAGCAAGTGCCAGGTAACTTGAGTGCAATGTGTTACAAGTAACTAAATGCAAAAACGACAAACAGTAACTTTCTTTCAAGTGAAACAAGGAAATAAGTACAGTAAGCAATGCTGATATCACTAGTGATCCACAGAAGCGCTGAGAAGTTGAGTATTAGGTGGAATTAGCTTCCAGGGAAATAACAAGCAAACAAACAACAAGCATATAAACAAAGCTAGATTCAGCAGGCCTGGATCTAGTCTATGCTAGAGCAAACAAGGTGTACCAATTTCAGTAAGATACAGTTCAAATATTCAGGCACTATAAACCTTCAACCAGAAATTCTCAGCTCAGCTTTTAAGCATAGTGAAAGAAAGTAGAGGTATAGCCAGAGAATAATAGGGGGCTGGAGGGAGGGTAACCAGGACTGCAAAAGTGAATACACTCAAACATCTACATTTATGGTAAGTGTACACAACTGTACTATGTTCTTCGTGTTTCACTGTTGCAAAAATTACATTTGGGTAGATTCCCAAAGCTATGGTTGGGTGGAGGGAATTATACAGCATTAGGACCAGCTATAAGTCCCTGCAGGACAGCAGTGGCAAAGCCAGCTCTGGATTTAGAGAAAAGTGGTAGATGGTAATGTTTGGTGAAAGTATGAACTGAGCTCCAGGTAGCAGCTTCTAGAATGTCCCTGGTAGGAACACCTCTGAGAAAGGCTGTTGAAGTAGATGCAGCCCTGGTGGAATGGGATCTGATCCCCTGGGGGATAGGTTTACCATGGTGCTTGTAGCAGAAACGAATACGATGGCTTATCCATTTGGAAATGTTTTGCTTTGAAATAGCCTTTCCCTCTGCCCCAGCAGCAAATGCCACCAGCAGTTGTTCAGATTTTCTTTGAGATTTAGTCCTGCTTAAGTAAAATCTAAGTTGCCTTTGTACATCTAATGAATGCAGAATCCACTCCCCCTTGTTCTGTGGATTGGGAAAGAAAGTTGGCAAATGAATGGTCGGATTAAGAGCCAGTCTGGATACCACCTTAGGCATGAAGGATGGGTTTGTTCTGAGAGATACCCTGTCCGCATGAAAAATGATGAAAGGCTCCACTGCCATAAGAGCCTGTAATTTGGAAATTCTTCTAGCTGAAGTGACTGCTAAAAGGAAAGCTGTTTTCCAAGAGAGAAATTTTAAGTCTGCAGTAGCAGCTGGCTCGAAAGGAGGGAGAGTGAGCTTTTCCAATACAAAATTGAGGTCCCAGGCAGGAGATGGAGCTCTCCTGGGTGGTCTTAAGTTTTTGGCCCCTCTGAGATACTGCTTTAGCAGATGATTAGAGAAGAGAGGAGGTTCTGTGTTGTAATGAGCTGAAATGGCTGAGTCATGGATTTTTATGGAAGTAAAGGACAGGCCCTTGTGAAGCATCTCAGTTAAGTATTGCAAAATCTGAGGAATGTTGGGCACTGCTGTGCTTATCTCTTGAGATTGATTCCAGGCACAGAATCTTTTCCATTTTTCAGCATAAGATTTTCTAGTACTAGGTCTTCTCACCTCCAAAATGACATCCATCACAGGTTTGCTGAGGGATGCTAAGGGTGAATTTAGGTGATTAGCCACGCTGCAAGATTCAAAGTTTGGAGCTGAGTGTGCAGAGTTTGGTTGTTCTGTGAGACAGTAAGTAAGGTGTCTGAGGCAGGTGCCACGGTGGAAGGTGTGACACACTGCACAGGAGTGGGTACCAGTATTGGAGAGGTCAGTCTGGAGCAATCAAAATCATTTTTGGTTTGTCCTGTTTGACTTTTAATAGAACTTTGGAGAGCAGAGCCAGAGGGGGAAAGGCATAGACTGATAGTTTTTTCCAGCTGAAGGACAGAGCATCCACTTTCCAGGCTTTTTTGTGATGAGTTCTTGTGCAAAATTTGTCCAACTAATAGTTCTGTGGTGAGGCAAAAAGATCTATGTCTGGACTCCCCCATTTGCGTGTCAAAATGTTGAAAATCCATGGTTCCAGTTTCCATTCGTGTGGGTCCATGATTTTTCTGCTTAGTTCGTCTGCCAGAGTATTCAGCTTTCCTGGCAGGAATTGAGCTTGTAGTTGTATTTGGTAGGTCAAGGCCGTGTTCCACAATGCCATGGCTAGTCTGCAAAGGGGGTAGGAGTGTGTAGCCCCCTGCTTGTTTATGTACCACATAACCGTGGTGTTGTCTGTCTTTATCATTAAATGTCCTGGCTGAAGGTAGTCCTTGAAGGCTGTCAGTGCATTCTGTACAGCTAGCATTTCTTTTTGATTGATATGAAGGTGCATTCGATTTAGCTTTATCTTCTATCTTTTTTAGAACTTCTTCAGCCTTATTAGCAGAGATGGTCCTGTTGTAAAGGAGCATCCAACAATTTTGCTTTAACATGATCAGGTAGAGTGTGCTCTTTGAGCCAAGCATGTCTTCTTAGCACAAACCCAGTTACAGCAGCCCTGCAAGAGGCCTCCAAAGAATCAAAACCACATTGCAAAGTATGTTTTCCAACTTGTTCAGCTGAATGCAATAGATCCTGTAAATCTTTATTTTCCATACAGTCAGAAATTAATATAATTTTCTGTTTAAGCAGTCCCATGTTATGCTGTTGATATTTAAGCATATGAAATTGACAGTTTAAAGCCCTGATCGCCAAGGTTGCAGAAGTGTAAACCTTCTGACCCCATCTATTCAGTGCTCTGGAATCCCTATCAGAAGGGGTAGGATATTTAGCAGTAGAAGCCTTAATGCCCTTGGGACCCTGAGAAATGGTTTCAGGATCCGCAACAGGATTTTTAAAAAGGAATTTGTGGGAGTCAGGAACCCTGTAGTATCTGTCTGGCTTAAAAGGAGCCGGAGGCAAAGAATCAGGAGCCATACTAGATTCTGAAATACAATGTCTAGAACAGGAGGAATAGCCAAAGGCCTATGCTGAGGAAGAAGAAGAAAATCCCTAAGTCTCTTTTTAGATTCAGAAAAATCCTGACTTTCCAAGTGGAAATGTTCCCTTTAGGTACGTAAAGTTTCCCCAAAAGAAAAATCCTCAGGGGGAGAAGCAGAAGGAATGGAATCTTCTGCATCAGAGTCCTCATAAGTAGGTATAAACAATTCCTGTTTATTAGAAGAATCAGAAGAAATAGAATCTTGTTCAGAAGATTTGTAGTCAATTTCTTGCCTAGGCCTCTTAGAAGGGGTGGGGTTGACTACCCCTGATCAGAGTAATTAAATCTTCAGCCATTTTGATCATTTGTTTCTTAGGCATAGGGGCCTGCACATGTGGCCTATGCGTTGGTTTTTTAGACATAGGTCGAGATTTTGGCCTTAGTTTTGAAGACGGCGTTGGTCTAATACACAAATCTATAGGCCTGAAAGCAGCCTCAGAAGCTGGTGCCTGCACTGCGGCTCCGGACCCATCCAAGGTAGAGACATCCGTGGGTTCCATAACTGAAGCATCTCACGGCATACCGGACTCCGAATGGGTCTCAGTAGAGGCCTGCAAATCAGAATTAGTGGGTATCAGGAGCTCCAAAAGTGCCTCACTGAGTACTGGTGAACTGGCGACTGGCTTAGGAGAAGCGTCATCGGCAGTTTTGGACCTCAATGGCCTGTCTCTGTCTTTTTCTTTGCGTTTTTTAGGTATTCCGGTAGTCAGATTGCTAACCGATGACATTTCTGAATAATTAAAGCGTGAGCCAAAATATTTAGAAGCAAAAATGTACCAATGTTTAATAGTGCATTGATTAAATAAAACACAAAACTGACAGCAAGGTACGTCATGGTCAGGGCCTAGGCAAGGAATACAGTACAAATGGAAATCCTTATGAGGTATTTGCTTCCCACAAGTAATGCAGTTATTAACTTTTACTGACATCAGTAAGGAGCAAGAAAAAGTTTCCCAAACGGGGTACTTAGCTTTTTAGTTGAAGACTTCAGATCTGAAACTCGAAAACGAAAATTTCAGGAGTCGGCCGACCGGCACTTGCGAACTGCTTCTGCTTCGGGCACAGCACGGCAAGAAAGACTAATGTAATGGCATCGGCTGCATGTTTTATACCCCTGATGACCTGACGTCATGGAAGAAGGGACAGCAATCGACGTAGGACCTAAGACTTTGTTAATCAGGCCGACTGAGGGCAACCTGCCAGCAGATTACCCAAATGTAATGACTGCAACAGTGAAACACAAAGAACATATTTGCTCAATGCGTGTCTCAACGGGCTGCTGCATGACGCAGCATGGAGCTTTTTCTATTGGCCCAGGCTTCCTCAGGTGACCGAGATAGCCTGAAAATGAAAGTGAACAAAGGAACATGCAAGTGCAGAGGCACAAACGCAAGAGCAACTTTGTTTTTTTTTTTTATTTAACAGGCACTAAGCCTGTTACTACCAGTATGTAGGAAGGTAAGTAACTGAAGTGTATGTGTGTGTGTGTGTGTGTGTGTGTGTATCTACCTATCTATCCACAAAGTTTCAGAAAGTCAAACTTCATATGGTCAAAACCACATGATTTACTTTCTGAAATGAACAAGACAACAAGAATCTATGATTTTGCAAGGGGCCAAGCCCCCCATAACCCCTGCATATTATATATACCAACTCTGAGATTGCACTACAGTGGGAAAAAGGGAATATTTTCTGATCCCCACTGTACCGCAATCTCCATACAAAAGCTATTATGTTTTGGAAACTCAATCAAATGGTCTCGACCATATGAAGTTCAAAGCTCTACTTTCTGAAACTTCGATCTTCTGAAGGGAGATCCATATATATATATATATATATATATATATATATATATATATATATATATTGATCCCCTTCAGAAGAACGAAGTTTCAGAAAGTCGAAAAAAATATATATATATATATTTATATATATAAATTTGTGTGTGTATGTGTGTGTGTGTGTGTGTGTGTGTGTGTGTGTGTGTGTGTGTGTGTGTGTGTGTGTGTGTATGTGCTGGGAACCAAAGAAGCTCTCAAATTACCATGATTTTGCCTCATACTGTGTCCCATTTCTTGTAAAATATGTGATGTTCTGGATGACAGACATTTGAGTTTCAGATTTAATAACCTTCTAATCTAGAAATCTAGAAACTTTCTAAGTACATAAAAGCAATGTCTGTCCATGATTGTAGTTCTCTGTTCCCCATAATTCTTCAATTTTCAGCTTGGTTCTTCAGCTAAGGTGTATTTGGGGAGGAGTTTGTAATGGTTTGCACACTGTTTTCTGACAATAGTGAGATAAGAAGAGAAATTCCTACATGGCAGTTATTTTGTACGTATTAATTCATTTGATCAGAAGACAACATCTGAGGTATACAGTGATAGTTGTAAAAGTGGCTGCAACTAATGGTCACATCTGTTTTTTTTGTGTGTGTGTGTGTGTGTGTGTGTGTGTGTGTGTGTGTGTGTGTGTGTGTGTGTGTGTGTGTGTGTGTGTGTGGAGAAGCTCTCAGCTGTCCCTAATTTTGGAGAATGTCTCTGACTTTTTTTTGCATCATACTCTGGTCTGTTCTTCATAAAGTTTGTGTTTTTTTTTCTGGTAAATCATTGAGGATTGCACTCAGTAAATAATGATGACAAACATCTGAGTATCAGATTTAATAGCTTTAAAAAAGGATGCTAATTCAAAGCCTGTTATTCCAGCAAATTTCTAAGTATATAAATGCAATAGCTGTCCCTGATGTTGGTCTTTTGTCCATATTATTTTTACCTTTCACCTTGGTTGATAAGCATGTGGAGGGTAGGGGTGAGATTACACACCTTATTGTCATAGCAATGAGTTGAGAAGCTGAAGTCTTGTATGGCAGTTATTTATGTATTAATCCATTTATCTGATGCAACCAGACACCAGAGGTATACAATCAGTCAAACTGGACTGATACCAATTTCACTTAGTTTGTTTTTGAAAGGACAGTGATCAATGAGGTCAAACACCTTTGTCAGATCTACAAATAGGGCACCTTTAAGGAAGCTATTATCAGGATGTCATCAGTTAGGGACCAAAGTGCTGTCACAGTGTTTTTCTAGGCCATATAGAAAGAGAGAGCGAGAGAGGGCATGACAGGGTAGACTATCTTTTCAAGAAGTTTGACCAGAATTGGGTGGATGGATATTGGATGAAAGTGAGATGTATCTTTTCGGTTGGTTTGTTTTAGGTGGAGTTTAATTATAATAGTTTTCCAGTTTATAACATGATGTTTTGTATGAGACATAGATTATATATGAGATGAAGAAATGGATGCACAGTGATATATGAACCAATGGTTTACTTTGTCAGATCCAGAAGGGGTGTCAGTTGAAATATTTAAAAGTAAAACAGAGATCTGTTTAGGACATGTGCATCTGAAGATGAGGAAAAGAATGAATGATGGTGAAGTGGGCAATGCATGATCTGTGGGAGGTGTGCAGTTTATGATGGGAGATTGTTAAATTCTTCGAGGATATCTTCTGTAGAATGTTTTGTTGTACCACATTGAATGGAGTTTGTAGACAGGGTATCATGAGGAGGTTTTCTTCCTATAACTTAACCTCTTTCCAAAAGTGTTTGGGGGAATGTAAGAGGGTAATTTGTTTCCTTGTTGGGAGATTTCTTTTGTGTCTTCTGATGGACTTCTTGGTTAGATTACACAAGACTATAAAGGAGGTGGTTGTCGGTTGTGGTGGTCTGTTTCCATTTAGGTAATGCTTCATCCCTTAGAGTTGCAAAATGTTTGAGTTTAGTGGCTAGCCATTCAGTTTTGGTGGGCTTATAAAGCCTTCGGATAAGCAGGAAGAATTTGTCTTGTAGCTGGAGATGAAAGGTGGTTAGGCTTACAGATGCTGTAATAGGGTCATGTAAGGAGAGTATACAGTTCCAGCTGTGGGCTGTGAGAAGGGTTCTGAGTTTGTCTGTATTTGTGCTGCTCTGGTTTCTGAAGATCTTTGATAGTTTGATAAGATGGCTGACAGTTGTAAAGGTGAGTGCAGTGGTTACTTAGTGATGGTGACAGAATGTTTATGTTGGCGATGGAGCTTGGTATGTTTAGAATAATCATGTCGAGTGTGGAGTGTTTGGAGAACCTGAGGTTAAGTCTTGTTGGTTCTTTCATGAGTTGAAGGAGATCTAGTTCTACTAGGAAAGTACCCACGTTAGTTAAAAGAGGGTCAACATAAATAAGATTGAAGGCACCTAGAATGATTATGTTATTATTTTTGGGACAGTTATTAAGGACATTAGTGATGAGTGGTTTGAATTTATTAAGGGAAGCAGGGGGTTGTAGAAAGAGTGCAGCAATCAGTAGTGGTTTGCCTAGCTTGTTTCTGATGCTATGTGCCTTGAGAGGGGCACAGGCCAATGTAGGAAGGAAGTAGTTCTGCTGTGGAGGAAAGGGAGTTGTTGGGCCTGGGATGGGTTCAATATTACTCTTAAGAAGAAATATAAAGATTATGGAGGATAGTTTGAAGGAGGTCTTCAGTGTTTTTAGGTAGGGAGGAACATGCTTCTGAGTGTTAATAATTGTACAGAAAAGTGATCCTGACAGTGATGATCTTCTGTTTACTGGGGGGTGGATGGTGATTTGTTGATATGGAAGTGAGGAAGTGATATAACTAGTTGTGTAAGTGTTTTATGAAGATGTTTGTTATTGGTTGTAGTGGGTGAGGGGGATAAAGAGGAAAGAGGAAGGAGGTAGAATGGGGTATGTTTTGGAAAGAGGAGCATTTTACTAATTGGATCTGTGTCTTTTTTCTACAGGAAGTTATAAATGGAAGTTATCATTTACAGTAATATTTTAGTACTGACAATGGGAGCAGAGAAATAAGACGGTTGTCTGGTTTTATGGTAGTGTATTTTAAAGAGGTGTATCTTGAGGGTGTGAGACTGGACAGAGATCATCGCAAATATATATTGGATGGTCTGGTGGTGGCTGGGGAACTGGTGGTGGGAGAGGCACAAAGCAGAACACAATTCCCACTGTCTCAGGAGTTAATCCATCAAGGCCTGTGTCTAGCAATGAATTCAAAAACGGTAGGTACAAATGCATGTGTTGTTAAGAAATGACAGCTTGGAGAAAAAAAGCAATGCTAATAATTGTATGACAGTAAAGTAGTGCATGTTGTTCCACCACTTTAATGGGGTAAGCTAACCCTAAAAGGAATGTACCTATTGAGATTGAAGTGTTTTGAAAGGAAAAGTCAAGCAAAGAGCACCCATGGAAATACCTCCTGTCTTAACATAGTTGTAAGAAAGAAAATGTAGAAGTATAACACAGCAAGCACAGCTGGCAGGATAAGTGTGAAATGCACCTTAAGTGTTTTTCTTTTTGCTTGCTTTTCCTTTGTTAAAGTGCCTGTGGGAAGAGTTCGGGTAGAATGCTGCACAGTTGATGTTTGGTTACAGTGTGAGGACTGAGGAAAGGGGCCAGGTCGGTTAGCAAAGATGTGAAATACTATAACTGTAGGCAAGGAGGTATGATCATGGCGGACTCGTCAGGTTGGAAGAAGACCATTTCATAACTCATGTAAAACTTCTTCAACAGGTGCCACTTGTGGCAAAAATGTAGCCATAGCAAAGGTTGTGCTGAGCTTCCATAGTGAATTAGCTTTGTCAGTACTTCAGTATTGATACCTGCTGTACAATGAGAAGTAGCATCAGCCTGCTATGTCTGGTGAAGGGAGGACCAGGCAAACAACATAAAGCCACAGTGTTAAGGGAGGACCAGGCAAACAACATAAAGCCACAGTGTTAAGGGAGGACCAGGCAAACAACATAAAGCCACAGTGTTAAGGGAGGACCAGGCAAACAACATAAAGCCACAGTGTTAAGGGAGGACCAGGCAAACAACATAAAGCCACAGTGTTAAGGGAGGACCAGGCAAACAACATAAAGCCACAATGTTAAGGGAGGACCAGGCAAACAGCATAAAGCCACAGTGTTAAGGGAGGACCAGGCAAACAACATAAAGCCACAGTGTTAAGGGAGGACCAGGCAAACAACATAAAGCCACAGTGTTACGGGAGGACCAGGCAAACAACATAAAGCCACAGTGTTACGAGAGGACCAGGCAAACAACATAAAGCCACAATGTTAAGGGAGGACCAGGCAAACAACATAAAGCCACAGTGTTAAGGAGGACCAGGCAAACAACATAAAGCCACAGTGTTAAGGGAGGACCAGGCAAACAACATAAAGCCACAGTGTTAAAGGAGGACCAGGAAAACAACATAAAGCCACAGTGTTAAGGAGGACCAGGCAAACAACATAAAGCCACAGTGTTAAGGGAGGACCAGGCAAACAACATAAAGCCACAGTGTTAAGGGAGGACCAGGAAAACAACATAAAGCCACAGTGTTAAGGGAGGACCAGGCAAACAACATAAAGCCACAGTGTTAAGGGAGGACCAGGCAAACAACATAAAGCCACAGTGTTCTTGGTCTTGTCTGAGAGAGAAATTAGCCACTTGGAAAGACACTCTAGGTGTGTCTCAACTCTCACCATTACAATGAAAACTTTATCTGAGGTCTTTATCACTTTACCATAAACTGCATGTCAACAACATGGCTGCCTAAGAACGTTTTGTCTGTGCCATTTTCATGCAAATCCAGGTTCCAAAAAGAAAACCACAAGTCTGTTAGACTGTTGTAATCTAAAAGTAGGCATATCATTTAGTTTTGATACGCACTCCCATCCTTACAAAAACAAAATCAGTTGAAATTCATCCTTGTACATAAAAATCAGTGCCATCAGAAAAATTACCTATAGGAAGGCAGTAAGGTAGATGCAATGAAGTCAGGCTCACTTCACATGGCAGTTAAGTTTTTGAAGTTCTGAACAACACATAGCCTAATGCAAAAGCAATCTTACCTGCTAGCTTTTGCACCTTTAAAATTTGGAAATTGGAAATTGCATGTCTCGCCTTCAAATATCACCATCACCCAACCCTTCAATGCAAAGCACACAGCCTGCAGGCCAACCATACACAGTTGCACATCACCAACTGTCTCTCCTTTTTCTGTCTAAGGGAGCCCACTAGCATTCCCTGCCATGAACTTCTATCAGTAAGCAACATTCTGTGGGCATGCCCAGTAAAAGAAATCAAAGTCCCTGAACAACACTGTATGAAATCAGCATTATTTGGCTGACCTGTTTCACTGTAAGTGTTTTTCACATTTGTCCTTCCAGCTT
This sequence comes from Protopterus annectens, assembly GCF_019279795.1. Taxonomy (NCBI): domain Eukaryota; kingdom Metazoa; phylum Chordata; order Ceratodontiformes; family Protopteridae; genus Protopterus; species Protopterus annectens. Next base: position 1,004,917,066 of record NC_056728.1, read on the forward strand.
CATTCATTTCATTCTCATAAACTGGCTAACAAAGATGATAATACATGCTTTCTTTCAAAAAACATGAATATTATCTTTGTTTAGACAATTTATTTGGAAAAAATATGTTAAATTAGCAAGACTCCCTTTTTTCCTTTCATTTAAGGAATGTTCAGTGTACTAGCATCCCCCCACAGTATGCCCCAGTAAAATCAAATAATTTCAACTTAAACAATAGCTGTGTAAGTAATCTTATCATGACAGTAGATGTTCAAATAATCACTGCTGCAGTAGTCTTAGCTATATGGGTTAGATTCTACATAGGATTTAACAGCTGGCCAGCTTCCAAAGCTTCAGAGCACATTCCACATGCCCAAACTGTTAGTTAGCTCAAGCTAAGCCAGCTAAAAGACAAGTGTGGGTGCAAAGCTCTTCAGAGCTTTCCTGCCAACAGACAGAGGAAAGGCTAAGACAAAGCTAGGAACAAAAACAAAAAAATGTCCACACCCCTGTATAAAAAGCACACTAAAAACGAGATGGATGGGGGAGGCAGCAAGTACTGCAGCAGTGATCATTTGAATATCTACTGTTATGGTGTTTACTTAAATAACTGTAGTATGTTCATCATATTAATCATTACTGTAGTAGCCATAGCTATATAGGTAGACGGAGAAAAGTCCAGGAGCACCTGGAGAATGATCCTAGCACAGCTTGATGTGGACCTAGAGAAGGAATCAAGTGTGTAGTGTTTTGTAAACGTAAGTACAGAGGACCAAGTAGCCACAACCCATTCCAAAAGGCCATAGATGAAGCCAAGGCCCTGGTAGAGAAGGCCTTGACCATTCCTGGAATAGTTTTGTTATGGTGAGTATGGCAAAAAGTAATAGCCTTAGACAACCATTTGGAAATGGTTTGTTTTGATGCATGATGTCCCATCTTAATACCTTCACAAGAAATGAACAAGTGATCTGAATACCTTAAATATTTAGTTCTGCCAAGATAGCACCTGAGTTGCCTGTGGACATCCAAAGTATGGATTATCCTTTCAGTATCATTTATAGGTTCAGGAGAGAAAACATGGAGATGGATAGTTTGGCTTAAAGTAAACTTGGATACCACTTTAGGCATAAAAGAAGGATACGTTCTCAAAGAAACCCTGTCTACAGGGAAAATGAGATAGGTTTTAGTCATCATAAGAGCTTGCAACTCAGATACCGTTCCTACAGAGGTCAGAGTGATCAATGAAACTGTGTCAGCCAGGTTAGCTGGTTCAAATGGAAAAAGCGGTAGCTTCTCTAACACAAAATCAAGATCCCAAGGAAGGACCATTAGTCTTCTTGGAGGCCTCCAATGCAAAAACCCTTTCAAAAACATTTTGACACCAAACTGCATTGAAAGAGGAGGATCCATGGGCAGATGTGATGAAATGTCCAAATAAATTAACCTTGATAGAGAAATAAGAAAGGATATAGAATAGTAACTCACACTAAGATTGCAAAACCAATATGTTCTATTTATTTATTTATTTTATTTTACATTTGTTAACTGGGAGATTCTGACTGGATATATGTCTATTGTCAGCGGAGGCCTGAGGAGAAAAGCTTCACAGTAAGCAACAGATAGGTAAGAAGTTTATACATAACAAGCAAATTTCACAGAAACAAAAAATTGAAACAAATACAAGCTTATTTTCATAGGAAAAAGAAAAAGGAAAGAAATGACAGATTATTTACAATACTGCTTGGGTTTACAGTTTTGAAGAAAAAAGAAATTTATATATAACATGCAAATATTATTAGGAAAAACACTTTATTCTACAAGATTGTATAAGTTTACAGGTGTGTAACGTAATCATCCTTGATACTGATGGACATATCAAACATATACTAGTATAATGTTTGAATCATGATAGTACATGGGAAGTGGAGAATCCTAGTACCTTAGGGGACATTATGGAAGAACTGCAAGGTATAGAGGTAAGAGGATGCAAGATAGGGGTGGGAAGTGTGGTAAAGTAAGGGGTTAACCTGGGGGGAGGCAGGGGCATTTCCATGAGAGTAGTAGGTGTTCTTTTAGTAGTTTTTTGAAAGTAGCAATTGAATTGACAGATGTAACTGCTGAGGGTAATGAGTTCCAGATTTTGCCTATGTATTTTGGGAATAATGAGTCACCTGCTGAGTTGTTGGTTTTGGTTATTTTAATTAGTCTTTTTTCTCTAGAGTGAAGTTGTCTGGGATTGACATGTAGTTTAAGTTAGATAGGGCAGGAGTTTTTTCAGGGAGTAAGTAACAGTTTATTAGTGAAAGAGAGATGGTGAAATGAGAGGAGATTTGGGAATTCAAGCCAATTAAGTTGGCGTAGTGCTTGACAGTGGTGGGAACGGTAGGGGGCACTGGTAGCAAATCTGGCAATTTGATTGTAGCAGATACTGAGCTTGGCCATTTCAGCTTTGGGTAGGTTGGTGAAGATAGGAGCGGCGTATAGTAGTGGGGAGATGAAGTGGGTTTGAGCTATGGTTATCCTAGCAGGTTGAGTTAGAAATAGTTTGTTTTTATAGAGACTGCCCAGTTTTCTGTGGATGTTTTTAATAGTTTGGTTTATATATCGATCGAACGTGAGGTTGTTGTCGATGGTCACTCCTAGTAGTTTAGTATGTGTGTCTGGAGAGATGATAGCTCCATCCTCGGACACAATATTGAATGAGTCAGGAATAGGAGTGGATTTGTTTGGTTTAAATACCATCAATTTGTTTTTTTTTTTGATTAAGTAGGAGGTTTTTGTTAAGAAACCAGGTTTCAATATTTTGGAAAGCTTTTTGTGTGATCGTGAGCAATTCGTATGGATTATTGGCTGAGCAGACTAGTCATCAACATATTGTATAATGGATGTTTCTTGGCAGATGTAGTGAAGATTATTAATGAAGATGGAGAATAGTAGGGGACCTAAGATGGACCCTTGTTAGACTCCATTGGTAATAGGTAGCAGTGAGGATAGGTTATTGTCCCATCTGACTGCTTGTTGTCTGCTTTGTAGGTAATCCTGGAACCAGGCTAGTGAGTGGCTGCTAAGGCCAAGATTAGTGAGGGAGGGAGTGGATTAGTTTACCATGGTTGACCATATCAAAGGCTTTTGACAAGACTAAGAATATGGCAGATGTAAGTTTGCCTGCATGTCTGTTTTGGTTGATGTGATTTGTAAAGGAGAGAAGGGCTGTGGTAGTACTGTGGGCAGGTCAGAATCCATGCTGGGTGGGAGAGAGTAGTTGGTTATTGAGAAGGTATGGCATAAATTGGTGGTGTATACATTTTTCAAGAATTTTTGCTATGGGGGTATAATAGCAATAGGGCAATAGCTGGTAAGGTCAGTGGATGTTCCTCCTTTATGTAAATGGATAATATAGGAGGTTTTCCAGATTGGTGGGATGATGCTTTCAGATATAGATCTGTTAAGCAGAATAGAGATTGGGTAGGCCAGCTCATTAGCAGCCAACTGAAGGTATTCAGAGGGGATATTGTCAGCTGCTAGGGAAGCTGGTTTAAGTTTAATTAGCAATTTTTTGACATAATTAGTAGGGATGGGTTGAAATTGGAAGGTTGTGTTAGGCCTGAGAACATTCATGGGAGTATTGGTGTCAGTGGTATTGGGTTGCTGTTAAACTGGTTTGGAGATAGTTTCTATGAAGTATTTACTAAATGAGCCTGGTATATCTGTTATTTCATTTTTGGAGGTGGGGGGGGGGGGTGAAGGGTTTACCAGGATGAAGTAGTTTATTTATTCCAGCTCAGAATTTGTTTAGGATTGTGTTGATGTTGGTTTTGCAACTGTAGGAAATATTTTTTTTTTGTCAAAGGAAGTTCATGCTTACTGATTCCGGCAGACTTCTTTGAAAAGGTTACTAAGGCAATGGATGAGGGAAAAACTGTGCATCCTGCCTACTTAGATCTGGCTAAGATATTTGATACAATACTCCTCTCAAGCATTGTCAACAAACTTACAAAAACAGGTATAAACCCCTTTATAACATGTCGGATAGCCAGCTGGCTCACTGATAAGACCCAGGAGGTTGGAATCAGTGAGGCTACCTCCACAAAGAGGCCAGTAACCAGTGGAGTCCCTCAGGGCTCTCTGCTGGGCCCACTCCTCTTTGGCATCTGCTTCACAGATGTCAAAACAAATGTCAAATGCCTCTGGCTAATTAAGTTCATAGATGATTGCAAACTGGGAGCAGTTATTGAATCCTCCAGGACAACAGCACCCTTCAGAAAGGTCTAATACAGACAAACACTTGGTGCCACAACCATGATTTAAAACTCAATACCAATAAAAGCATTATAGTACCTTTTGGGAAGTCTGCCATCTCAGGTAACTACATCATCAATAAAACACCCTTAAAAGTTGATTCGCTCATCAGCGATTGGGGAACTCATGTAGATTAGCCTAGCCTTCGACCTACATGTGTCCAATGTAGCAAGAAAATACTTCCATTTTGCTCGGCTTATAAGGAAGGGCAGGGCATCTAGATTCAGGGAGGTTATTGGCCCTCATCAGACCCATCATAGAATATAATGCCCCCCTTTGGTATGTACCTGACCAGATATATGCAGCAACTGGAACATTCACAAAGGTTCCATACAATGAGTAAACACAATGTCCTATGCTGATTTCTCTTTACTCAGTATCATACAAGCATCTGAGAGGTGATCTTTGCCTGGCATACAAGACATACCTGGACCCTGTTTTTATGAACCTTTTGTATATCCACAAAACAAACAGCATCACTACTATATTAAAAACCCTAACTTTTTCTTGCAACATAGGTAGAACATGTTGAAGAGACAGATATGCTTCTCAGAGAATTCCCATTCTCAGGAACAGGTCCCCCATCAATGTGAAGCAGGGTCCCTCCCTATCCCTATTTAAACACAACTTGGACCAATGGATGGGTAAAGGGAAAATCACTTCTGGTCTAGCTCTTATGTCCCTGATGGACAGAGGTAGTCAGTAAATCAACCTTTATAAATCAAATATAAATCCAATGTTTGTCTCACATTGAGCTTGTATGACTAGGCCTATAACGGCCCTACTGGTTGTTAGCCTAGTGTACACTTATAAACCTATGGCCTGTGCACCAGAGAGCCAGCCATGAATGGGTGCTGGTTATGTTGTTGGCACCAAATAGAAAACCCTTTTTGTTTGCTAATATATAATTTTATTTCTAGCAGGCTTTCTTTGCCTCTTTAGTACCTGATGTATATCCTTGGTAAGCAGGTGCCTAAAAGGAATTAAAACCCTGTCAATCAGGCAATCAATAACTGAAGTTGATTGATGTCGTGGTGTATCAAACACCCCTGTTTTATGTTAGCTGATCCAGTCAGTGAGGAATCTTGTGATAATTGCCCATGGCCATTTCCAGAAGAAGATGAACCATGGTTGCCTGGGCAAGAAGGGAGTCACCACAATGATCTTGGGGGATTCCTTTCAAATCTTCAGAAGTACCCTGGATATTAATGGAAATGCTGGAAAAGCATACAGGAACATTCATAGGTTCATAGGTGTGTACTAGGCTAATGGCCCTGGAGCCTTTACAAGCCTATCCCATAGAAGTATCCTGGCTTCGTGCCACCTGCCATTAGATCCCAGTGCTTCTATCAAGCAGAGCCACTGGAGTGATCCCCAGGGTGAACTTTCTATTTCCCATCCACTCATCAAGATTTCTCTTGAAGAAGGCCAGTGAGGTACTCTGTTTGACATGTACGGGAAATCTATTCTAGAGCATGGGTAGTCTCTGGGTTATGAACCTATCCCTCCAGCATGTTCTGTTAATTGTGGTAATGAGGTTGAGGTCTCTGGAGCATGTAGTGTGGAGGGATTTGGATTTCTTTAGCTGTAGCATTTCTAACAGAGCTGGGTCAGATATGGCTTTGTAAGTCAAGCACAGATCGTCTCTTAGTAGATGATATGAGACAGAGAATAGCTAGAGTTTTTTTGAGTCTGTCCATGCAGGACATGTGCTTAAGGCCAGGGAACCTCTTCGTGAGGTACTTTGTGGCCTTTACAGCTGTTGCACATGTCTAGTGAGGTACATGCCAAATGGGGCATTATACTCGATGACTGGCCTAATGAGGGAAGAGTAGTGAGAGATGATGACCTCTTTCTTCCTGGATGCAAAACCCTTGGTAATGAGAGGTGCCACATAGAAGGACTTTCTGACCACAGTGGCAATGTGGTGGTGGAAGGAGAGGTTGCTGTTAACCTGTGTCCCCAGATCTCTTATAATGCCTTCAGTGTTCAGCGGGCTCCCATTGATGTGGTAATTAGTGGGAACTGAGTTTTTCCCAAAGGGGATGATGACACATTTTTTGGCATTAAGCTTAAGGCCATGGTTTCGACACATGTCATTGGTCTCAGTGAGGCCTTTCTGTAGGATGTCTGCATCACTTAGGGAGTTAATAATGGGTCCCTGCTTGTAGTCGTTTGCGAACTTGGTCAGCCAGAGTCCCTCCGTGTTGGCCTGGACTTCTGAGAAGTAGATGCTGAACAGGAGAGGACCCAGGACCGATCCCTGTGGGACTCCACTCGTGACTGGTCGGCAGTCTGACTTGGAGTCCGCTAGTTTCACACTGTGGGTTCTATCTGTGAGCCAATTTGCAACCCACCTAGTGATATAGGGGTTGATGCCTAGTTTGGTGAGTTTATTAATCATTCCTGAGTGGGGAATGGTAGCAAAGGCCTTGGCCAGATCGAGGTAGGCTGTATGAACTTCCTTGCCCTCATCCACAGCTCTGGTGACTGACTCAAAGAATTCAACCAAGTTGAGCAGGCATGATCTACCTTTCACAAAACCAAACTACATGGGATCTAGAGTTTGGAGAGTCCCTATATCCTTGTTAATTAGGTCCATGATGATGTTCTCTATAGCCTTACATATCAGACTCGTCAGGTTAATGGGGTAATAATTCCCAGGGTCTGTAGTCACTCCCCCTTTATGGAGAGGGATGACTGTAGCAGTGTACCATTCAGTAGGGACAAAGCCTGAAGTGAGGTTGTGATTCAATCACAACCTCACCTCAGGCACACAGTTGTGGTGCCAGTTCACTTTGTAGTTCATGTAAAACACATCCAGGGATATTGTCGGGTCCCATGGAAGCTGTATTCTTGGCCTTGGACAATACAGTTTTAACCTGCGAAGCAGTACTACTGGGTGCCTGGCATTCCTCTGGTATTGTGATTAGTCCTTTGGGGGGGTAAAGTTGGCACTGAATCTGTTGGCCAGTATGTTGGCAATATCTGTTGGCTCATTATAGGAGGTACCATTGTGCAGTAACTCAGAGCAAACCTGGGTATTGCCGTGGAGATTCCTGATATAACTATTGAAGGCTTTGTGGTTGTTTTTAGTGTCTGCCGCAATTCTGCCTTCATGGCTGGCTTTAGAGGTTTTGATGAGGGATTTCAACTTTTTGTTAAGGCTAAAAAGGGAATTTTTTCCAGTCTTGGGACTTTACCTTTTTCTGCAACAGTTTTCTCCTTCTGTTGTAGAGTTTATTAAAGGCAGGGGACACCAGATTGGCTTCCTTTTTTTGGAGTGGAGCATCTTGGTTCTGTTGGGTATGGCTAGTTCTATGCATTTATGTACGTGTTCATACAGTGCATTGGTGTATGATTCGGCAGTCATGCATCTATTTTCCATTGACATGGGTGCCGTGAAGTTAGCCACCTCTGTTTTTAGAAGCCCAAAGTCAGCTTTGGAGAAGTTTTTCATGATGGTAACCTTTGCAGGGGGTGTGGGTGAGATGTGGACTTTCATGGTGATTAGTTTGTGGTCGGATCTAACCAGGGAGGAATTGACTATTGGTGTAGAGCAATGGTTGCCCATGTTAGTATGATGAAAACAGAGGAGTCACATGGATGGCTACTGCCTGACTACTACTAATGCTGGTATCAGCACAGCTTCACTCTGTTGGGATACAATACTCCTTTGCTTCTTCTCTCACCAGAAGCAAAATGTTAGCACCAATCCCAAGAAGAGAAGCAGGCCACAGCATGTTTGGTGATCCTCAGTTTTGTCCCAGATGATCCAAGGGTCTGCAGGTTTGTAGCCTTTTTCTGTTAGATGCCTCGAATAGCAACTAGACCAATCAGGTACGTTAAGCACAGACACTCACTCTCCAACCAGAAAGAGTCAGGAATCAATGCACTCTGCTCCTACTCTTGCCAGGATCAGAATATAAGCACAGATTCCAAGCTGTCACCTATAAAGCAGTTATTAGGCTTTCTGGTGATCAGCAGTCTCCAGGAAATAATGTAACTGCATTCCTTCTCTCACCAGGAGAAAACAGAAGCACTAATCCCAAGATGACTAGCCTGTCCATTGAAAAGAAAAACAAAACAACTTCCAGGCCTTCTTACATGGAGTACTGGACAGAATCTCGCCAGTTGATTGTTCAGAGAGGAGGCAAAGAGATCTACTTGAGGAATTCAAAACATATGGATCAAATCTTGGAAGACTGCCTTATCCAGTTTCAATTCATGAGGGCCTGCCCTGGCCCTGCTCAGCTTGTCTGCCATACAGCGTTGCTCTGGCATAATGTAGGATGCCTGTACAGTGAGATTGTACTGTGAAGCAATATAACAAGCAAACGTGGCAAGTCTGCAAAGAGGGTATAAACTGTTTCCCACATTGCTTGTTGATGTACTACATGACTGGTTTTGTTTGTAACCACTTGAACAGGTTCTGGGGCCAAAGATAGACAGCTAATGCCTGTGTCTGTCCTTGTTGTCCCACACCCCCCTGATCTTTTATCCCTCCTGAAATTGCTCCCCATGCGAATTCAATTTACCAGTGGTGACTGATTGCTTTGGAGCAGGGAGAGAGAAGGAGAAACCTGGATTTAAGGATATCTGTTGTCTCGACCAAATGATTTCTCTTCTGAAAAATCCTAGCACTGGCATATGTAAAGATAATGGTGTTGGTGCTAGGACCAAAGGACAAATATAACAGAGAATGAAATCTGCCATTGCAGACTAGTAAGCAGCATACAACTTCTACCTCTGGTGTACTCCTACACATAGTTTTTCTTGGAGAATCCTTCCAGCCCTTGAACAAGGGTGCCTGTATGTTTACCTTATTTCCTTGGCTGTCCTTTGATAATTAGCAGAGTGCCTTGGATTCTCCCCTGCTACTTTAAACTCCAGTTGATGGTTTCCCTCCCTTCCCCCACACCCCAAGTGATTGCTCAGGTACAACACGCCAAAGGTTTTAAAAACCCTGGATGCCATATTTGCTCTAATTGCAGTTGAAAGTCCTCCAGGTGTAGCATCTCTAAGCCACTGAGCACCTTATTGCTGTGAGCAAGGAATTCTCTCACACCAGCTAAAATCAAAGAAAACTCTAACCAGCAATCATCCAAAAATAGACTGCAGCCCCAGGTTTAACTCAAGGAACCTTGTTGTCACTTGTGTAGTATAGGTGCCAGCTTTTGTGACTACTGTTATGCCTTGTTAAAATCTATTTGTTACAGTCAGCTAGAGTGCATACCCCAGGGGTAACAGCTGCAAACCTTCTTCCTCTTAGCCTACCCCACCCCTTTCATCCATTTCACTGTTGATAATTTGTTGTATGTTAAGGTACTGATTGTTTTTTACAGTTGCTATGGGTGCAGCCCTGCTCCGTTCGCTCACCTCACACCCCCATTCCCACCCACCCCCATATCATTTCCTTTATACCTAACCACCTGTTTCCTCCTACACAATCACTCCTCCCCTTCCATTTCCTCACAAACACTATAGCCTATTTCCTGCCTCCAACATAGAATCCCTACCTCCTCCACCACCTCTCTATGCACACCACCCTATAACCATTAAGTATTACCTATAATTAATATTTTAACTGCAGTAAATACGCATATCTGAACATAGTCCAAATAAATTGACAATATATAATTCAATTCACCTTATCCATAGTCAATAACATCATTACAGATAAAGTAGCAAGTATCCTCCCCCAACCATATTTACTAACTCACTATCTCTGCTACCCTCTCTTAACTAGAGGATACCAGTTACCTGACCAATACTTCTTGGCCAAACTGCAGCTCCCTAACACATAAAACGATAGCTCTTGCACTGGCCATACTCTCCATCACTTTTCTGTAGCCGTATACCCAGCATTACCTGATGCTTATATAGCTCCTAAGTCCCTAACATCACTTCAACTTGTAGCTACAGACAACTCCCATTAGCAAGTCTTACGTTCTCATCCACCTATCTCTTCAAATCTCTTATCCCTCTTAACAACAAACTCCTACATACACCTAATACTGCACCTTTACTATAACACCAATATCAAACTAGAAAAAGAACTGAGACAAATGAACACGCCCTCACTGCACCACTTATATTAAAACAATCCAAATGGTATCGATATCCACCTTCAATGAACCAAACAAAACATCAAAGTTTTAAAAGGTAAAGCCTTCAGTTTTAATTTCCGCTTTTCATCCTGCTCCTAGCAGGACTTCTTCAGACAAACATATAAATATTGATTAAAAAAAAAAAAACAAATCTGCCATCAAGTTCTCTGCAACTCTCGAATGTATTAACCCTACTTGTTTTTACAAACTATATTGTATGTATTTTTACTTTGTAACCTTTATTTGCATTGTGTAACCTATATTGTATTATACTGTTCTTGGAGCTTTTCTCCCCGGGCCTCCACTGAAAATGGGCCCTTCTTGGCCCAGTGGACTTCCCCGGTAATCAAACTGAAATAAAATAAATAAATAAATAAACTAAAACAACAAGAATCAACAAATTTCCACTTTTTAAAATAAAATCACATTTCAATTACAGTTGAAATCACATTTCAATTAAAATGCTTAGTTCCCTGTAACGGGATTTAAAAAGGCCAACCCCCCCCAAGAATAAAAGACACAGCACATTTTATACTTTCAATAGTATTTGACTTTGTAAACAAGTAAAACATGAAAGTAAGAAATGAAAAATAGTAAAAACAAAAAACAAAAGAAATAAATATTTCATTCTATATTGACAAGTTACCAGCAGCGCCGTTCAAACATACAAAAAGTGCAAAAACAACACACAGTGCCTGACTGTGTGTTTACCTCCTTTTTTCACTTATTCCTGACATGTTGACTAAACTTACTTCTTCACCTAAAATGGCTCTTCAACAATCCTTACTTATAAAGTTACCCTAAGCAACTTCTCCTATTTGTATGAATACTGAGAAACATCGCTCATACAGCTGCCTTATATACTAATACATAAAGGTTCCATGACTCATGTCTGCATTTAAATCTGTATCTTTGTATTTCCAGAACTCACCTTATGTTGCTACATATTAATGTGACCCAAAGTTGTTCAAGGTATTTCACCTCGCTTTTGTTACCACATTAAAGACCCCAGTGTGGTGGAAATGAATCACTAAACATCCAATAAAGCTCCACTGTTATTCCATCCTTTAAACAATTTCCAAAATTGTCTGCTAGTTCATCTTATTTAAGCCTCCATTGTTCTTTGCTTGTGTAGTTACCCTAAAACACCACCAAGTGTTGTTTGTTGGTATATACCTACACAAGTTGCAATGGTTTGACATGTTATATCACCCAAATAAACTTCCAAACGGGAATTTTTATGAGTGAGATGGGGGGGGGGGGGATGGAGGCCATGCCCAACCATATGCAAAATGACCTGGTCCACACTGGGGTCTTTAATGTGGTAACAAAAGCGAGGTGAAATACCTTGAACAACTTTGGGTCACATTAATATGTAGCAACATAAGGTGAGTCCTGGAAATATAAAGATACAGATTTGAATGCAGACACGAGTCATGGAACCTTTATGTATTAGTATATAAGGCAGCTGTATGAGCGATGTTTCTCAGTATTCATACAAATAGGAGAAGTTGCTTAGGGTAACTTTATAAGTAAGGATTGCTGAAGAGCCATTTTAGGTGAAGAAGTAAGTTTAGTCAACATGTCAGGAATAAGTGAAAAAAGGAGGTAAACAAACACACAGTCAGGCACTGTGTGTTGTTTTTGCACTTTTTGTATGTTTGAACGGCACTGCTGGTAACTTGTCAGTATAGAATGGAATATTTATTTCTTTTGTTTTTACTATTTTTCATTTCTTACTTTCATGTTTTACTTGTTTACAAAGTCAAATACTATTGAAAGTATAAAATGTGCTGTGTCTTTTATTCTTGGGGCGTTGGCCTTTTTAAATCCCGTTACAGGGAACTAAGCATTTTAATTGAAATGTGATTTCAACTGTAACTGAAACGTGATTTTATTTTAAAAAGTGGAAATTTGTTGATTCTTGTTGTTTGTCTGAAGAAGTCCTGCTAGGAGCAGGACGAAAAGCGGAAATTAAAACTGAAGGCTTTACCCTTTAAAACTTTGATGTTTTGTTTGGTTCATTGAAGGTGGATATCGATACCATTTGGATTGTTTTAATATAAGAGGTGCAGTGAGGGCGTGTTCATTTGTCTCAGTTCTTTTTCTAGTTTGTTTTTTGTGTTTGGATTTCATAACACCAATATCACTCATTCATAGGTAATACCCTTGCATGTAACACATTCTTTCTGAAACTAGATAACACGGGTTACACATATCCAACCCAAATACTAAATACATCATTCTACCCATTAATAATCCTCACTCTACTCCTACTTTACATCCTGTCCTCCTACCACACTCAGCTTCATAACCACACCCCATCCCCTTGGCAAACTGATTCCACAGCCACCACCACCAAACTAAAAAACTTCCCTATATCGCCATGTGACCTTACCTCCCCCTACCCTTCTCTTACTCATGCATTAAACTGAAAATCAAAACTAATCCCCTCTTTTCTCAAAGACTAAAATAATTCACAAATTGACCAAACTCTATCTTCACCTACTCCATAAACTCATTTGTAGTGGTGATATACATCCCGATCCAGGACCCAAAACATCAATTAGCCCAAACTTAAATAATCTAAATCCCTTACACCACAGACCTACCTCAGCTCTCCCCTTTTTAAACATTAATGTAAGCAGTATACTTAACAAAATTCATGACCTTCATGCCCTACTAGCTCTATACAAACCAGATATCACTGTGTTAACCGAAACATGGCTCAAACCACATCACAATAATGAGATTACTGCCCCAGGTTACAACATTATCTGAAGAGACAGATCAGAGAAAAAAGGCAGAGGTGTTGCAATATTATTCCAAAATCATCTTGTCTTAGAACAACTAGATTCCAATACCAATGAATTCAAAGATGTAGAACTAATCCTTGCCAAATTAAAAATAAGTCCCAACAAACATATAATTATTGCAGGTGGCTATATACCACAAGGCAATAACATCACTGTAATGAAAAGCCTGCTTAATTAGACCTCCAACTCCCTTCCACATGAAACCATACTATTAGGAGACGTCAATATTGACTGGCTTCACTGCTCCAGCCATAACCCCTCTGCCATCATAAACCTCCACAGGTTTACCCAAACTATAACCACCCCCCACTCAAATTGACAAAACTTCCAAACGCCAGTCCATCTTAGACTGAATCCTGGTATCTAACCCCACTCTTGCACAGCAATCTGGGTGTCTTCCAGATACCCTAAGTGACCATCATCCAACCTACCTAATTAGGAACAGATCCCAAACCATCAACCAACCTATCCTCAGAGTAGTTAGAAACAAAAAAAACCTTTATAGCTACTGATCTCATCAATACTCTAAAAAACTGTAACTGGACCCCCCAAAACATCTACCTCTAGACGATGTCGTTGAGTACTTTAACACAACCTTCATAAAAATCTTAAACAATCATGCACCCCCTAGAACCATTAGAATAAAAACTAACTATGCCCCATGGCTATGAAAAGATACTAAAACTATAATGAAAGAAAGGGACAAGGCCTGGATTCAATATTTATTTATTTATTTTACATTTGTTGACCGGGCTAGTCTGGCTGGATACATGTCCATTTTCAGCAGAGGCCCGAGGAGAAAAGCTCCACTAAATACTAAGTACATTACAAAATATTACAAATGTTTATAAGTAACAAATTAGAAAATCATAACATCACACAGAATGCAAGATAGATTCAGGAGAAGCACATTTCGATGAGCAGTTAATACCATATTAGCAATTTTACATAGAATGTACCTAGGTCGATTAGTACTGTAAAAGGAGAAGAAATAAGACAGATACTAATAGGAAGAGTGAAGGAGAGATGTAGTATGAGAAAGAAAAGGTTAGCCTGGTGTACTGCAGAAACAAAGCCAATGATTTAGGTAGTACAGTTTAATTTTCTGTTTGAATTGAGGCAGGGATGTAGTCAAAGTTATGTCACAAGGTAAGAGATTCCAGCATTTACCTATAGTGTTAGTGAAAAGAGAACAACCTGCTGTGTTGTTTGCCTTTATTGATTTAGTCATAAGTTTACTAGAGGAGCGAAGCGAGTTCAGATTATTATACGGGATTAGGAGTTGAGAGAGTATAGGGGTGTTGTCAGGTAGGTGTAATATGTTGTGAGCTATAGTGAGTTGAGGAATTTTTAGGTAGTTTTGAAATTCGAGCCAGCCAAGTTGCTTTAGATTTATACAGTGGTGAGTCCTAAAGGGGTTACTAGTGGCGAAACGTGCTATGTTATTATAGCAAGTTTCAAGTTTGTTAAGATTGTTTTTCTTGAGAAAAATAAAACCATTACTTTGAGACAAAACTATGTAGAGCTTCGTAACAAAGCCAAAAAACAAATCAAACTAGACAAATTCAGCTACTATACAAGCATGCAGGAAAAATATGCTCACAACCCACAAAAATTCTGGGCCTCAATAAATGGTATACTGCATCCAGGAAAGTCCATGACTCCATTCCCTGTACTTCCAAATAACCATGAAAACATTCCTACTCATTTTAACAAATTCTTTACCAAAACAGTCCAGACCCTTGCCAATGCCCAGAATAGTACTAGCAGCCCCACACCAATAACTACCCCCAACCCACCCCAATATACAAAGCAATAGCCCCAGTTTTCACCTCCACTCTGTATCTACCAAATCAATATCTAAACACCTTGGTAAACTTAAACCCACCACTCTAGCAGCTGATAAGCTGCCAGCAGATTTCCTTCAGATCTCAGCTGAAGCTATAGCCTATCCTGTCTCTATTCTCATAAACAGATATCTGTCAGAATGCAAAGTCGCCACCTCATGGAAAACATCATATATAATTCCACTGCACAAAGGAGGCAACTCCTTAGAGCTCACCAACTATCGCCCAATAGCAATCCTATCACCTTTATCCAAAATATTAGAAAGAGTTGTTCATACTCAACTAATACAGTACCTCCAGAATAACAACCTACTCTCCATATCCCAGCATGGCTTTAGACCTTCCCATAGCACCACAACAGCACTACTATCATTCACCAACATAGTTAACCACCACAGAAACAAGGGTCTATTTATTTCTTCCATATTCTTAGACCTATCAAAAGCCTTTGACATGGTAAACCACAGCCTGCTTCTTGATACCATATCCACCCTAAATATAAGTCCCTCCTCTATATCATGGTTCAACAGCTACTGATCTGCCCATCAGCAAGCAGTCCTATGGTAGGACCAATTGTCCCCCCTGTTACCAGTAACCATAGGAGTCCCTCAAGGATCCATCCTTGGCCCATTGCTGTTCTCTCTATTTACTAATCAGATCTCTTCATCCTCTCCCACTGCCTCAATAGTACAATATGCAGATGACACTACACTCATATGTGCTGCCCCTACCCTTAGTGAACTGCAAACCCTTACCCAAAATAACTTCACCCTAGCCGAAACTTGGTTCACCAACATCAAACTTCTTCTTAATCCCAAAAAAACAAACTAATTATTTTCAACCCTGGCAGAGCTCCTCCCCTAAATAATAATTTCACCATTAGCTCCAAAGAAAACATTCAAATCAGTACAACCACACACACTAAACTGGTAGGCATAGAAATAGACAATAACATGAGGTTCGACATCCACATAGTACAAACCATTAAGAAAGTTAATAAAAAACTTGGTCTCCTCCACAGGAACAAACAGTTTATGACAAAACGCACCAAAGTAACCATCGCAAGGACTCATCTTCTATCCACCCTCCTCTATGCCTCCCCCATCTTGACCAATCTCCGGCAAACTGATCTAAATAAAATGGAATCTTGCTACAACAAGATTGCCAAGTTTGCTACTGAAGCCTCATATAGGTTCCACCACTGTCTATCCCTTAAGCAACTCAACTGGCTTGACTTGCCTCATATACTTCTACTCAATCAACTCTCTGTAGCGCACAAGCTCTTCTACCTTCCTGAGATAACTCCAGCACATCAGCAACTAATTCAGCCCCATATTCCCTCTAGAGCCTTAAGATCTAGTAACCAGAACCTTATAACTGTCATCAAACATAAAAACGAAGCTGGTAAGTCCCTCTTTGCCAACACCATTGACAAAACCTGGAACACACTACCAAGCCAAATAACTTCTACCACCTCCTTTAGTCAATTCAGAAAACTCCTGAAAGCCCACTATCTAAGTAACTGGCTATGCTCATGCCATTCACCAGGCTAATCCATACCAAGAGAATTTGTCAGGGTACAGCTATGTATAAACAGTTTCTCCCCTGAAAGCTTCCAAACCTGTATACATTTACCTTACAAAACTTATAACTGCAAAAGAAAACAAAAAATGTACCTCTGATTGTCTACTGCAAGAAATGTTAATCACTAGCATGATGTCCTGTTATGTGTATATATGCTATATGTATGTTCGTTAATCACCAGCATGTTGTCCTGATGTGTATATATGCCATATGTATGTATGTTCTACTAAATTTTACTCTCATGCAATGTATTGTAATGTGAAGCTTTTCTCCCCGGGCCTCCTCTGCAAATGGACCTGTGTCCAGTCGGAATTTCCTGGTAAAAAAATATAAAATAAATAAATAAGCAAAGAGATTTCAGATACCTCTGTATCTTTGTCATGTGGAATCTTGCCAGGGGTATCATGAGAATCATAGATGCCATTTGACCCAAAATCCTGAAGTATTCCCACAGGTGACCAAAGTCTGAGTGGAAAACCTTAGATTTAGAAGTAGATATAGATCATTTTTTTCCTGTGGAAGAAAAGCTGTTTGAACTAAGGTGTTTAGTTGACATTCTAAGAACACAATCCTGCGGGAAAGAGTCAAGAAAGACTTTTGAATATTCTCTTAGAATCCTAGGTTGTGTAAAAGATCTCTCACCTAAGAGAGAGTGAGAGAGAGATTCCTGACACTTTGCAAAAGACTCCCCAAAGATAAGCAAGTCATCTAAATATGGAAAAATGTGGATGCTCTGTAGCCTGCCATGAGTTATAGCTGGAGCTAGACATTTTACGAATACTGTTGGTGCAGTGAATAGTCCAAATGGTAAAGCAGAGAAGTGATCATGTGATCCAGACAAAAACCTTAAATACCTGAAGCCTGGATGAATAGGGATATGGTAAGTCTAAAATTACCAAGAAACTTGAAAGTGGAAGAGTAAATAACAGGTTGTGAATTGACATCATTTTGAATTTGGACACTCTCACAAGCAGGTTTAGGAAAGAAAGATCCAGAATGGGTCTCCAAGCATTTTCTTTCTTTGGCACTGGGAACATCCTTAAATCCCCCCCCCCCCCCAAGAAGGAAGAACTGGTTCTATCACTCCTTAGAATGGCATGTGATAAAGAACCAGTGGAAACAAGAGTCTGATTTGGAAGATGAGGAACGACCCCATGGAAAGATGGAATGTCCTCACACTGCTATCTGTAACCTTGAGGAATGATTTTCAGAACCTATTTTCTGAGTCTATCTGTTACCAAAGAGGAAAATGGAGATTAATATTTTCTGGAAGAAAAAAAGGGGTCAGGGTCTGTTGAGCAGTCATCAGACTTATTTGACTGTCTTTGGTTTTGGGGAGATTTGAGAATACTTTTTGGAATCCCCTTACCATTTCTTCTTAAATATCTGTTTGCCTGTATTTTGTCGAGACTGTTTATTCTGCTTTTTTTGCTAAAATTGAATGAGGAGATAGAACATCCCTTGGAAAATGTAGAAATGGAAGGCTGCAAATCTTAGATTCCCTGGATCAGCTTGTCCTTTTATCACACTTTTTAATCACCTCTGCAGCAGAGGGGCCAAACACTAAATTTCTATCCAAGGGTAAATTTAAAATCTCATTTTTTAACCTCATCTGGAAGATTCTGAGAATGCAGCCATGCATACCTCCTCAAAACAGTACCAGTGGCCATAGCCTTGGAAGAAGCATCAACACTGTAAACAATGAGTACTGAGTAATGCAATACAAAATGTTATTTAAAGCAGATTTTCCCTCACAAGAAGAAACTGCAGATAAAAACGTTCCTCATACTTTCACAATTAGTCAGAACAAACTTTAACGTATGAGCTTGACAATTCAAAATTCTGCAAATCAAAGTTACAGAAGTATAAACTTTTCCCATATCTATCAATATTTTTTTTTATCGTCCTTGTCAGAAAGAGTAGGATTGGAATTGACAAGGTGCTTAGCAGCAGTGTGATCAACTAGAGCTATAGCTGTTGGGTCAGGTTTGGGAACAGTGTATAAAAATGTAAAAGATTGAGGAACTCTATATATCCTATCTACCTTTTTAGGGATGGCTGGCTGATAATCAGGAAAACTGCAGACAGTAACACACACCCTTTCAACAGACAGAACAGGAGGAATGAGTGCAGGTTCTGGAAAATCCTTCAGTAACAACTCACAGTATTTTCTGAAGGACTGAGAAACCACTGTGTTCTCCTGCTGTCAACACTGGAACATGCTAGCGGTAGTCTCAGAGAAAGATACCCCCCCCCCCCCCCACACAGAAACAATCAGAAACTGAGCTTTCCTAGAGTCTGAATCAGAAATCTGAGGGGAAAATCCTGTATCCATCCCCGCATCTTCAGAATCTTGAATCTCTTCAGGAAAAAAGGCATCACTCTTTCTTCCACCAGAAACTACTTTACAGGAAGGGCCAAGAGCCTGAATTAAACCCTGAGCCCATCCCAGAAAACTATTCCTATCCAAAGAAATTTGTGAAGGAGTGGAATTTCTTTTTGACAGCAAAAATGGAGCCAACCATGTTACTAATGGCAGCAGCCCAGGGATGGGCAGAGCATTTTGACAAAACAGGGAAACCTTCCCTGTTCCTTCTCCCAGGACTGAAAAGAGTGACTCTCCCTTGCCCACTGAGGGGACCCCAACAACTGTAGAATATGTGGTTAACCCCACCTCCATCCATAATGGCTGTAGATGCTATACCAGAGGGAACCGGGGTAAAAGATGAGTGGTCTGAGGTACAACTAATGGCCACAGAAGATTGTTAGTAAATTTGTTTAATGTTTCCTTTTTGTAGCTGGTAGAAGGCCTGACCATGGGATCAGTAGTCTGTTCCATGGTCAAGCAGAAAATGGTGCCCCTTTTCCAGGAAAGCTAAGCAGCAAATTCTGGTAAACACTACCATTAAACAAAAGTTACTTTTTTGACAGAAAAACAGTAAAAAGCACTTTAAGTACTATGCTAACCCCACAGATTCTCCACAGAAAAAAATATTTTCAGTCACTTTACAGCACTTTTAGAACAGCCAGGAAAAATGAGGTCTCCATTTAAAAGTATGTTACAGTTTTGTGATAGGCCATTAAAACACAACACTCCTATTTTAAAATAACTTTCCTAAATATGAAAGTGAGAAAACAGCAGCATAAATAAGAAAATGGAAGTTTTTTTTCCCAGCAAAGGAACAGTATGATCTGACCATCGATCCTCAAAAGCCTCAGAGGAGCATACTCTTCAGTGGCAGGAAAGTACTAAAGTACTTTTTCACCCAAACTTGTCTTTTAGTCAGCTCAGCTCAAGCTGCCTGACAGTTTGTGCATGTGGAAGATACCCTGAAGCTTTGGAAGCTGAACAGTTGTTATATGCTTGGCAGGATATAATCCATATAGCTAAAGCTACTGCTGCAGTGTTCAACATGATTGCTAATGTCTCCATTTATAAAGTATTGTCACTCCATCTAACAAAAGGATTCATTCATACTTGACAGTAAACATAAATATAAAAACATGTGTAAGCTGTTTTCAATGTTCTTTTCAAGTATTAAAAGTATTAAAATACAAGCCATTATTTAAACAAGCTTCTGACTTAATTTACTAAGGTCTTAAAGCTCTATTCTTCAACAGAGGCTTTAGAGAAACTTATTCATTCAAACCAGGAATCCAGCAATATGCCTTGTGTTCCAGCTTAGAATTAACATTATCATATTTCCCATTTATTACAGTGCATTCCAAGACCATATGTCTGATATTAAGTGATTTGTTTTAACTAATGCATTATGCAAACGTCAAATGTTGACTGGTAATCAACATTTGTTTAAATCTCCAGTCTTGGAATACATTGCATTAAATGAGAGGCATATTATTTCTAAATTAAAAACAAGGAGTACTGATGGATTATAAGACTTAAAGCAAACTTCTATGATTTGACTGAACAGTTTCTCTAAAGCCTGTATTGAAGAAAATGACTTTAAGATCCTAGTTATACAATTAATTAATTGATAAATTAAGATGCTTAAGGAATATATAGTGGCTTGTATTCTGCAAATAACTGAGTTTGTGAAAGCATGTGTTTTCACAACTCTTTCTGCTGTCATGTAAACAAATTTTTGTGTATTTACTTGAGCAGGCTTTTATTTTTGAACATTGGCCTTACATGCCTTTTTCTGGTTTTATCTGCAACAGAGCTGTATTTTATATAGCATTATCATTGTATCTCCAGTAAGTGTTGACTGCAAATTGCAAATATCACCCTTCTTGGTGGCTAGTTAAGTAAAAGACAGCTTTCCTCAGAGCTGTCCAAATATGGAACCATGTCCACACAGCATGATTCAGAATAATATAATACACTCCAAACAAGGGATCAGCTAAAATGGACACCTATGCATTTCTAGTCACTTCCACGTTTCCAAATGAATAATATTACTCAGATCTGTAACTGTTTATTTAGAGAAGGCAAAACACTAAATAGGTTTGTAAATATTTCTTTAAAGAGATATACAGTTAATCATATCCAGGCTATTTAACTGCAACAACTGTGACATCAAAAATATTAAATTCATTTGTCTACCCATCAATAATTCTTTCATTATCCAAAAGCAAATAACCTAACTGCAAATGTGTCCCTGGAAAAACATATGTACTGCACATTAATTCAGTTTTCTGTTTTCAATTAGTAATGTGATAAGTTTATCCCTATGTAAAGAAATGTACCCTTTACAATTTTCATTATAAGATTATTTCCACATTAGTTTCTGCATACTTTCTGAAGGTAGCTTTCAAGTCCAGCTGTAATAATATTCCAGTGTGAGCAGCCATATAAAATAATACCTATAATACATTATATTTAAATAGTTACAAACCTTTATAAAATTATCAAATCATACAGGGTTGTATTACTACTAAAAAACACCAGATGGCACTATATTTAGTATCATAACAAATTCACGTCCTATATGTACTGTGGGTTTATTATGCCATTTTTTGGTTTTGCTTGTCACAGTACAACTATGGTGTAAGCTGCAACACCACCCTATCGTGCGGACCTGAATGACAGGTGCACACAAACCAAGTGCCCTTTTGTACAGAGATAACATTATGGCACTTATTAAATTCTCATTATTAACACTTCACCTGTTAGTTCCATTTTCAAATCTTTCCGATTGTTACCAGACCTAGGAGCAATGTCAGTGGTATAATATGTAGAGTACACTTGTCTTTGGCACTGGAAGGCCAGAAGGCTGTGAGTTCTTTTCCCACTCCAGGTGATCAGTTGTTGACACTGCAGTGCAGCAGTATGGAGTGCTGCACTCCTGACTGTGTTGTCCTGATGAGATATTAAATTGAGGTCCCACTTGCTTGAATCTCCTCTCACAAAGAGTAGGGGAAGTTCCCTGATGCCTAGCCAAATGTCCCTTAGTAGTAGTAATAGCACCTCGGGTCTCACCTCAAAAGAGGCCTTTAGCATACTGGGAGTAACCTGGTCAACAAAGAATAAATGAAATGATAAAAAAATAAGTCCGAATTCTTACTTTGTGACCAGAAACTGATGTAACAAGATCAATTTTTCTTTCATATTTACTGCCAAAATGATATACTTGGATTTGTCCTAGCCATTGCTTCTCTGGTCGTATATAAAGTACAGTTTATAAACAATTTGTAGGTAAAATTACAGTAGTGATTCAGCCATGGACCTCCATGCATGTGTCCTTTCAAACTGATGTTTCACCCTCTCTCTTTCAAATCATTCTAAGTACAATATTAAAATTCAAAAATATATACTATTTATCCAGAAAGTCTGGTCTCACAAAGGAGCAGACAACTAGTATTTGCTGGGTAAGGGGCACACATGGGGTGGGGGGGGGTCAGTGTTCCCCACCACACCCAATTACCAGCTGATCTTTTTGTCTTATCTTAATGCTGCCACATCACTTCCTTCTTGGTCAAAGAGTTAGAAGATTCTCCTCTTTGGCCTAACATATTCAAATCGACTTGCCCTTGTAGAGTGCCATTTCTGAAAAATACCCATAAGTTTATCTTAATCACAGGACTTTGTTTTATGTGGGAAGTTGGCATAATGGTTAAGGTGTTTACCTTACAAACACAAGGTGCAGGGTTTGATTCTCACATAGGGTAATTGGCTAGGCTTAAAATGACCCAATAAGGGCTGTTAGGCTAGTACCAACCTATGAAAAATATCTTGAAACTGTCTCATTAAGTATTCAGATATAATCCAAAATATCAGTTTATCAGCTGTTAAAGGGCACCTTCTATGTTCTCTGAAAATCAGGTAAGATTCCTAAATGTACTTGATCAACTCCCTTTTAACAAGTACTCCATTACATTGGAGGACTCCAACTACTTCTCAATAAACTGAGCACCTATACCTTCTATGTAGGGTGTGCACAGAAGTTCTTAGACTTAATAAACAGAAACTCCGTAGATCAGATAGTTAATAAGCCCACCAGAGGACATAATATTCTCAATCAGGTCCTTACAAATGCAGTCTGGATCTCCTTGGCATCTCGTTTCTCTGTTAAGCCAGACCATAAACTGTTGACATTCACTATCAAAATCTCCAAAGCCCCAGCATATAATACCATGGAATTCAAGGATTTCAAACATACTAACTTCATCAAATTCTACAAAGATTTCATAATTTACTCATGACAGCATCGGCTCTGACAATGACACAGCAGGTAGCTTCATGAAGGAGTTCTATGCCCATTTAGATAACTATGTAGCACAAGCAATCCCAACCTGAAGACAATATTTATTTTATTTATTCAGTTTGGTAAATGGAGTAGAACACTGACCTATATGGAACTGTTTCACTCACACCTTAGACAAATATAAATGACAGCAGACAAGCAAGTTATCAAGAAGTATTATGAATACAAACAAAATGTGTGAAGATAGTAATGAATCGATAACATTAATAATAAAATACATTGTACAAGGGACAACAGGAGGGGATGCTTAGAGTAAGGAAGGAAGGAGAAGAGTGGAAAAGTGAAGAGAAAGAGCACAATAATAAAAATAATAATAAATTAATAAATTAATTAATTAAATTGATAATAATAAAAATTATTTTCTTGGGTGGCAAAAGCCAGGGTACCATTTGGCTAGGCTTATATAGGCCCTAGGGCCAATAGCCTAGTACCTACCTATCAACCTATGAACAAAGTGTAAAAGACAGAAAAGTAAGGTAAGTACACACATAAATCAATTATATACACTATATACATTGTGGAAGACATGTTAGACAAGTGTGTGTGTGTCTTTCGGCTTTTCCCGGTTAGGGGTCACCACAGCAGAACTCCAGTCCGCTCATGATTGGCAGTGGATTTTACTGTGCCGAGTTGCCAGCCCGATGCCCAACCTTCAACGAAGGCACGCCCATTCATGCTCGCACCTACCTGCATGCCTTTAATGTCACTCGACTGCAGGGAGGGCATGTAAACTCCACACAGAAGGTGCTCCAGCCGAGAATCGAATGGGAGAACCTCTTGCTGTGAGGTGACAATGCTAACCACTGCACCACCATGTGTCAAAGTAATGTGAGGAAGACAACATTGCTTGATTAGTGAAAGGGAAAGTAGGGAATTATGTGATGTGTGCAGAAGGAAAGCATCTGTACACTGCTTCAGACTTGAGATGAGCTTTAAGTTGAGCATGGAGTGAGGGATACGAGGTGAGTTCTTTACGATTAGTATAGAGGGATTCCCAGAGTTTGAGACTTAGGATGGAGAAAGCATGGTTAGTGCAATAAAGTCTTATTGTGTAACTTTGAAGAAGTTGACCAAAATGATTAAGGCTTCTTATACTGTAACTGGGTGGGGGAGGGTGTCTGACTAGGTTGCAGGCAAAGGAAGGACAGGATTGTTTTTTAAGGATCTTGTAGACTTGGGATTCAAAAAGCAGGTTGGCACATTGTTGGACAAGTAGCATAAAAATAATATTTATTTATTTATTTATCTATTTATTTATTTATTTTTATTTATTTTACATTTGTTAACCGGGAAAGTCTGACTGGATACAGGCCCATTTTCAGCGGAGGCCCAGAGAGAAAAGCTCCAAATGTACAAAAACAAGTGTAAATACAGTGAAATTATTACAGTGAGTTATCACAAAACTGAGAGTTTTTAACGATATGTACACACAGGTATATGTTTTTCTCACATACACACAGCAAAGATAAGAAGCAAGTAGCTGAGAAAGAAATAGCTAAAGATTTCATCTGAAAAAGGAAAACACATATATTAAGGTGGTTATCATACATGGTGTAGTGTTAACTTTAAATCTTTCCAGTAGGTGGGTGATACATAGAATTTTAAACAGTTACAGAGACAGAGTTTTATTTTTGTAGTGAGGTTCTCATTTATGAATTATGATTGAGTGGGAGTTAGTCAGGGTTTGTAGAGGGACAAAGCCACTGTATTTTTAGGTATTTCCTAAGGGATGTTTTGAATTGGATAAGGAGGGGTCAGTGGTGAGTTCAGCATTACCAGCAGAGTTGGAGAATAGTGATTCACTAGCTGAATTGTTGGTTTTAACAGTTTGCACTAGCAATTTTTTGGAAGAGCGAAGGGATTTTAGGTTACTGTAGGAGGTAATAATATTTTTCAGTATGGGTGTATTGTTTGGTTGTTAGAGGATTTTGTGAACAACTATTAGTTGGTTATATTGCAGTTGATAGGGTAGTTCAAGCCAGTCTAACGATTGAAGGTTACGGCAGTGATGGGTTTTATAAGCTGATCCTGTGCAAATCTGGCAGTGTTATTGTAGCACGTAGTAAATTTACTGAGGTTTGATTTGCTTAGGTTTACGAAGATGGGTGAAGCATAAAGAAAGGTCGATAGCAGATGTGTACGGGCAATAACAGTTCTAGCAGATGGGGTTAGGAATGGTTTAATCC
This sequence comes from Protopterus annectens, assembly GCF_019279795.1. Lineage (NCBI taxonomy): Eukaryota > Metazoa > Chordata > Ceratodontiformes > Protopteridae > Protopterus > Protopterus annectens. Next base: position 1,004,942,612 of record NC_056728.1, read on the forward strand.
TGTATAAAGAACCTAATTTTTTATTAACTGTTTTAACAGTTTTGTCTGTCAGCATCAAACTTGAGGTTGTTGTCGATGATCACTCCCAGTAGTTTAGTACTAGGTTCTGGGGAAATTATGGTACCATTGTTAGATATTATGGTGAGAGGTAGTGAGGGGACCTTGTGACTGGGGGAGAAGAGTAATAGTTTGGTTTTATTTGGGTTTAATAGTAGTTGGCGACAAGTGAGCCAGTTCTCTACTTTGCTGAAAGTGATATGAGACAAGGATTGTAAATCTGTGGGGGAGGTGGCAGAGCAGATTAGAGAGGAGTCATCTGCATACTGAATGCAAGTTGCATCAGGGATGACTTTGTACAGGTCATTAATGAATATGGAGAATAGGAGCAGACCTAATATAGATCCCTGTGGGACTCCAAGGGGGACTGGTAAAAGGGACGATAGGTTATTCTTCCATAGTACAGCTTATTGTCTGTCACTTAGGTAAGAATGAAACCAGGTAATTGCTAGGTTATCTATGGAGAGTGATTTTAATGTGTTTAAGAGTAGCTGGTGATTTACCATATCAAATGCCTTGGATAGGTCAAGGAAGAGGGCTGAGGAGAGTTTGTTGTCATTATGGTTTTGATTTATTATATGGGAGAGGGAGAGACGGGCTGAGGTTATACTATGGCAAGGTCTAAATCCATGCTGGGAGGGGGCTAGGAGAGTGTTTTGATTCAGATAGGCAAGAAATTGCTTGTGGATACATTTTTCCATTATTTTAGCAAAGGGAGACAGAATGGCTATAGGCCTATAATTTGAAAGTTCAGTGGAATCCCCCCTTTATGAAGAGGAACAATGTGGGAGATTTTCCAGATGTGGGGGATATAGGCTTCGTGGATAGCTCTATTGATTAAAATTGATATGGGGTATGCTATTTCATTAGTGGCTTTTTGGAGATATTCTGCAGGTAGTAGGTCTGCTGAAAGGGTGGTGGATTTCAGTTTTTTTAAGCAGGGACTTAATAAAAGATGTTGTTACTGGATCAAGCTTAAAAGGGATCTTATTATCAGGTGTGGGGTTGGTGGTACTTGGGGTATAGGAAGATAACTTATTGGCTAGGGATTGCATGGTTTCTGTAAAGAAAGTGTTAAAGGTGTTAGCAACAATTTTAAGAGGTTGTTGGAGGGTAGTTAAGGGGGTAGGGGTAGTTGATTGGCCTGGGTGGAGAAGTTTGTTTATGCCTGACCAGAATTTCTGTGGTTGATTTTGGTGCTTTTGTTGCAGATTACAGTAGTAATTCTTTTTGTCTAGCATACTAGTCTTCTTTGTATCATTTCTCAGCTGTTTATATATAAGGTGGTCTTTTGGGGATTTAGTGGTTCTCCAGGAGGTCCACGCTTTGTTTCTGCTAATAATTTTTTGTCCTGTATCATTGGACAGCCATGGTGCTACTTTGTTATTGGTTCTGATAGTGCATGGGGAAGCATGGTTATCCAGGATAGCAAGAAATGTAGAGTTAAGGTATGAGACCGCTTCATCTAGTGGAAGTAGCCATAGGCTGGACCAGTCACATGTGTTAAGTTCATTTTGAAATTTAGTCTGAATAAAGTTCTTACAGCTTCTAATGGTTTTAAAGGAAGATTGTTGAGGGATGTAATTTCTTTTTCTGATTATATAGGTCAGGAAGTGATCACTAAGTCCTCAGGTAGGGTGCCTGTTTTATATATCTGGGGTAGGTTGTTTATTAATATCCAGTCGAGGATACTTTCCTTTTTGTTAGGCTTATTGATTCTGGTTGGGGAAGATATCATCTGGGAGAAGCCATGCAAATTTATATGGGTGGAGGGGAAGTCTGAAGAGCAAGTATTCCAGTCGATATTAACATCCCCGAGAATAATAGTTTCCTGGGGGCAGTTAGTGGAGAGCCATTGGAGGATACCCTCCAAGGTATTTGTGTTGTCACCTGGGGAAATATAGATTTATGCAATGTTTATAGATTTGCGTTTGTTGAGTTGGACCTTTGTGATGAGTATTTCTGCATTGTTAGTAAACAAGGCATTTGGGGTACTAGTTTTGGATACTTCCAGAGTGGATTTATACAAGATGGCTACCCCCTTCCTTTCTTAGAGATGCAATCAAGTCTTAATATAGTGTACCCTAGGAGTATAATCTCATTATCAATGGTAGTAGGCTTGACCCAGGTCTCGGTAAGGCATAGTATATCAGGGGAGTGGACATCCAGGAGGGCATGTAAGTAGTGGATTTTCTTGTTTATACCTCTAATGTTTAGGTGACACACTAGAAGTGAGTTGGGGGCATTATTTGAGTTTTGTAGGATAGTATGGGTGTTATTTGTGGGGCTGATAGTAACAGGTGGGGTTGGGCCTGGGTTAGGGTGGATGTCACCATCCATTATGAGGCTAGGTGGTAATCTAATACCAAGTTTTTGGAGTTTTAATAAGAGTTTGTGGTAGTATTTAGTTCTAAGATTAATATATGAAGCATGAATGGGATGCTGAGTTTTTGTGTTAGAAGAGTTTGATGAGAGGTGGGGTAGTGGTTGGTTAGAATGATGTGGCTGATCAGTAGTACTGGTTTTGGTTCTAGGGTAGTGGGTGCCAGGGAGGTGTTGGTATTCATAGGCTGTGAGAAGATAGAGAATTATAAGTGGGGGTATTAGGCAGTAATTATAGTTTGAAGAATTGTTAAAAGTATGTGGAGGCATTTGTAGGGGTATTTGAGTAATGCTTGTTTACAATAGAGTTGGGGTGTTTATAATTAGCATATAGTGAGAGACTGGAAAGAGTTTGAGTAATAGGGCTGGGTCCTGTGAATGATTGGATAATGCTGATTGATTCTGATGAGTGGGAGTGGTGTCAGATGAGGGGAGAGTGGCAAGGTGATAATAAGTGTACGACAACTGGGGGGGGCAGGTGGGAATTGGGGGCAGGGTAGGGGAGCAGAGTGAGCCCACAGGGTGAATGGAGCGGGTAGAGCCAAAAGAAGAAGAAGATCGAGGAGAATAGTTAGTGGAGTGCTGAAGTCTAACGGTAAGTGTGGTGAGATATATAAGAAGGTAAGGGGCTTAAAAAAGATAGAAGTGGGATTACAGCAGAGTGATATAAGGAAATATTTGTATGGTTATACTGGGACCACAGTGTGAGAGAGAACAATAATAAAGAGATGACTAGGAACTGTGTTAGGGGGATTCGATGAAGAGTAACTAAAGGGATTTAGAGACACTAAAGCTAATAGTATGGAGCCACCTAGTGGGCAGGAGGGGCACTTGGATGCACTAATAGTATGGAGCCACCTAGAGGGCAGTGGGCTACTTACATGCAAGCACACTACTGGGGATTCCTATGAAGCAAGACAGAAAAGCTACGTCAAAAGATGGTGCCTTTCTACATCAAGCTTTTTGATACCTCTGTAATTAAGCAGGAGTGGGAGGGGAGGTGTGCAGGTTCAAAGTGGGGGGGGGGGTAAACACAAAGTAATGCAAGGTTGTGAGTCAGAAAAAAATGGACTACGCCAGCTGCTAAAAAGAAAACAGGAAAACCAAGCTAAGTTAATTCCAGATCAGTATGGTGCAGTATTTTCCTAATAACTACAAATGTTATTTTACTAATCTAGTACAGAGTGATAAAAAGGACCACCACTTCTGCAGGGAAAAACAAAGGAAGTATGGGCTGCAGGTACATAGGTAAACTTTTTCCAAGAGAAAGTAGTTTTAAGTAATTGACCTAGGAGTACTATAGGAAGAGAGAAATGGGGGGGGGGGGGCAGTAGTGTGCACGCGTACAGTGAAAGGGCAAACAGTCTTCAGTTTGGAGGACAGATTAAATACAACTCTAACATACACTAGTGTAGCTGAAAGCAGTTTAGTGTTCCACCAATACAGGGACTCACAGTGCAGGGCAACTAGACAGCCTTGGGTTGATTGGAGGTTGGCCAAGATACAGGATGTAACTTTTGCTGAGGGGAACTAGTGTAGCTGAAAGCACTTTAGTGTTCCATCGATGCAGGGTCTCACAGTGCAGGGCAACAAGACAGCCTTGGGTTGACTGGAGGTTGACCAAGACACAGGATGCAACTTTTGCTGAGGGGAATGCGAGCACACTACTTGGGATTCCTATGAAGCAAGGCAGAAAAGCTAAGTCAAAAAAAAAATAGACAATAATAATTAGTACAATGGGAAATTCAAACACTAAACCCCCTTAGTTGTCCTACAACACAGCAGTTCTAAAAACACTCATATCAAAAATATTATCGTAAATATTACTAAAACCTTAAAAATTACTATTAGGTCTACTAAAGCAGCCCATGCACATAGGTTACCATCTAAAGCTGCGGACAATTATTAGTTCTTATTCAGCTACATTAGGAAACAAAGGAATAAAACCCAGTATTGTTCTGAAATTATTAAAAGTGGTACCATATATTAGACCTCTCAACTATCCCTATTTTGGAGGGACATTCCTACTTTCAGGATTGATTTAGGATGTCCCTATTTTTGGAAGTATGGGTCTATTTTCAGGTTTCATTTACCTCCTTGCATAATTTTCTGACTGCATCTCATTACATGTGATTTTTTGAAGCTGTTTAGTGTATAAAAAACACACAACATGAACAACATCCTTGTGGAAACAATAATTTAAAGAAAGAGAACATACATCTTATGTCTCTCTTTTTCTGAAGCAAAAGTAAATGACCTTCTGGGCAGAATTTTGCAATATAGTTTATTAATCTACAGACTTTACACTGCATTTTTAATAATGTGTTCATGTTTTCAAACATTTTTCTCATTCTGTTTAAAAACATTTCCAAGTAGTATCCCACATTCCTACTGGAAGTGGGAAGAGTTTTGTGCTGTTTGGTATGCAAATTGTATGCTAATTAGATGTCCAGATTTTTAGGTGGATGTTTCTATTTTTCAAGGGCCTTTGTTCCTATTTTCACTATTTACAGACTGAGGCGTATGCTACCTATTCAGACCCAATAGACACTGGCAAAATGCTAGCAAACAAATTCAGTGTTACTTTTATGCTATCAACTTCTTTCTGTCAAGCTGTTTAATCTAAGTTTAACTGTGGGTTTTGTCCCAGAAGATTGAGGTACTGCATCGTTGATGCATCTATACAAGAGAGACCCTATCACTGATCCATCAACCTGACAAGTCTCATCTGCAAAGCGAAGAAACATGTTATAACTGATATTGTAAACTATGATATGAAAAATATCATTCATCTTGACCTGCAGCAGTTTGAGTTTGTTATGGGAAAATCCTGCCTAATGAATTTGGTTAACTTCTTTAAGAGGTTGCACTGGCTGATGAAAAAGTCATACTATTCACACAGTGTATCTTGACCTAGCATTTGAAACCATACCCCATGTTGTCACTGCATACAAGCTTAATGCCTTAAATAGATCCTTATGTGCTAAGATAGATAGCAAACTGGCTAAAAGACAGAACCCACTCAATATGAGTGGCAGGTGCCTCATCAGAAAGTATGAAAGTAATCAGTGGTGTCACCTGGGACTTACTGTTGGGACCCCTTCTTTTCAGCATTTATTTTTATGATCTCTAGAATGGAAAGCATGACGCTCTGGCTAATTAAGACTGCAGACCACAAACTTGAAGTTATTATAGCAATAACCCATGCCTGGGTGTGGGTAATGCTGGATTTACCCACGGTTGGCGTGGTTGGGTCACGAGGGCGAAGCCCGAGTGGCCAAACAAAGCCAACCGTGGGTAAATCCAGCATTACCCACACCCAGAAGTGGGTTATTGCTATTAAACAATGACATTATTTAAGAAAAAAAATAATTACTTTTCTTAAATAATGGCATTGTATAATGCCTCCTTGCTGCCCTTCCGCAGCTGTCTGGTATTCTGCGGCAGTTCTGATGTACTGCGCATGTGTATGCCTATGCAGTACATCAGAGCTGTGGGCAAAAGCAACGGAGAAAGCAAGATCTCCATTGCTTTTTACTGTTTCGCTATGTTAAATGGGTTTAACATAGCGAGACAGCTTTAAAAAAAGCAACGGAGAATCTCCGTTGCTTATTTTAAAGCTGTCTCGCTATGTTAAACCCATTTAACATAGCGAGACAGGTTTAAAAAAAAAGCAACTGAGAAAACAAGATCTCCATTATGCTTTTTACACACTGTCTCGCTATGTAAAAGGAGTTTAACATAGCAAGACAGCTTTAAAAAAAGCAACGGAGATGTCCGTTGCTTTTTTTAAACCTGTCTCGCTATGTTAAACTCCTTTAACATAGCGAGACAGTGTTTTAAAAAAGACTTATACTAATGGAAAAAGTCCGGGCGACCAGACCTTTTTCCATTAATATAAGTTGATTTACAACATGCACGCTGACCAATCAGCGTGCACGTTTTGGAATATTAATGGGGGGGGTCATGGTATAATGTCAAGTACTTCTCTGATACGGTAACCCTTCAGCAAGAACATAATCATGTAAATAACTAGTGTACTGAAACTAGGCACAAATAAATTCAGAAATGTGAAATAATCACACATTTGGTAGACAAACCTTCCCCTCAGCATACAGCAGACACAATACCCCACTTCAAAATGAGAAAGTTGTAGGGGAACATAGGTTGAAAAGTCCTTCATCTTTCAGTTATCATGTGACAAGTATCTGCAGCTAATTGTCAAAGGAATATTATTCATATCTAAAGAGGTTAATGTTCTCTTAGCATTGATTATGTCAGTTATTGAGAATAAAGCACCTTTCAGAATGTACCTCCATAGACTTATCAAACAACTAGAAAGACCCAGAGGTTTGTAACTAAAAGATCATGGGCTTAAAGAGTCTGCTATACCAAAGCAAACTGAAAACACTCCTTTTATTTAGACTCTTGAGGGGAGATCTGTGCCTTGCTTTTCATGTTATTAGATACCCAGTTGTCCTCAATTTCTTGCATTTCCACAAGTCTGATATTTCCACAAATACCAAAACCTGGGACCTGAATCTTCACCAGCAGATGAAAAAAAAATAACAATGGAGAGACAGAGTCATCATGCAGCATCTCCCCCCGCAGATGAAGCAGTGCGATATGCTATCATCCTTCAAATGGGGCCTAGATAATTGGATGGGCACCCACAAATTCAGCCTTGGCTTGACTGGCCAGCCCTCCATGAGAAAGGGGTTATGGCCAATGATTGAGTACTGCCAAATTGTAAACGGTCACAAGACTCAGCTGGATTTAATTCTTATGAATCATTTGAATCAAAACTGATGAGGAGATAAATTGGTTCTAGAGAGGCATTATCAAGGTATATTGTAAAGTATCTCACTTGAATTTAATAATTATGCCAGCATTGGTTAGAATCTGTCTTTTAGAGACATGATCACTGGAGGGTTTATGAAGTTCATATGCGATGACTGTGTAGGTCTCATTCTTCTTGTTTATTTGGCCAAAAAAGCTGTGGTCCAGCCTAAGGAAGCTGAGAGTTCTGCTTTAATTAAAGGATACCTGCTTATTCAGGACTAGATAAAGTTATAGGTTCTATCAAGGGATAGTTCAGAGGCTAGACCCAAGAGCAATGCTAGTAATTTTAAGTAAAAGATAGATTCAGTTACAATCTGCAAGTAACTAGAGAAATTATCAGACAAAATACTGCATAATATTTTATTCCACCAAAAGGTATTATTATTACACTTCACTCACTAAAAATCATATCAGATGTGGTGCTGGACTCAGTGAAAAATTATTTGCAAACTGCTGGAGATGGAGACTCTAAAGTGACTTACACCTACCTACATGGTGGTCACCATAAAGCTAGTACATTCTTTTCTAGCTACTTGATGTTTATATTCAGTTTTCTTAATTGCTCACCTCTTTAGGTGTTAACATTCCTGAGGAGTTGAATTAAATTGTATGGAGCCCACCTATCCACAGACAAGGTTTTAGATATGGGACAATAGATCTACCATGTTATTGTAGGCATGAAGAGTCACTGGAACATATTCCTCAAAGAATAGTACAAGCCAAGTTGTTTGACTTTGCTATGAAAGTTATATATGCAAATGATTTTCTGAGTACCTTGTAAGATATGTTTCTTTTTCTCAGAAATAAGCATAGAATTACCTCATTTTATAACTGGAAATGTTTTAAACCTCCATGGGTTGAATAGCTGAATGAGGTAGCAGGTGTTGGGCTTCAAAAATTGCTGCAAAGATTTTGCTGCCATAGAGATTAGTGAAGTCACTGGGTGCAGGATCTTTAATGTACTGTGTAACAGTTTAAGGAATTACGAAGTATGCAGTCTTTTACACATTACAGGAGTTCACAAGTTTGAGTGCAGCTAAAAACCTGCTGGCCTACAAAAGGGTCACACATTTTACTTTTCATGTATGCATCAAGGTTATTTTTGAAAGAACTTAATGAATGAAATAATTCTGGTATGTGTTGTACATCAAAACTTTCAAGTTTTATTTCTTTTATTAGTATTTATCTGATCCTTTTTTTTTTTGTTTCCCCCAGTGGTGTGTTTCAGGAATAGACTCTCAAGTAGAACTGAATCAGACATTATGCTACAGTAAAGGCAGAGGCCACCTGTTAAGTAACCTGTAAGAAAATAATAACAGTTTATATGATACACATCATCGTACCATAAAATCTTAAGAAGTAGTTCACCTTAGCATACACTTTTCTGGTTTTTCAGATTCTCTGTAAGATAAAACACTTATTCTTGGTTTGGATAGAAAGACCCCATTTTGGAACATTCCACTACACATTAATTACTGAGAGCTTTTTTTGTGAAATGTCACAGGAGAAATGGGTTTCTTGGGAGATTTAGTGCAAGAAGTGGAGAGCAGGACCACGCTGGCTTAATTTCTTCATTTAGTTGATAAGTACATCTACTAAAAGAGGACTGCTGGAAGTGTCAGCATTTCTCCCATGCCCTGATCAAAGCCTTTTTGAGTGAAATCTTCATTCAGAGAGAGTTCAGTCTCTATGGGAGTCATTTTTCAGGAAGCATCTTAGTTGGTCAGCTAACTGCCGGCAAACCTGACAACTCCCATGTTGTCAAGTTAAGGAGTGCAGTGATATCAACGCATCTATATTATAATAACAAATGCTTAAAATGTCGAACACATCTTTGTCGACACGTTTTAAGCGAACACTCATAAGCGAAAGCTGAAAAAGTTGAAACTGACATACTCAAAATATTTTAGTTGTCCAACACGAATCCCCCACTGCCGCATTGAACATGAACTGCAAACACAGTAAATTTCACTTGTAATGAACACCCTAAATATAAGCCACAATCCTTCTAGTTTGTACAGTAAATGAAGTGGCCATACCAATTGCCAACAGTAAATCTCCAAAATTACACTTGACCAAAACGGCACTTTCCTGAAACACAAGCCAGTTAACACACATACACTAATTTTTCTTTCATTTTTGCAGGGGGGGTGCTCCCCCCTGCACCCCCCCCATGTGGGGGGCTTTGCCCCCTACCCTCCCTGCTAATTATATATACCAATTCTGTGATTGCACTAAAATGAACGTAAACATGCATAATTCATAATGTACACATCTTTACATCACTGCTACATTTGCATGTGTTGGCCAACTATAACATTTCAAACTTAACGTTTTAGATCTTTAGAGATTTCGCTTATAAGAGCGTTCGCCTAAAACGTGTCAACAAACTGGTGCTCGACAATTTAAGCGTTCATTCTTATAATATAAACCTCAAAATGCACTCCCTTGAGGCACTCCTTAAAATGGAGAACATCGATATCTGTGCAGTGACTGAGACCTGGTTCAAGGGTCCAGAGAGCACCCCTGCATTACTAAGCTATAACTCATACCACACTTTTCGGCCTCCTAACCTGGACCGGAACACCAAAGGCAGAGGTGTGTCCATATTCATTAAGGATATCCACACCTCCAGGCTAGTTGCTCAGTATAATGCATCAGAGGTTAGCCAAGTGCAACTAACTCTGGGCAAAACTGCAATCCAAATTGTAGCTTGCTACAGATCCCCCACCATGCCCCAGGATTCCCACTCCTCTTTTCTTGATATTCTGTAAAATATTAGGGTTCAACCAAACACCCTAATAATGGGAGATTTCAACTACCCCACCATTAACTGAGAAAACTACTCATGTACCAACTCCTTCACTCAACGCTTTCTGGAATTCATAAATTCCAATGCCCTGGATCAACTTATCCACACCCCCACCAGGGGCAACAATATCCTTGACCTAGTCATTACCAACATGAGTGACCGGTGTTCCACACCTGAAGTCAACTCCTCATTGGTCAGATCTGACCATAAGCTAATCACCCAAGATATCCACATCCCGTCCCCACCCCCCATTAAGGAAATCACTGTAAAAAATTTCTCCAAAGCCAACTTTATGCTTCTTAAGACAGAAGTGGCGAACTTCATGACACCCATGCAGATGGACAATACAGTTATGACTGCTGAATCCTACACAAATGCACTCTATAAGCACTTACACGAGTGCATGGATCGTGCTATCCCAAACAGAACCAAGATGCTATCCTCCAAAAAAAGGAAGCCAATCTGGTGGTCCCCTGCCATAAATAAACTCTACAACAGAAGGAAGAATCTGTTGCAAAAGAGAGTAAAATTCCATGAGTGGAGGAGATCCCTGGTCAGCCTCAGTAAGAAGCTGAGATCCCTTATACGATCCTCCAAAGCTTGCTATGAAAACAAAATTGCCACTGATTCTAGGGACAACCACAAAGCATTCTATAGCTATGTCAAGAATCTCAATGGCAACACCCAGATCTGCTCTGAGTTACAGCACAACACATGAAAATTACATAACCAACTGATATTGCCAACGTCCTGGCAGATACGTTCGGTGATAACTTTACCCCCCTCTCACCACCTAAAGGGCCCATGTCTATACAGGAAGAATGCAGAGACTCTGCAATCACAACTACGCAGGTATAAGCTGCACTCTCTAAAGCCAAAAACACAGCATCCATGGGACCGGACAACATCCCAGGCTGCGTTTTACATGAACTTCAGAATGAACTGGCTCCCCACCTAAGCACCTAAGCATCATAGCCTCACATCAGGCTTTGTGCCCACTGAATGACGCACAGCAACAGTTATCCCACTCCACAAAGGGGAGCCACCACTGATCCTGGGAACTATCACCCTATTAGCCTGACGAGCCTGGTCTGTAAGGCCATGGAATGTATCATCATAGAACTCATAAACAAAGACATTGGTAACCTCCAAACTTTGGACCCCACCCAGTTTGGGTTTGTGAAAGGCAGATCATGCCTCCTGGACCTGATCGACTTCTTTGAGGCAGTCACCAAAGCTGTAGACAAGGGTAAGGTGGTTCACACAGCCTATCTTGACCTCACCAAGGCTTTCGACACCATCACCCATTCTGGATTATAGCTAAACTCACTAAACTAGGTATAAATCCCTACATCACAAGATAGGTTGCCAATTGGCTCACTGACAGAACCCACACTGTAAAAGTTGCAGACTCCAAAAATGACTTCAAACCAGTGACAAGTGAAGTACCACAGGGTTCAGTCCTGGGACCGCTCCTGTTTGGAATCTACTTCTCTGAAGTATAGGCTAACACAGAAGGCCTTTGGCTAACGAAATTCGCAGATGACTGCAAACTAGGAGCCATAGTTGAGTCCCCAAATGATGTGGACATCCTACAGAAGGGCCTCACTGAGACAGATGCCTGGTGTCAGAGCCATGGCATCAAGCTCAATGCCAAAAAGTGCATTGTCATCCCCTTTGGTAAAAACTCTGTACCCATGAACTACCACATAGGCGGCAGTCTACTTAATGCTGAATGTGTGATAAGAGACCTGGGGACCCAGGTGGACAGTAGTATCTCCTTTGATAATCACATCGCTACAGTAGTCAGGAAATCCTTCTATGTGGCACACCTCATCACAAAAGGGTTCTCATCTAGGAAAAAAGAGGTCATTGTTCCCCTCTACTCGACACTCATTAGACACATTATAGACTACAACGCCCTTTTGGAATGTACCTCAAAAGACATCTGCAGCAGCTGGAAAGGCCACAGAAGTACCTCACAAAGAGGATTACTGGCCTCAAACAGATGCCCTACACTGACCGTCCCAAAAAACTCCAGCTTTACTCTGTAGCATATCGCCTACTCCGAGGTGATCTCTGCCTAACATATAAAGCTATGTCAAACCTAGAGCTGTTGGACATGCTACACCTAAAGAAATCCCAATCCCTCCAAGCTACACAGTCTAGGGACCTAAACCTTGTCACCACAATAAACAGTACATGCTGGAGGGATAGAATCCTGTCCCAGAAACTTCCCATACTCTTGGAACAAGCTACTCATCTATGTCAAGCAAAGTTCCTCATTTGCACGCTTCAAGAAAAATCTTGATAAGTGGATGGGAAATAGGAAATACACCCCGGGGATCACTTCAGTGGCTCTGCTCGACAGGGGCACAGGAAAATAACTTTCTTGGGTGGCGTAAGCCAGGAAACCTTGTTGGCTAGGCTTACTTAGGCCCTTGGACCGATAGCCTAGTACCTACCTATGAACCTATATAAACAGAGTGCAAGGTATTCTAGAATGATTTTTAACTGGTGTATACAAGTGGTTGATGAGTCTGTATTTTGTTACTGAACTGAATAAGTATCAGTATTATGATATACTTCAAGGTTTAAGGACAACCATGTGCTCTTCTGGGAGGGCTGCTGCACAAAGGTTCAGTGTAAGTATTGTATGTGAAGAGTTTAATGCTTAATCACCCAATACATTACAGAAATTCTAGTTTTGCCCTTCAGTGGAAAGCATATGGTAGCTAACTTCCTGCCAGTGGCAACAGTTTTAATAGTACAGGTTGATTCAGCAACTGTTCCATGATGTGTTCTGTCAGTGAGCCAGATGTTTACCCATCAACTGATGTAAGGCTAATCCACAGCTTGGGGGGTTTGTCACTGATACCTGCATGTGTGATTGTGTCAAAACCCTAGGGCTCATCACAATAGGCAGAATACACTGTCTTACCTTACTCTAGGCCTATCACATGGAATCAATGTGCTGTGACACCATCATAGATCTCCTGTGGTGTGAACAAGCACATACACCTTCCTAATACCATGGAATACAATTCAACACACCCTCCAAATGGCCTGTGTTCCCATACAAAGGTATACATCAACATGCATCCACCTGTGTTGTGGGGACATCACCTGATGCATGCATGTATAGAGACATCCTAACTTTCCTTGCCTGTGATGTACGCCAACATGCCACCATGGACCTCTGCTACATATATACTAGTAATTTTTCAGGTGTATGAAACAGACCTGTGTGATATGTTACTGCTACATCAGGTCCATTACGTCTGATAGATGTCCTTAAAGAGGTCATCAAGGGGATAAATGATGACAACAATATCATCTTGTGGAGCTTCAACAGTTAAAGGCATTTGACAAAAAGTCACACTGTGGTACTCAGTCAACACTGTCACATGTGGCCAGAAACAGCTATATCAGCCAATGGTTAGACCAGTGTATGACAAATGTGGCATCGCAGTATGTTGAAATGTGTGATATGACATATATCTCAGGTCCAGTGATCAGGTCAGTACATCAGGGGTGTCTGCTAGGCCCTTGCATAAGTTAAGTAATGGATATCACAGATGACATACACATGCTGTACCCAAACAGCTGCCGGAAGGACTACAGCTTGTGGGCAATCTTTGATTACAATTGTGATATTAGTATAATACACACAGTATCAACACATACCAGAGTCTGCTGCCACAGCCACAACAACACCTGCATTAACGAGACACATGGAGGATGTGTTACATCAAGAAACAGACACAACACCCAAGTATAATGTGGACATCACACCCTAGAATCACACCAATAGGTATGTGACCTGTTTCCTGGGGTAGAGGGTAAGTGGTACATCCACCAGCATCAAACCCCTCAACTATCCAGATTTTCACAGAATATCCAGATTTTTGCCACATATTTTCAGTCCGTCCCACTTAAAATTTGTGATTTTGTAGTAAATCACTGAGGACTGAAATCACTAAATAGTGACATAAATTTGAGTTTCAGACTTCATAGCCTTCAGAAAATGCCTGCTAAAACAAAGCATGTTACTATAGCAACTTTCTAAGTTTGTAAGATCAATATTTTAAATCTGTCACTATTTTTGTGCCTTTGTCCACCCACTATTTTAGACTCTGTCCAGATTTCTTGCATGAAGAGGTTGTGAGGTATGACCAGCATGTGGTCACAGTGCTGACTACTCCCTTGACTGTAACCCAAGTACTGGATATGTGAAGGACATGTACATCAGAGGGCATAATAACATCATAGTTCCCAGCCTTCATCACACCAGTAACTGAGTACAATGCACCCTTTTCCATGTACCTCTTTACACATGTTCCAGTGATGTGTAACTGAAGTGTACCACCTTTGTCACACTGTACTGTCACACATCTTATTGGCCATACCTAGGTACTCTTTCTGTGGAATATGACTGATGGTGCAGAGCACCAATCAAGTTGTTACACCAGGTGCATGTGTGCATCTGTTCTGCTTATGCACACACTACACACATTGGTGTTTGACAACATTAATGGCATGTCCATCATTTGTGATAGTGTGAATTGTGTCATTGATATATGCCATGCACACAAGGCAGCGAGCCTGGAGTGCCCATACTGTAACATACAGGTATAGTAGTGTCCCTCCTAACACCTCCTGCAGATATTACAGTACCAGGACAGTGTGAGTGGTTACCCTCATAAAGTGTAGATGTATTATGCTAGTTGTGCAGTGTGTGTGCAGGCTCATCTGTTATCACTCTACATCACATATGTTATGTTAGAGGCATGGGATCCATGGTGGTATTATTCAGATATTGTCAATGATTGTGGTTGGTTCTTGTAATGTTTGCCATGATCCTTTACCTGTGGCCACCATGCTGGAGACCTCTGCTGAGAGTACAGTCATATTCAGGTGTATCACTTTCCAATATGCATCCTACCTCAGTTGTATATCAGATCCCTAATAGATGTCCTCTGCATTATTCATGCAAGGATGCTTATCTGAAATACACATCCTCCCCATTGTTATGTCACCTTGTGTGACAGTCACAGACAGCACATTTTCACTGTACAATCCATACTGTACCATATAGATATGTGCTTGGTGTTGCTGCTACAACCATCTTCCATTGACATGCCCTGCTCTGCTGTACGTGCAGGAGTTTCACCTGTACTCTTTCCCTGTGTTCATTCCTACAATTCATCTGTGTGTCCCTATTCAATAGACACACTTCCCCTGGGTGATCATTTTACATGGCAGTCTCATGTCCTGTTACAGATCATTAACTCAGCTTCATGACAGAATGGCAAGCATGGGATATGACAATACTCTGTACTGTAGGTACTGTGTTTGAACAATATACTTCACATTCATACCTCTCAACTGACCAGATATTCCCAGGATGTCCAGATGTTTTCCTTATCAAATATGTGGCTTTCTGCCATATCACTTTGATGACTTCTGAACTGCTATGACTCAGTATTACAGACATTTGATGAATACCTCTCATCTGTCCTGATCTGTGCAAAATGTCAATTTTTGTCTCATATTTGTGATCTTTTCCTCATAACATATTGTTTTCCTGGCAAATCAATGACATGTCATTGAAAAATGCAGTCAGTAACTGATGATGGACATTTCAGTTTCAAATTTCATGCTCTTCAGAAAGTTCATGCTCATGTACAACCTATATAATCTAGCAACTTTATAAGTTTGGATGTGGAATATTGACAATCTATCCCAATTTCTGGCCCTTTGTCCCCCCACTGTTATGGTTCTGTCCACATTTCTTGCTCTAAGAAGTTGAGAGTGCTACATTCAGACACATTCCTATGTGATATCTATGTCAAATATGTCCCTATTACTGATTTGTTGTCCTCTCATTAAGTTGGCCTTTGTGCAGATGTGTTGCACTAACAGAATAACAGCTATTTGTACAGCCATACCTCTCAGCTGTACAGTTTTCTTCAGAATGTGCAGATGTTGCCTCATATTCTGTTGTACTTCTCATACAACTGTGTTTTTTTTCTGGCAAATCATTATTAAAGTATTGAAGTCTGAAGTCAGAAAATAGTGACAGACATTTGAGTCTCAGACTTCATACCCTTCTGACAAATCATGGGACTGCAAAACCTGTCATTCTATCAACTTTCTAAGTTTTTAAGAGTAATATTTAATAAGTGTGTCCCGAGCATACCTCTCAACTGTCCAGATTTTCACAGAATTTCAAAGCTTTTTTCCTCTTATTTTTGGTCTCTTCCTCATAAACTTTATGGTTTTCTGACTAATCACTAGTATGACCTGAGGATTAAAGTGACTAAAACGACATGCCTTTGAGTTTTGGACTTCCAGTCCTTCAGACAATGCATGCTAACACAAATTCTGTTTTTCTAGCACCTGTCTATGTTCATAAGAGCAATATTTATCATGTGTCCCTATATTTGTGCTGCTGACTCCGCATTCTGTCATGCTTTGTCCAGACTTCTTGTGCCAAGAAGTTCAGAGGTATGGTCCCTACTTGTCATCCTTAATTGCCCCCACATTATTTATGGATTTTGTCCCTGTTTTATGCTATAAGAGACAGCCACAGTGGTCAAAGTGAGTAAATAATAACATGCCTTTGAGTTTCAAACTTCATGTCCTTCAGACAGTGCATGCTAACACAAATTATGTTATTCTAGCAACTTTCTACATTTATAACAGCAGTATTTAACATGTGTGCCTATATTTGGCCATTTGTCCCCACATTATATCATGTTTAGTCCAGATATCTTGCTCTAAGAGGTTGAGAGATCTGTATTACTTACAATGTGTACTGTTCATGTAATGTTCATGGGTGGCAGCAAAGCTGCATTCTGAAAACTCCAGTGTTCTATCAATTTTCTAAGTTTGTTAGAGCAATATTTAAAAAGTGTCCCTATTTCTGGCCCCTTTTCCCACCCATTATCAATGGCTTTGTCCATATGTCTTGCTCTAAGACGTTGAGAGCTCTGCATGACTTACGATATATACTGTTCATTGGGGGGGGGGCATGACAGCATTCTGAAAAACCCAGTTCTACCAATTTTCTAAGTTTGTAAGAGTAATATTTCAGAATTATCTCTATTTCTGGCCCCTTTCTCCACCATATTATTGAAGGCTTTGTCCAGATGTCTTGCCTTAAAAGGTTAAGAGGTATGCATGACGTGATGTGTACTGTTCATTTGGGGAGGAGCGGACTGTCTGTGCTCTCCTTTACATGCACTAGCCATCTGTGTTGATTTACAAGGTTTCATGGCTCACAATACTGGCACGAGCTGAAAAACCTCACTTAGGTGCATCGCTCCTCATTAATATGCATTGTGCATTGCTGCACACCGACTGCGGTCATCATTATGGGTATACTCCATGTAGGCTTTGCATGGAGCCTACATGGAGTTTAACGAATCCTGCAGCATATATCTAAAGTACATTTGACTAAATGGTCAAATGACTGAATGCCATTGTTTACAGTGTTTGTAGGCAGGATTGTGCAGGAAAATGAATGTTTGACTGAAAACATTATAGTAGTTGGCATGAATTTGACAGTGTTCCCAGGTTATGGTAAGGGTTAGGTAAAGGGCACAGATGTACTGTTTTGCATGTTTGGCATGGTTTGTGTTCTGTGTCCTTTTGTCTTGAATAGTATTACTGTAAGGAAAAGGGTTTTTAGTTACATATTGTATAGGCTTAGGGTTAAGGTTAGGGTTAGAGTTAGAACACATGAGTAAGGTAGTGCTGTGCGGCTAAGCCCTCCCTTCCCACTTTATTCTTGTGTGCTATCCCTAACTCAAACCCTACACATTACATTACATTATTAAAAACCCTTTCCCTATCAGTACCACTACCAAGATGACACTTGATTTCACTTTTGTAGTTGGGGTGGATGATATAGGGAATTTTTAGCTGGATAGAATTTTTAGATATTTTGTTATTTGATATTATGTTTTGTGTTTTCAGTGTTTCATTATTTTCATATATTTTGAGGTTCAATATTTTGAGTTTTAGATATTTCATGACATACCCATAGATCTATATATCGATGTATGTTGTAGTGTAGAATGGTTTGTGACAAACAAGAGCAGTCCCTTAAATCATTTTTTTTTGAATTACAAATCATATTTATTGACAAATGAAATTCAGAAAAGAAATGTTTTATCATAAAAGTTAATTTGCAATCCAACATAACCAACATAAAGAAATTCACTTTTCTTTTCTAAACAAAACACTAGCAGAGAAACCAGTACTTTTAAAGCCCTCTAGACAGCGTTTCTCAATTCCAACAAAAGGGAATAGTAAAAAAGTTTCATCTTATTGTGACAATGTGAAGTATTGCCAGCTATGACAGGAAAAGTACGGCAGTGGATGTGTAACATATGCCAGCACAGCTAGCTGGAATTTTGTAAAGAATTACATGTCATTTGTATATCAAACTGATTTGCAGAAATGCTTGTGTTGAAAAATTTATTTGTAAAGCTGCTTGTGTTAAAAATGTACCAACAGTGTGTCCTGCTGGACAGAAAAAGAAATATACATGTATTATTGTAATTGTTTAAATGTATATGTTTTAATAGAGGACACTGGAAGATAAGAGGTTAATCTCAATCCATGTAACTTTGAAAATCATAAGAAATTAAATTACTTAAACTAGACCATAAAGATGTTATCTCACAGTTTTGAATTAAGCCAGAGATGCAGCGTCTGTAAGAAGCATGGTCTGGTAATCTCTGTAGGAACAGCACAAGTGTTAAAATTGATTTATGCATTCCAGGAGTTGCAGCAAATCTTAGCAAGGCTCTTTCTGTGTGTGTAGTATTGACACACGAGTGAGAAATCCTGACAGCTCCTAGCCAAGGGAAGTAGCATGGGAACCAGAAGTCCGATGACCAGATGTATGTGATGTCATTCTGTAATCCATCACTAAAAATGATATTTTAGTACTAGGCAAGACTAAAGTCTTATTCCACTCTGTTTTTATAACCGGGCAAAGAAGGATCTCTCACCTACTTCATCTTGCCTTGCTCTACTAAGTAACCAGGGAATTATAATTCTTTAGATCAGTCAGGAAAATATATTGAGATTAGTTCATAGGTTCATAGGTAGGTACTAGGCTATTGGCCCTAGGGCCTATATAAGCCTAGCCAAAGGTACCCTGGCTTTCGCCACCCAAGAAAATTATTTTCCTGTGCCACTGTCGAGAAGAGCCACAGAAGTGATCCCCAGGGTAAATTTCCTATCTCCCATCCAATCATCAAGATTTTTCTTGAACAGTGCTAATGAGGAGCTTTGTTTTATATAGATAGGCAGTTTGTTCCAGAGTATGGGAAGTCTCTGGGACAGGAATATATCCCTCAAGCATGTTCTGTTTATTGTGATGATGAGGTTTAGGTCCCTAGAGTGTGTAGCTCGTAGGGATTGGGATTTCTTTAAGTGGAGCATGTCTAAAAGCTCTGGGTTTGACATAGCTTTGTGTGTTAGGCAGAGATCGCTTCTGAGTAGGTGATATGCAACGGAGTAAAGCTGCAGTTTATTGAGGCGGTCTGCATATGGCATCTCTTTGAGGCCGGTAATCCTCTTTGTGAGGTATTTCTGTGGCCTTTCCAGTTGTTGTAGATGTCTTGTGAGGTACATACCAAAAGGGGCATTGTACTCTATAATGGGTCTAATGAGTGACGAGTAGAGAGGAACAATGACCTCTTTTTTCCTGGATGAGAAACCTTTTGTGATGAGGTGTGCCACATAGGAGGATTTCCTGACTACTGTGACAATGTGATTATCAAAGGAGAGACTACTGTCCACCTGTGTCCCAAGGTCTCTTATCACACTTTCAGTGTTAAATAGACTACCACCTATATGGTAGTTCATGGGTACTGAGTTTTTACCAAAAGGAATGACAATGCACTTTTTGGCATTGAGCTTGAGGCCATGGCTTTGACACCAGGCAACTGTCTCAGCAAGGCCCTTTTGTAGGATGTCCAAATCTTTTGGAGTTTTGATTATGGCTCCTAGTTTGCAGTCATCTGCAAACTTCGTTAGCCAAAGACCTTCTGTGTTGGCCTGTACTTCAGAGAAGTAGATACCAAACAGGAGAAGGCCGAGGACTGAACCCTGTGGTACTCCACTTGTCACTGGTCTGAAGCTGGATTTGGAGTCTGTACTTTCACAGTGTGGGTTCTGTTAGTGAGCCAGTTGGCAACCCATCTTGTGACATTGGGATTTATACCTAGTTTAGTGAGTTTATCTATAATTCCAGAGTGGGGGATGGTGTCAAAAGCCTTGGCGAGATCTAGATAGGCTGTGTGAACCACCTTACCCTCATCTACGGCTTTGGTGACTGCTTCGAAGAAGTCTATCAGGTTTAGGAGACATGATCTGCCTTTTACAAACCTGTACTGGGTGGGGTCCTGAGTTTGGAGATTACCAATGTCATTGTTTATAAGTTCCATGATGATATGCTTCATAGCCTTGCAGACCAGGCTCGTTAGGCTAATGGGGCGGTAGTTTCCATGGTCTGTGGTGGCTCCCCCTTTGTGGAGTGGGATAACTGTCACTGTGCACCATTCAGTGGGCACATAGCCTGAGGTGAGGCTATGATTGAACATGGTACTTAGGTGGGGTGCCATTTCGTTCAGTAGTTCATGTAGAACACAGCCTGGGATGTCGTCAGGTCCCATGGATGCTGTGTTCTTGGCTTTGGATAGTGTGTTTTTTACCTGTGCAGCCGTGATTACAGGAACTTTGCATTCTTCTGGTATAGAGATGGGCCCTTTAGGGGATGACAGAGGGGTAAAGTTAGCACTGAACCTATCTGCCAGGATGTTGGCAATATCCGTTGGTTCCGTATATTTAGTGCCATTGTGCTATAACTCAGAGCAGATCTGAGCGTTGCCATTGAGATTCTTGACATAGCTATAGAATGCTTTGTGGTTGTCTTTAGAGTCAGTGGCGATTTTGTTTGCATAACTAGCTTTGGAGGATTTTATGAGGTATCTCAGCTTCTTACTGAAGCTAACCAGGGAATTTCTCCAATCATGGGATTTTACTCTTTTTTGCAACAGTTTCTGTTTTTTCTGTAACTGTGTGAACCTGTCCACCTCTATTATTTTTAATATTTTCTGTGACTGAAGCTCTGGTGTTTATTCTAAATAGATATTTAGTAATTTCATGTTTTTATATTATTTATTATTATTTATTATTAAATATATTTAAACTTTTCATTGGGGCTGGTCTTTAAGAGAATATTGTAACCTTTGAGAGTACTCATATCTATTTGGTGACTTTGTGACCAGTCCTGAAAGCCTTACTGCATTGGTCAAACAGTATCATTTGTATTAATATTAATTTCATGCAGTATAATTGGGTACCCTTGTAAGAGCCTTAGGGTAGCTGGTTTTGGAGTGTCTGGTGGCAGTGTAACTATCACATAGTCTGAGCAAAAGGCGGCATATCTAGTAAATCTGTGCCAGCCTTTCCCAGGTGACTGTGTGTGTGTGTGTGTGTGTGTGTGTGTGTGTGTGTGTGTGTGTGTGTGTGTGTGTGTGTGTGTGTGTGTGTGTGTGTGTGTGTGTAAATCAAATCTCCAAGAGTGTGTGTGTCAACTGCTTGGAGCAGGGACATGAAGTACTGGTTTCACAGAGAGAGTGGTGGAGGACTTGGCTTGGACACTCGGCTGAGGACTCAACTCTATAGTGGTGCCAGTGAGCAGTCTTATTGGGGATCTGTAGAGAGAGGGAAAACCTGACCCCAGATTGAGAGTGTGTTCCCTGTGTGCATAGAACTGCATCTGGAAATACTGGGTGTATCCATTTTTGTTCCAAGAGGATGTCCCTCTCCAGTGTCTGTGGTGAGGATTTAGACTTATTGATCACTAGTCCAAAATGGGGACATCACATATTGTTGAGCAGTGGTGTGGATATTAATTGAGCTTCTGTAGCCTGTAAGTAATTGTCACTAAAGGTGTGTGCATTCTCAGCAGTCAGAAGGTAAACATACAGAGTTTCATTTCACAGCAGTTTTATTTTTTATTTTTTTTTTTTGTTACTTTAGTTAAGTCAGGGAAAGCGGGCAAATATGTCAGCGGAGGATTATAGCAAGCTGACAAAGAACCAGTTGGCCAAGGTGTGTGAAGCCAGAAAACTGGTGCATGTCAACCTGACTAAAGAGGAAATTATTTCAACCTTTGTCATAGCTCAAACCAGCAACCAGAAAGATAACCATTCTGGTGATAGGGATCTGCAGCCCTCAGAAACAGGACAGTTCTTTTCCTCAGAGGACTTAAAAACCTGACTGGGATTAAAGAGGCTTGAACTGGAGGAAACAGCAGAGAGACTGCAGCAGACATAACAGATGGAATTAGAATAAGCAGACAGACTGCAGTATTTGGAAGCCAAAGAAAATGACAAGCAGCATCAATATGACAGGGAGATGTTGACTCTTGTCCGGGGTCATGGAGGTAATGGGGAAAGGAACAGCTGAACCCCTGAAGCAGTAAAAGTCAGTACACGTTTTCCAAAATTTACAGAGAGTGATAACTCTAACAGTTTTATTCATATATTTGACAGAGTATGAAAACAGTATAATGTTGACCAAGGGTTCTGGGTACAGTTCCTGACCCCTTTACTCCATGGCAAAGTTGATAACTACCGTTTCTAAATTATCTGATATTGATTGTTTAAATTATGATAAAGTAAAGAAATGTTTACTTGAATGTTTTAAGTTAACACTTGAAGTTTACAAAAAAAATGTTGTGAGCATAGACGCAAGGCAGTTGAAAGTATGTGTGATTATTTTGCAGAGTTAAGCACTTATTTTCAAAGGTGGGTGAGTGGGCATCAGATCACCACTTTTGAAGGGCTGGCAGACCTTTTGGTGAGGGAACAAGCCTTTAGCACTTTGCCTGAGGAGATGAGAATATGGTTGGCAGACCGAGAATGCAACTCTGTATATGAACTGGTGGGGAAAATGGATTTCTACTTAGCAAGCAGGGCATCACTGCACAGGAAGAGGATACCCAGTGCTGCACATGGATATAAGGGAACCTATGGTGGGCAGCCTAAGCCACTCCAACAGAGTCCACCAGTAACAGGGGAAGCCACTAGTTCAGGGACATGTCCAGGATCAAGGGATAAATGTTTTAAATGTAACCATTGGGGCCATGTATCATATAGATGTCCGCAGAGGCAAGGTGGGAAACAAAAAGTGGGGGAGGCAGTAAGTAGGAAAAAAATATGCTAGCAGTAAGTTGTCTGGAGACAACAGGGGTACCAAACTATTACCCGAGGTTATATCCTAGCTTAGTAGATGGAAAACAGGCCACTGCTAAAAGAGTCACAGCCTCTGACATAACCATTGTAAAGCCTGCAGTGGTTAAAGAGGAGGAGTACTTGCTTGGGCAGTTCAGTCCATTCAGAATGTTAAGAGGGATCCCATTCCAAATGCCTTTGGCCAGGGGTCACCTTGACTGGGAGAGTGAAAAAGGAAGCAAGGAAGTAGCTGTGTTTGAGGATATCACTGCAGATGTCTTAATAGGGAATGCTTTTGATAATGTAGTACCTTGTGTGCATGCAGTTACACACAGTCAGGCTTAGAGATAGGCATGTTGGTCTGGTAGCCTGGGGGAGACCCAGACAGACTTCACACCTGAAGCCAGGGCTGGTGAGGTGACTATTTCAGCGAGGGAGCTACCCATAGCAGTAAGCCTGAAGACGAGTCACAGCTGCTGGTAGGTACTGAGGCAACACTGTCAGAGGATTCTAGACTTCCTGTAGAAGGAGAGTCGGGAAGGGTCACAAAGATGGAGTTGAGACAGGCTCAGCTGTTGGACCCTACACTAAGAGACTTGAGGGAGGTAGCTAGGGTGGCACTTCATTATCAAGGAAAAGAGGAGTCTGTATTCTGGAACAAAGGTTTACTATATAGAGAGTGGACCCCTTTGGGAGGGCTAGAAGGTGAGGTATACAGCCATTGGTAGAACCTAGAGCCTACTATCTGACACTTCTTGCCATAGCCCATGACATCCATTTTGCAGGTCATATGGGCATCAAGTGTACCAAGAGACATGATATGCGGAACTTTTACTGACCTGGGATTGCAAAGGATATAACAGAGTACTGTAGGACTACTGGTGGTAGTAGATTATACTACTAGATACTTTGAGGCAGTGGCTCTGTCCTCCATCAAGGAAGAGAAGGTGGCAAATGCTTTGTTAGAGATTTTCAGCAGGGTAGGTTTCCTGAGAGAAATATTGGCTAACAGACTTGCCAGTTTCATGTCAGACCTGCTGGCTTGTCTGTGGAAGCACTGTGTGGTGAAGCACTTAAAGACCACCCCTACCATCCCCAGACTAATAGTCTTCTGGCGAGGTTAAATTATTCACTAAATACCATACTACAAGCATTTCCAGACCATTTTAAGAGAGAGTGGGACAAATATTTGCCACATCTGCTGTTTGCATACATAGAGGTACCCTAAGAATCCACAGTTGTTTCACTCCTTGAGTTGCTGTATAGGCATAGGGTGAGGGGCCCTTAAGATTTGATTTCTGATGAGTGGAGAGGAAGAGTGTGAATCTCTCAAGGATTCTGTTGTGGCATATGTCCTAAACCTCAGTACAAGGCTTAGGAAGCTCATGGGCTTGGCCCAGAAGAACTTGGCAAGAGCCCAACAGCAGAAAAAGGTTTGGTATGACAGGAATGCTCGAGCCCCAGAGTATGCTATAGGACAACAGGTTATGGTTCTCATTCCTGTCAGACACAGTAACCTGCATGCAGCTTAAGACTGACCCTTCTAAGTGGGAAGGAAGATCAGTGATGTTAACCGCATGGTAGAACTGCTATACTGGAGGAAGGGGCACAAACTGTACCATGTTAACATGATGAAACCTTACCATGATAGGGAGGCCCTCATACTGAGTATTTTCAGTAGGAGGCAGGAGGAGTCTGAGGGGGAATCTAGAGCTACATTGAGCCAACCAGTAAAATGCCAAGTTACTAAGGTGGAGCCTAGGGTTGCATGCATATGACATGACAGTGCAGCGCTGTAGGTGGGTCAGCAATACCAGTGCAGAAGGGTTCTCAAGACAGGGCATGGGTTAAGGTATTTCCAGACAGACTCACTCCTATAAGCAAAGTTTCTCAAGGGTCACTTGAAAACTAGCATGAGTTTTCAAAGGGGGGAGAGATGTGACAATGTGAGGTCTTGAAAACTATGCCAGGAAAGGTAGGGCAATGGATGTGTAACATATGCCAGCATAGCTAGCTGGAATTTTGTAAAGAATTATATGTCATTTATATATAAAACTGATTTGTACAGATGCTTGTGTTGAAAAATGTATTTGTAAAGCTGCTTGTATTAAAAATGTATCAACAGTGTGCCCTGCTGGACAGAAAAGTAAATATACATGTATTATTTAACTGTTTACATATATATGTTTTAACAGAGGTTGCTGGAAGAGAAGAGGTTAATCTCAATCCACTTAACTTTGAAAATAGTAAGAAATTAAATTACTTAGGATAGGCCATAAAGATGCTATCTCACAGTTTTGAATGAAGCCAGAGATGCAATATCTGTAAGAAGCATGGTTTGTTAGTCTCTGTAGGTAGAGCAGAGGTGTTAAAATTGTTTTATGAGTTCCAGGAGTTACAGCAAATCTTAGCAAGACTCTCTGCATGTGTGTTATCGTTATATTTTAATACTAGGTGAGACTGAAGTCACATTGCACTCTGTTTTTGTAACCTGGCATAGAAGAATCTCAGGGAATAATAATTATTTAGATCAGTCAGGAAAATATAATGAGATTAGTTAATTATTGTTTTTCTGTAATTGTGTGAACTTCTCCACCTGTGTTATTTTTAATATTTCGTGTGACTGAAACTCTGGTGTTTATTTTAAATAGATATTTAGTATTTTCATGTTCTTTTATTGTTTATTATTAAATATATTTAAACTTTTCATTGTGGCTGTTTTTTTAGAGAATATTGCAACCTTTGAGAGTACTCATATCTATTTGGTGACTCTGTGGCCACTCCTGAAAGCCTTACTGTATTGATTAAACACTATCATTTTTATTAATATTAATTTCACTCAGTATAATTGGGTACGTTTGTAAGAGCCTTAGCGTAGCTGGCTTTGGAGTGTCTGGTGGCAGTGTAACTACCTTATAGTCTTGGCAGAAGGGGGCATAGGTAGGAAATCTGTGCCAGCTTTTCTCAGGTGTGTGTGTGTGTGTGTGTGTGTGTGTGTGTGTGTGTGTGTGTGTGTGTGTGTGTGTGTGTGTGTGTGTGTGTGTGTGTGTGTGTGTGTGCAAGCGCATGTGCGCATGCATGTGTGTGTATATAAATCAAATCGCAAGAGTATGTGTGTCATGGACACAAAGTCCTGGTTTCACAGAGAAAGTGGTGGAGAACTTGGCTTGACACTCAGCTGAGGACTCAACTCTATAGCTGTGCCATTGGGGACTCTCATTGGGGATATGGAAAAAGACAGAAAAACAGCTGCTGGACTGAGTGCCTTTCCTGTGTGCTCTTAAGGAAAATTTTGCTTGATGCAGAGAGCTGCATCTGGAAATTCTGGGTGTATCCATTTTTGTTCCAAGTGAAGTCCCTCTCCAGTGTCAGTGTTGAGGATTCAGGCTCCTTGATAACTGGCCCACAGCGGGGACGTCACACTTACAGCCAGGTAATAAATCCAGCCCACTTCTTCTCTGAAGGATCAGGTCCCTTTCTTCACAGGTATACCCCCCAGATTACCGTCTTTCTTCCTTCTGATCTATGTAACTCCAAATATAGTCTTGCTGGGAACTTCCTTATATCCAAAGACCAGTAATATATCTTGCATGAGGGCACTATGCTTTAAATATCCATGTGTGCAGCACATTAACACTCTTGATTGCGTCTGGATTAACATACATAAACAGGGGGCATCATCTACTATGCCATCTAACCCTCTTAAGCTATCACATTTAAAGGGGACAGACACCACTATGCTATGTGACACAGTGTAGAACCATCAGTTCAAGTCTCAACAGGTATTCTGTATAACAGAAACAATTCTTCTGTATTCTGGTGGCTGTGGCCCAATGAATGCATATCTTCTAAAGTCTGAAGGCTGATTGCCAACCAAGATAGCTTTGGGTCAGTGTCACTTTGTCAGAATAGCCATTGAAGGGGCATGATATGTGATCAGGAAAAGGTCTCACCTCAAGAGATAATATTTTGGGATAGCAAGGGCCCATTTAATGCATTGTTCTGTATTAGTAAGCTTCTTACAAATATGGCAGTTGGAATGATACTGCTGAAGCATTACTATGTACAAAGAAGTGGTTCAAAAAAAATCAGGTGCTATAGGCGTAGACCCTGATCATAGCATATTATTTAACTGTCTACAGATTAATCCTATTGCATTTGTCCACTTTATCTTCTAAGTAGCCTTACCTTTACTTAGGTAAGTTAGGGGTGAATCAGAAATGGCAAAACCAAAACAAACTTCCAATAATAACTAGCCTGGCCAATAAAAAAACAAAGGTTTTACTTGCTCTTTAGTCATTGATGAGGGCCAATATTGTATTCCTGTTTTATCAGCCTCTGGTTTCATGAGTCCATGGCCTATCATGTAGCTCTAATGGCAGGCATCTTCTATCCCTTTCTTGCACTTATCTGGATTAAACATTTATTTTAGCCTGATGAAGAGAGTTAAATACCCCTTGGACTTTTGGCAACTGTCTCTCTTAGTCTTCAGAGAATATTACAATTTAAGTAGGGTAAGCTGATGCTAATCTGGCATAAGGATTTTGTGTTCCAGCCTCTGGGATGCTGCAGGAGCTCCCTAGAGACAAAAAGATCACCCTTTCTAATGGAAGGAACCATCAATCAAAATACCATTTTTTTTCATTATTTCATTATTATCTGAGACTAGTGGGATTTAACAATAGTTCTTGGTTAAGTCTGAAGTAGACAGAAACCTAAACTTGCCCATTTTCTCAATCTATTCGTTTGACGTAGGATATGAATCAAATTTGGATATGTTGTTTATCTTTCTAATGTCTTTGCAAAACGTTATGGCTTCATCAGACTTTATTTATCAGTGCAATGCGACTAATACACTCATTCTGTGATTCCACAATAATCCAGGTTTAAGCATCTTTCAAACATTATCCTTAATTGCTTGGTGTTGCAACTCTGATAATCAAAATGGTTTTGAGTGTACTTTTTCTCCAAGTGTAGTTTCTGTCATATTTAATTAAACTGGTTATAGCAGGTAATTGAGAATACATCTTTGTATCCAAGTACAAATTCTTTTACTTCCTTTGTCTTAGTTACTAATAGTGTCTCCCCTATTTTGACTTCAGGATATATTGATGGAACCTTATTTTCCTCTGAAAATATACTTTCTAAAGAATATTCAGCAGAACTTTCTACAAAGGATCAGAACATTCATGTGATATAACTATTACGGTTTCCTTTTTTCACAGCTGCCTCAGCTTATAATTCACTTCACTTGTTTTCTATATTACTTCAAAGGCCCTGACACTTTTTAAGGTATTTTTCCACCTCCAGAATATGCCACCTTCTCCCCAGTGGCTTAGATATAACAGCAAGGATGCCTGAACCACAGAGCAAGAGGAAGGGAGCGCCCCCCCCCCCACACGCACACACATTTTTACAGCTGAAACTTAACGTGGATTTGTCTTTCTTTTAAGGACATGGTTAAAGGAGGACCCATTCATTGCACGCTAACATGGAAAGCACATGAAAGTTAATACTAGCTTTTCCCCATCACATCATATTATGCTGGAGTTATGCTAACCTCCCCAGAGTGTGCTGGAGTTATGCTGACCTTCCCCGAGTGCTGGTCATGATGCCAAGCTGCCATGCTTCCTTATGCTACGGTAAGGAGAGTTTGCTTTGCTGATACAGTTGCTTCTTGAGCTGATTCATTGCTGAGTGGTTCATTTGAGTTTCAACTTTTTATTGTTTTGAAAAGAAGGTAATCCTTTGTCCTAAGACGAAATGAGAATATCACTTCATGAAATATGGAAGTGAGATGGAGACTTTGAAGTGAAGGGACAAGTAGGTAATAATTTAATAAATAGTAATCAAGTTTATACCTAAGATTGCCATGTGTGTAATTGTAGGATGTTGCAATTGTCTGCACTGGAAGTCAAGCTAATTGTAGCCTCTGAAGTCTGTGCAAGATAATAGTTATCACATTGATTTGGCCTTTAAGCAAAAAAAAAAAAATTTCCATCAGGAATTACTGTTATATATTTCAATCTGTTGGTTCAGGGAATACTACCTCAGGTTGCATCAATCTCTTACAGTTAAGAAAAACTTGTTTGTACTGAATACCACAGAACAATATGTAATTACTTTTAGTAGTGTGAAAATAAAGTGGACATCACTAAGACATTTCTTGGGTATAGAGAAACCAACCTGCAACTGTTTCTCAACTAGTTTGTGATTGCTTGCTGAACCACATGTAGGTTATCATAGTGTCTTGAAAGAAAATTGCAGTAAAGGCTAAAGAATAAAAATCTTAATACTGAGTCCTATGGAACTCCCCTGCAGCATAAAAAAATCAGTGGACAGTTTTCACCTTTCCCACCTAAGTAGAAATGCCCTGTATTTGAGGTAGGTGTGGGACCAGCTGAGATTGTTTCTGTGGGCACCACGGTTGGATAGCATCTTTACGAGCCATTTATGGCTCATAATGTCATGAACTTTAAGAAGTCTAGGAAAAGAACATACACAACTCACTTTGTTAAGTTCATTATCAAATTCTGTAAACATCAGTAAAACAGATTTTTATGATACATTTGGAAAAAGACTGAGAAATGCAGAAAACCTTGAACTATAAGATTTTTCATCATACACTGAGAGAAAAGCTATTATTTTAATTTTCCTTGCATATTTCAAATTTATTTATTTATTATTTATTGCATTTGTTTACAGGGAAAGTCCACTGGGCCTGAGAGCCCATTTTCAGTGGATGCCCAGGGAGAAAAGCTCCACATGCAAATTATACAGAAAATACAATTTCAGTTGCATAAATAGGTAGAAGGCAATACAGTAATAGTAATAGGCATGGATTTTAAAATATAACAGTATAATGCACATGTCAGAGTTAACACTGTATTAACAATAACTAGCTTGGATATGAATTAATGAGGACAATAGCAGAGTAAGACAAAGGGAGGTATAGGTTCAGGTGGGGTAGTAAAGTAGGTATATAGAGAGAGGATGGGTATCAAGGTTAAGTAAGGTAATAGGGTTAGGCACAGATAGGATAGTTTGAGTGCTGGCTGGCTAGAAAAAGGGCATAGGAAAGAATTGGGAGAAGTGGGAGAAAAAGCAGAGGGGTAGAGTAATGGTAGCTGTGTCTAGTGAGTTATTTTTGTCATGGGCAAATGCACTTCAAGTTGCCTGTGATTTAATACTGCTTTTAATACCTTTAAGCTATTTTGTTTGTTAAGCTAAAAAGTCACGTGTTTGAAATTTCTGTTTGGATTTGGGTGTTTTAATCTTGCAGTTGTATTTGTAACAGTGGGGGAATTATGATATACTGCAGAATCTTTGCTACATTTACATATTTTTCATTGCACTTTTGTTGTGACTACATTTACTTGTGATGTCTGCCTGATTGGGTGTCATAGGCTTGTAGATTTATTTTTCAGTAGTAGCAGTATTGTGAGTTTTGCTGCAAGATCTGTGCAGGTCACTGTACATGCAAGTTCCCAAATGGCAAACAACTGGGTCATTTCTCAGGGTGCATTGTCAATTTGGCAGTTCCCTGGAGTAGATGACTTCCCAAAGGATGTGATAATGTGGTACTTAGTATTATCACAACCACATTTGTATTTTCACGAAATTCGCATACTAAAAGTGAAAGAAGGGCATTTAAGACTCAGAAAACATCCTCAAAGTGTTTCCTACTGTCACATTACATTTCTTAACCATCAGGACCACAGTAAGTTGTACACATACACAGGGAGTTTGTATCGCCAGTTACACAATGTCATCATATGCAATGTAGCAGTGCTGCCATTGCCTGCTGTCATCGCAAGCAACTTCCAAAGCTGCCAGCATTCTTCCAGTGTTTTTTTCCTCCTTTCAACTTTACTGTCTACCTCAAGCAAGGCTGACCACAAGTCAGATGGCAGGAACCTAATTCAACATACCAACATTAATAGGGAACAGGCAAGGAAGCACGCAGTGGCAAAGTAAGAGACATACACACTTTCCTTGGGGTGCTATCTTTGAAGGAGCTAAGTCAGAACAGAAATGTACGCTATTTACTGACAACACTACTTGATGAGTTGGAATAGTCACTTTCAGTGAAGTCTGTCATCCTTCCTTGTGCTCTGCATTTCTTTAATAATAAATCCCATTTATTAAATCTGACCAACCCAAAAAAGGGACACATTCTTAAACTTGCTCTTACACACTTTTTTACAACCTGCAGAAATCAGCGCGTACGATACCAGTCATGGCAGTTACAGCGACGTAACTCAGAAAGAGGATGTTTTAAATTACTGATCTTCCTGAAGGTAATACACTTTTTTGTCCTCAATAAGGAGTGCCAATAACACTTTACAGTGTTGCATGCCCTACTTTCACCTGAAGTAATCTATTTCTGCAACCGCAAAAATGTGGTTGCAATAATACGTAAGTACCGATAATGTATTTTTTGGATTTTATTTCAGTTCATGATTCTGGCACCAGTTATTGTTTGGGACAAAACTTCCTGCATAATGGGGATTCAGTAACTGTTCCTAGCTTGCAGTCATCTCAAACTTAGTTGACTGTTCCTGATTTTGTGTCATATTCTTTGATCTGTTCCTCATATGTGTGATTTTCTGGCAAATTTATGAGGACTGCAAAATTGAAATAATGACAGACACTTGAGTTTCAGACAAACACTGAGCCATTTGCTAAACAAACAATACTGTCTCTCAATGAAAACAGACTTAGCACAAGCTTTAAACTTCTCTGCCCTTGAAACTCACATTCATTGAAAATGCATGAAAACCCGCATTCATTTTGCATCTGGCAAGTGGAGGACTAAGCTTACCTCTGGGCTGTTTTCAAACCATAGGCTCCTTACACATTTTTAGGGTCATGCATTACATGTATGCATTCTTTGATTCACCTTTCTGATTGTATTAAATTATATTCCTTGTATAATAAAGCGCCACTTGTTAGAATGTGTTTTAAATTTGTAGTTTTGAACAGTCTTCTAGTAAGCAATGAAACAAAATATATGAACCAATAATGACAAAACTACCCATTTCAGAAAATTTCAACCATGAAAGGCCATTTAAACTTCTGTCATTACAATCCACCATTATCAGTAAATATGCAAAATCTCTGCAGAAGTAAGTCATCTAAATATTTCCACATTAAAGGGATCTGTAACTAATGAAGAGGTTGCTGCTAGCAAATGACTTTATATTTCACTGTTTCATCTACAAATAAAGTGCCTGTTGCCCTTGAAGAATAAATTGCCTGTGTGACATAAAAAAATGGTAAGCTTGTAATATTGCAATAGGGAATGGATGGCAAACTGATAACTGGTTCATAGTTACTAGGTATCTCCTCAAAAGGAGGACATTCACAGGACTACAGCATCCACTCCCTTTAAAGTACAACACAGTACAGTGATTCATCTGTATACTGTGGGAGTAGAACCCACAGCCTTCTGCATCAAAAGCAAGTATGTTACCCGTTGTGCTACTAACAATGCAACCAGCTTAGCATAAACAGCATTAAACTTCTTTTCCACTGAAGCTCTCAGCTCTTTTTAAAATCCACTTGCCCCCCCCCCAAATAAATTTTGACTTTTTCCAGATTTCTTGTGCTGTGAATTTAAGAAATTTAGTTGAGTGTCAAGTGGATTTTAAAAAGAACTGAGAGCTTCAGGGACACATTTTAAATATTGCTTGTATAATCTTAGAAAGTTGCTAAAATAAAGTGTTTTGTGTTGCCATGTGTTTCCTGAAAGACAGGAAGACTGAAACTTAAAGAGCTATCAATATTTAATTAATTCAGTTCTCACTGATTTTCCAGAAAACCAAATTTTAAGAGGAACAGATCAAAAGTATCAGCCAAATATTCTGTGAAAATTTATACAGTTGAGAGCTATGGACTCAACTCCCTGAATCACAAGCAGTTGTATGGGTAGAGAATTCAGGCTCTTTTTTCTTTTACCTAAGGTACAGGGTTTGAGCCTCACTAACATTAACCACCAATGCATACCTAAACACACACACACACACACACACACACACACACACACACACACACACACACACACACACACACACCTCTCTCATTCCTTAAAAATCAAGGCATCTTCCAATCTGACCCAATACTGATGGACCTACTGAACATCAACAAGTCAAATGGCATCAGAAATATTCAGTCCAGGTATCTAAACTGAATGTTGTGGAGAGATGGATAAATATCAGAGAGGCTACCACTGTTCCAGAACAGACTATGTATTCAAGTAAAACAAAGCTCACCCCTGTCCATATTCAAATGCAATTTGGATCTAAGGATGGGTCATAGAAAATGTACTCCAGGATTGTACCTCGTGCCACTAATGGATAGAGGCAGTTCCTAAATGCTACATCCCTTACATAGGTCCCCTCAAAGTATCTATAGTATAATCACATTTATTCTCACTATGGCTAATTATCAGCTATGGGATAGGTAAGACCACTCAAGAAATGTTAATTCAAGCACCAAAAGGGAAATTAGCTAAGCTTAAAATGTCCTCCAAGTGAATCTATGTTGTGGTAGTAAATAGTTTTAAAAAATTGCCCTTTTTAGATCACTAAGTGCCCCTCTCACCCTCTGCCCCCACAGTCTTCAACATCTTCCAGCATCTATGTATAATAGGCAAGTCCTATGGCAAAAGCAT
Organism: Protopterus annectens; assembly: GCF_019279795.1. Classification (NCBI taxonomy): domain Eukaryota; kingdom Metazoa; phylum Chordata; order Ceratodontiformes; family Protopteridae; genus Protopterus; species Protopterus annectens. The sequence continues at coordinate 1,004,976,645 of NC_056728.1, forward strand.
GGCTACTTTGTAAAACAAGAGCATGTAGCAAAATAATAAAACTTCAGGAGCAGTCCCCACCCTCCAACTGTGTTATTCAACTGTTCACAAAGGTACAAAATAATTAAGGGTGCCTGCAAGACAGGTGCAGGGGGGTGCACTTGCACCCCCCTGGAACTGGCTGGCCGGGAGATTAGATTTTGTTTAAATTAAAAAAAATATATATATATATATATATATATATATATATATATATATATTTTTTTTTTTTTAACCTTTGCGTCCAGTCACACAAACGCAACAGGTCAGTGGCGTAGCTAGCAGGGGGCGAGAGAGGCAGTCTGCCATTGGCGGCACTTTTGGGACTTTTAATAGTTTAAAAATAACTGTTTTTTTAAGGTCGTCCTTGAAGAGCATTCCCGTAGCATGCTGTACTTCAAATCCAGTCACCCACGTCATGTATATGCGTGGCTGCGGACGTCTTGTCTGCCATGGAATTTAAAATACAATTTGCTTCACCTGTTCCAAGAAGATTTGCTGCTTTGCATTATTCACTAAGTAAGGGGAGTTTTCTTAGTGTGTGCCGACCGATCAAGTAAGGGGAAGTTAGTTTTGCTTGCCGTTCATTCAAGTAAGGTAGGTAGGTCTGTAATCATTCATATACAACTTTGAAGTAGCTTAAAAAAAAGATTTGACATAAATGATAAAATATGTATGTGGAAGAAAGGATTTTTTTGATTGTCAGGGTCTTGCAGTAGTTAAGTTATATTCTTGCAAGATATTCTGGCTATATATGCAAATGCACTTAATCTCTTGATATAGTCCAGCGTCATACTAGTCAATACTGATAATATAAGGTTCCCAAAAATAATTTGTAATTTATATTTTGACATGATATCTGAATCTGATCAATATACTGTACTTAGTTTAAAGTCAATTTGAGCATTAATTTTTTTCCATATATAGTTTGGCTTATTATATATGTGGAGATTTGCATCTAAATGATTTTATGCTAATAAATGTGTTCATGCTGGGGTCATCTGGTTTCTTATCCAAGTATGACATACACAGATAGTTCTCAGCTATATAGTATTGTGGTGGCATTGATAGAAGACAAGAAAATGTTTCATTTTTACCAGTAATAGTTATTCCTTATTTTACTATAACACATTTTCATTTAAGCATTTTCACTGTGCTCTGCTGAATTATCGTCTAACCTCCAATGTTGGTACTTTAAAAGCATTGATGGCAGCCTTAATTTTATTTTTATTTACTAACCTACTGAGCCCACTGACAATGATTAGTTGACTTGATCAGACTAAAAAGTACTTAAAAAAGGACAGTGCATGCCAAGTCCACCAAGGCATGTTCAGAATTACTTATCTGCATCTAACCACCACAACTTTTGTGCCATACTGCTATATGCCCAGCTTTTGTATTTTTGCAAAGTTAAGATTATTATATCCTTTACTAAGACATTAGCGTGCAGCATACTTCTGGCAGTCTCTTAGCTACACTTACTCTTGAAAGCATATGAAAGGGCTGAGAGAAGGTTATATGATGTAGTGATTGGTCACTTCATTCAGGAATGTCAGTCTTAAACTTTTAGCATGAATTGGAATTGACAAGCTGTTTGCTCTGAAGCCTACTTAACAGCATATCACCTCTTTCCAGGAATGAGTCATATTATAGGATCATAGGAGGTTATTAGGCTAATGGCCCTGGGGCCCTTACAAGCCTAGACAAGAGTTTATCTCCAAAAAGAAACCTCAGTCAGCACCTGTCATCCCTGTCATTGAGGGACACAGGTAGAACCCCTGGGACAAATTTGAGGCTTTCCATCCACTAATCAAGGCTGAGCATGAAGAGGGTCAGTGAGGTATTCTGTTTGATGTGTATGGGAAGTCTATTCCAGACACAGAGCAGCCTCTGGGATACAAACCTATCTCTTCAGCAGGTTTTGTTGATGTCACATATTAGATTCAGGCCTTTCGAGTGGGTAATGAGCAAGGAGTTAGACTTATGGATATTGAACATCTCTAGTAGGGCAGAGTCTGAAATTGCCTTGTAGGCGAGACACAGATCACCTCTGAGCAATGTGTATGATACCAAGTAGACTGACAGTGATTTGGGCCTGTCCACATAGGATAGGTGTTGGAGGCCATGGATTCTCTTTGTGAGGTAATTCTGTGGCTTTTCCATTTGGTGCAGATATTTGGAGAGGTACATACCAAATGAGGCATTATACACAATTATTGGCCTAATGAGTAAGGATTACAGGAGGTAATAACCTCCTTTTTTTCTGAAAGCAATCCCTTTACTTATGAGATGAAACAAGTAAAAGGCTTTTCTGACAACTGCCACTACATGATTGTCAAATGTAAGATTGTTGTTAACCTGAGTACCCAGGTCTCTCATCACAGGTTGTGTGCTTAGGGGTTGCTGTTGATATGGTAATCAGTAGGGACAGGGTTTTGCTGAATGGTATGATACATATTTTTGTTTAACTTGAGGCCATGACTTTGGCACCAGTCATTAGTTGCTGTGAGACCCTCTTGCAGTATTTTAACATCATTTGGGGAGTCAATGACGGAACCCAACCTGCAGTCATCCGCAAACTTGGTCAGCCACAGGCCTTTTGTCTTTGCCTGGACCTCTGAGAAGTAGATGCCAAACAGTAGGGGTCCCAGGACAGATCCCTGGGAAACTCCACTAGTGACAGGTCTGCTATTGGAGGTGGAGGCACCAATTTTGATCTTGGCGATCCTGTTGGTGAGCCAGTTGACCACCTACCTACATGATGAGATAGGGATTTACGCTAATTTGTGATAGCTTTTCAAAGATGCCCAAGTGGGGGATTTTGTCAAGGGTCTTGGGTAATGTAAGCTGTATGTACTGACTTTTCCTCATCCAGAGCCTTGGTGACAGTCTCAAAGAAGTCAACCAGGTTCAACAGGCAAGATCTGCCCTTGATGAATCTGAACTGGGTGGGGTCAAGTGCTTGGAGACTGCCTATGTCCTTGTTTATGAGATCCATAATAATACGCTTCATGGCTTTACAGATCAGACTTGTAAAGCTAATTGGGGGATAGTTTCCAGGGTCAGTAGTGGCACCACCTTTGCGAAACGGATTGACAATGGCAGTTCTCCACTCTGCTGGGATGAAGCCTGTACTTAGGCTGTAGTTGAATAGGGTGCTCAATGGTGAAGCTATTTCTTGCTGGAGATGATGCTGTATCAGGTCCCATGGAAGCTGTGTTTTTTGCCTTGGATAGGGCCTTTAACTCTTGATCTATGGAGATGTGAGGTGTTGGACAAGCATCGGGATGTCAAAAGGGCCTTGGGGGGGCAGGGGTTGAAGTTTGTGCTGAACCTATCTGCTAGCAGGTTGGCTAAGTCAACTAGATCAGTGTAAGTGATGCTATTAAGTATTAATTTGGAACAAACCTGGACTTTGTCAATGAGGTTCCTGATGTAACTCAAGAAGGCTTTGTGGTTACCCTTTGTTTTGGAGGCTAGTTTCGATTCATAATTGGCTTTGGAGGTTTTCACTAGTGATCTAATTTGCTTGTTGAGGCTAAAGAGGGAGTATTTCCAACTTGGAATTTGTTGCTTTTTACCCTTGGACAACAGTTCCTTCCTTTTGTTGTAAAGGCTGTTGATAGAGGATGTCCACCAGCCAGGTTTCTATTTCCTTGATGAGCAGGTTTTATTTCTGTTGGGTATGGCTGAGTCCATGCAGTTGTGCAGGTGCTTGTATACTGCACTGGCGTGCTGTTCAGCATAGTTGTCTACATTCTTTGAGGGAGGCAGTGGTGTGAAGCTACTGATACCCTCCTGGAGGTTGTAGTCAGCTTTTGAGAAGTTTTTTAGGTTGATTACGACTGGGGGGGTGGTTGGGTGGGATAGAAACTTCAAATGAGACAGACCAATGATCTGATCTCACCAGGGAAGAACATACTATGGGAGTGGGGCAACGGTCGCCCATGTTGGTAAGAACTAAGTCCAGAATGTTATCTCCCCTTGTGGGGATGAGACGAGTTGGTCTAGTACTTTAGAATTGATGAAGTCAAGGAATCGTTGGGCGAGTGCCAAGTACATTAGTGCAGGAATAGTTAACCCAGTCTGTGGTGGGGACTCCAAGGATTTTTACTGCTTTGCATTATTCATCAAGTAAGGGGAGTGTTCTTAGTGTGTGTGAACCGATCAAGTAAGGGGAAGTTAGTACTGTGTTGTAATTTAATGGGGGTGGATGCTGCTGTCCTGAGAATGTCCTCCTTTGGAGGAGATAACTAGTAACTATGAATCTGTTATCAGTTTGCCATCCATTCCTTATTGCAATATTACTAGCTTATCATTTTTTAACGTAACATAGGCAATATATTCTTCAAGGGCAACAGGGACTTTATTTGTAGATGAAACAATGAAACATAAAGTTGTTTGCTAGCAGCAACTTCTTCATTAGTGACATATTTATTTATTTATTTTTATTTTATTTTATTTTACATTTGTTGACCGGGATCTGTTTAATGTGGAATTATTTAGATGACTTTTACTTCTGCAGTGATTGTGCATATTTACTGATATTGGTTGATGTAATGACAGATGTTTGAGTAGATTTTTATGATGGAAATGTTCAGAATTGGGGCAGTTTTGTCATTATTGGTTCATACATTTTGTTTCATTTCTGTTTGGAAAAATGTTCAAAACAATAAATTTAAAACACGCTGTAACAAGTATGTTGTATTATACAAGGAATATAATTTAATACAGTTAGGAAGGTGAATAAAATATGTGTGCAAGGGGCCTATGATTTGAAAACAGCTCAAAGGTAAACTTTATCTGCCACTGGCCAGATGCATTTTCTTTGAATGTGGGTTTCAATGCTGTTTCAATGAATGTGAGTTTCAAGGGAAGAGCAGTTTTAATGCTAAGCCTGTTTTCATTTTGAGACTGTACTGCTTCATTTAGCAGGAGTCTATCAGTGTTTATGCTATAAAATTTAAAATAAAAGTTTTAAATGAAATCCAAATAATCATTGTAGAAGTAAAGCAAAAAGCAATATGCACACTAGTGTTTATGGTAAATGGGAGAAATAGCCAAGTAATGGGAACATAGGAATGGCTGCAGGGGGGAGGGCTGCATATGGGGGAAGCCCCATTTGACCATGATTTTGTGAAGGTGGAGGGGTGGCAAACTCAAAGACAGTCCTGGGTGGCACATATTCTAGCTATATCTCTGCAACAGGTGTTTGCGACCTGTTTTTGTCTTCTTCATCTGTGCAACCAATGGTTTATGTCTTCATTGCCCGCACAGAATTTGAATTCCAGAAGACATTTGGACTGCAGATGAATGTACACGTGAGAGGTAGATGTGTGTGTATCTAAGTGTTTAAGAGGTGTGCGTGTGCGTGTGTGTGTGTGTGTGTGTGTGTGTGTGTGTGTGTGTGTGCGCACGCGTGTGTGTGTGTGTGTGCGCACGTGTGTGTGTGTGTGTGTGTGTGTGTGTGTGTGTGTGTGTGTGTGTGTGTGTGTGTGTGTGTGTGTAAGTAAGGGAGAGGTAGGAGTATGTCTAAGGGAGAGGTTCATACCTCACAATTATCCAGATTTTTGCCTTATATTTTTGGTTTGTTTCTCATAAAATTGTGTTTTTCTGGCAAATCACTGAGGACTCGTCAGAAAATAATGGCAGACATTTGAGCTTTATTTTTCATATCTTTCAGAAAATGTATACTAATGCAAAACTTGTCGTTCTATCCACTTTATAAAGAGGTAGGGGGATGTATGTGTGTGTCATACCTGTCAACTGTACAGATTTTCATAGAATGTCCAGATTTTTGCTTTATATTTTTGGTCTGTTCCTCATAAAAATTCTGTTTTTGACAAATCACTGGGATGAGCTAAGGATTAAAGTTACTAAATAAATGACATGCATTTGAGTTTCAGACTTGATATCCTTCAGAAAATATATTCTAAAACAAATCCTGTTATTCTAGCAACTTTCTAAATGTGTCCCTAGTTTGGGGCGTGCGTGTGTGTGTGTGTGTGTGTGTGTGTGTGTGTGTGTGTGTGTGTGTGTGTGTGTGTGTGTGTGTGTTTATGTGTGTGTGTGTGTGTGTGTGTGTGTGTGTGTGTGTGTGTGTGTGTGTGTGTGTGTGTGTGTGTGTGTGTGTTATGAATAAGAGGGAGGTAGCATACCCCTCAGCTGTCCAGATTTTTGCAGAATTTCCAGATGTTCCCCCATATTCCTCCTAAAAAGGATTGAAGTTGCTAAATAGTTTTAGACTTCATATCCTTTAGAAAAATGCATACCAACACAAATCCTGTTATTCTAGCAATTTTATAAGTTCATGGAAGCAATATTTATAATCTGTCCCTGTTTATTTTAGGCTTTGTCCAAATGTCTTGCACTAAGAAGTTGAGGTGCGTGTGTGAGAGAGAGTGAGAGAGAGAGAAAACTGCCCTAGTTAGATCTAGCAGCTGGAATTTATTTTCAAGTGCATTTTCAAGGAATTGTGAGCTTAAAGGGAAGCAAAGGTTACTGCTGCTCATGCTGTCTGCTTAAAATGTGCAACTGTTTTGTTTAGCAAATGGTATCATTATTGTGGATTAGCACAGCAGGTAGCATACTTGCATCTTGATGCAAAGGGCTGTAGGTTCTATTCCTACAGTATGTACATTTGTATTTTAAGGAGGTATATGGGACTGCAGTCCTTAGTATGTCCTCCTTTGGATGAGACACCTAATAACTATGAACCTGTTTTATAGCTTGCCACACATTCCCTATTGCAATATAGCAGCTTACCATTTCTTTTAATGTAACATAGGCAATTTATTCTTCAAGGGCAACTGGCACTGAAATATAAAGTTGTTTTCTAGCAACAACCTCTTCACTGGTTTCAGATCTCTTTAATGTGGAATTGTTCAGATGACTTTTATTTCTGCAGAGATTCTGCATGTTGATTGATATTGGTGGATTTTATGACAAAAGTTTGAGTGGCCCTTTAGGTTCATAGGTTCATAGGTTCATACTAGGCTATCTGCCCTAGGGCATTTATAAGCCTAGCCAGAGTGTGTTTGGCTTTTGCTACCCATTTTAAAGTAATTTTGCTATGCCCTTTTGGAGGTTAGTATACTGTGCCTCTGTCTAACAGTGACGCAGAAGTGATACCCAGGGTAGACCTACGATCTCCCATCCACTCATCAAGATTCCTCTTGAAGAGAGTCAATGAGGGACTCTGCCTAACCTGGACTGGGATTTTATTCCAGAGTGAAGGGAGCCTCTGGGTTATGAATCTGTCCCTTCAGCATGTCCTATTTATTTCAGTGCTGAGGTTCAAGTCTCTCGAGCGCGTAGCTCGATGGGATTTGGATTTTCTGAGGTGCAGCATGTCCATTAATTCCGGGTTGGACATGGCTTTATACGTCAGGCACAGATCGCCTCTGAGCAGGCGGTATGCCACTGAGTAGAGCTGGAGTTTCTTTAACCAGGCAGCATATGGCATCTGTTTGAGCCCTTTGATCCTCTTGGTGAGGTACTTTTGGGGTCTTTCCAGTTACTGCAGGTGTCTGGTAAGGTATATCGCAAAAGGGGCATTGAACTCAATTATGGGCCTGATGAGGGATGAATAAAGAGGCACGATGACCCCCCCCTGATCCAGATGTGAATCCCTTCATGATTAGGTGAGCTATATAAAATGTTTTTCTAACCACTTTGGCCACGTGGTTGTCAAATGAGAGATTGCTATCAACTTGGGTCCCCAGGTCCCTAATTACTTCTTCTGTACTTAATGGATTACCACCTATGTGGTAATTTGTGGGCACTTTGTTTTTGCCAAAGGGGATGACTATACACTTTTTGGCGTTTAGCTTGAGGCCATGGCTCTGGCACCAGTTGTTGTTTCTATGAGACCCTTTTGGAGGATGCTTGTGTCGGCTGGAGAGTCTATTATGGCACCCAGTTTGCAGTCATCTGCGAACTTGGTCAGCCACAGTCCTTCCGTGTTGGCCTGTACCTCCGAGAAATATATACCAAACAAGAGAGGTCCCAGGACTGAGCCTTGTGGGACGCCACTTGTAACTGTTTCAGAGTCTGACATGGCTCCAGCAATTCTAACCATGTGGGTTCTGTCCTTGAGCCAGTTTGCAACCCATCTAGTGACATAGGGGTTTATATTTAAGCTGGTGAGCTTATCTATAATGCCCGAGTGAGGTATTGTATTGAAGGCTTTTTGAGGTCCAGGTAGGCTGTGTAGACCACCTTCCCCTTGTCAGTGGCCTTGGTGACTGTTTCAAAGAAATTGACCAGGTTTAAGAGGCAAGATCTGCCCTTAACAAAGCCAAACTGGGTAGGATCCAGTGTCTGTAGGTCCCCAATATCTTTATTTATGATGTCCATGATGATCCTTTCCATAGCTTTGCAGACCAAGTTAGTCAGGCTTATGGGGCAATAGTTCCACAATCCGTTGAGGCACCACCTTTGTGGAGAGGGACCACTGTTGCTGTACGCCATTCTTTGGGTACATATCCTGTAGTAAGGCTGAGATTGAACAGTAGTTTTATGTTTGGGTTTAGCTCTTCTTGGAGTTCATGTAGGACGCAGCCCGGGACACCGTCTGGTCCCATTGATGCTGTGTTTTTTGCTTTGGGGAGGGCAGCTCTTACCTGAGCATCTGAGATGTCAGGGGGGCAGCACTCTGCTGGGATAGATATTTGCCCTTTTGTTGGGGAGAGAGGGGAGAAGCTAGGATGTTGGCAATGTCTGTGGGTTCGATGTATTTTTTGTCATTTTGGACTAATTCTGAGCATATCTGGGAATTCCCACCCAGGTTCCTAACATAACTAAAGAAAGCCATGTGATTATCCTTAGTGTCCTGTGCAATTTTTCTCTCGAAGCTGGCCTTAGACGATTTTATGAGTGCCCGTAGTTTTTTGCTAATACTGATCAGAGATGCCTTCCGTTTTTGGGATTTTGTTCTATCATGTAGTAGCTTCCTCCTTGTATTGTATAGTTTGTTTATGGCTGGGGTCCACCAGACAGGACGTCTGCCTTTGGAGGATTGGGTCTTGGTTTTATTTGGGATTGCATGATCCATGCATTCCTGAAGGTGTTCATAGAATGCGTTTATAAAGGATTCTGCGGTCTGGGCTGTATTTTCCACAGGCTCGGGAGCTGTGAAGGATTCCACCTCAGTTTTGAGGAGTGTGAAATTTGCTTTAGAGAAGTTTTTCACTGTGGTTTTCTGGGCAGGGGGTGGGGTCGGGATGTGAATATCCAGTGAGATTAGTTTATGGTCTGATCTTACCAGTGAGGGATACACTTCTGGTCTGGAGCATAGAGTCCCCATGTTGGTGATGATCAGGTCCAGTATGTTTTCCACTCTTGTGGGAGTGGTAACAAGTTGTTCCAAAGCATTTGAGTTTATAAATTCTAGGAACCTTTGGGCTAGGGTGTTGGAGCTAGAGTAATGCTCCCAGTCTATGTTTGGGTAGTTGAAGTCACCCAATATAATGGTGTTTGGAGAGACTTTCATATTTTCTAGTGTTCTCAGGAAGGCTGAGTGGGGTTTGTGGGTTTGGGAGGGTGGTCTGTAGCAGGCTATAAACTGGAAGGCAGTTTTACCCACTGTTAGTTGCACATGGATAGTCTATGATGCTTCGTGCTGTGCCACCAACCTGGAGGTGTGGGTATCTTTGACGAATATTGATACTCCCCCTCCTTTTGTGGTTCGGTCCAAGTTTTGGGGCCGAAAAGCATGGTATGAGGTATGACCTGGTAGTGCTGGGGTGCTCTCAGGAGCCTTGAACCAGGTTCCTGTTACTGCACAGATATCGATATAGGGTTGAAATGTTCTGAATTGGGCAGGTTGTCATTATTGGTTCATATGGTTTGTTTCATTGCTTAAAGGAAAAAATGTTCATAACTATAAATTTAAAACACACTCTAACAAGTGTTGCTGTACTATACAAGGAATATAATTCAATTATTATACAGTATAATTAATACAGTCAGGAAGGTGAATCAAAGAACTTTTGCATGGTTCTAAAAATGTGTGCAAGGAGCCTATGATTTGAAAACAGCCCAAAGGTAAACCTACCCTGCCACTGGCCAGATGCATTTTCTTTGAATGTGGGTTTCAATGCTGTTTCAGTGAATGTGTGTTTCAAAGGCAGAGACGTTTTAATGCTAAGTCTGTTTTCATTGTAAGACTATTGCTTTGTTTAGGTTTAGTAAATGTCTGTTAGTGTTTGTGCTATAAAATTTGAAATAAAAGTTGTAAATGAAATCCAAATATTTGTAATCATTGTAGAAGTAAAGCATAAAACAGTATGCACACTGAGAGATTTGAACAGTGTCTATGAAAAATGGGGAGAAATATCCAAGTAGTGGGACACTGGAGTGGCTGCATGGGCGGAGGGGGTGGGGCTGCGTGGGTGGGACTCTGGGGCTGTGTGGGGCAGGGCTCTGGGTTTGCACCCCCCCCCCTGCAAAAAATCCTGCGGGCTCCCTTGAAAATAATCCCTAGTCCTTGAAATATTGACAAAAGTATACCTAATGCTTTTTAAAACAAGAGTCTGTACCAGGGCTGTGAAGCTTCATTAACAGTTCCTGTTATCTTGTTTTTTACTATATTGCCCTCGGAGGTGTAAAATAATTCCTTAGTCCTTTAAACAAGAACAAGCAGTCAAAATGAAGATTGCTGTTCTCATGCATTCTTGCACCAGTGGTTTCTGTACTTAGTGCTAAATGTCGTGGCCTGCTTAAACCCCCACCCCAAACCCGAGTTCTTTCTCCTTCTCCAAATTAACTTGTTTAAATCTTATCGACTCAGTACAATTATATGCAGCAAAAGCAGTTATTGACCTGAGTGAGGCTTGGCTTCCTGATGTTTTCACTTATTGTTTTCAAAGTTACAGGAGACTAGTGTTGAGCTGTTTGCAGCTTCCCCACTGTGCATGAATTTCCCTGTGCCTCTGTGGGTGGATTATGTGCACTGTCTTCCTATCACCCTCAGTTATATACACTATTCATCTACCTACTTACTGCTTCTGTCCCTTTTCTAAAACACATCCCTTTCCTTCAAGATGTGGGTATCCATGAATGTTATCACCAGGTTTGATGTTCAGTAATGTTCTGATTGGAAGCCAGCTGCAGTAGATTATAGTGCATTTGGTGATCTTTCCAGGTCTCTGAGGCTCAGAATGCATGACTAGTTATTTGCCTATAACTTCCTGTTGACTGTCATGAAATGGTGAACTTGAACCACTGTTGAGTCTCAGGCTGTATAAGTTTTTGTTTTTGAGACTAGCACTGAAGTCACCCCTACTTCTAACTACTTTGTTCCCATGCTCCCTTCCTTTAACTGCTATCTCTTGTCTTTATGTCATAAGGCCTGACAACGTTCATGCTGATTTTACCTTTACCTGTGCTGTTACTGCATGGCTGATCGTTCCTCATCCTCAGCCACGGTTACATTTTCTCTGTACTGCTGCTATTTTCCTTCTCTTCCTCATTTAACTCTGATTTACTTTCTACCTAGTTCAGGGGTCAGCAACCGTTTTGGAGCAAAGAGCCATTTTATCCTAAAATGTCTGACCCAAGATTTACAAAGAGCCACAATGGGTACAGAATGTGGGTTGAGATACGATTTTTTAACATAATACGGATACATATAGGATCATAGGAGATTACTAGGCTAATGGCCCTGGGGCCCTTACAAGCCTAGCCAAAAGTATATTTTCTTTAAGCTATTCCTTCTGGCATACAAGTAACAAGGACACAGGTAGTGACTTCCTATGGAACACAGAGATTTTGGTGATGGAATTTGGGGAGTCATGCTTGATGGCTTGGCTTCCTGAGCAATCTGCTCTCAGGATATATTACGCTTATGCTCATGTTAACATGCCCTAGCTGATTTGCACTTCTTTCCCTTAGCACTATATCATCCCACTACCATGTTTAAAGGTTTGATATCGATAACTTTATGGAATATAATGGGCAAACTTCTGCTATTATACCTTGTGTATGTATGAGTTAGTATATATAATTAGTAGGGAGTACAGGGGGGTGCAGGGGGGCTGAGTCTGTCAAAAAACAATGTTTTATTTTATTTTATAAAGTAAAGGGTTGCATGTGCTGAGGCTGTTTCTTGGCATATGCATACTGACGTGTCAACTTCCATGTTTTTTGGCCATATATGGACGATGAATTTGGGCTCGACTTATATACATGTTTTTGTGAAAGTGTGTATGCATGTGAGAGCATTCTTCTTTTTATGTTTGCCTTTATATTAGTATCCCTATACACAGTTAAATGATTTTATAATTTTTCATTTTGAATATCTCTACTTTCCTTAAGATAATTTCAGAAAACATTAGTAACTAATGATAAATTATACTCTCCATTTTTGTACATGTTGGGTTGCTCATTACAAAAGGAGGACTAATACATCTGAAGAGGAAATGAATAAAACATCATGTCATAAATAAAAAGAGAATATAAACTGGCAGATGGAATGCATCTTGAGAGTTAAGTTGATACGTAGGCATATACGCACATCACAATGCTTAAAACAGGAAGCTGTAGAACAAAGCAGCACATTAGGGAATGAATCAGTCCAAGACGAATAGAAGTGCACTTTATTCTACATTAGGACTATTCAGTGATAGCATCCATTCTCCTGGAGGCAGTGCTTAATGATATAGTAAGTGGCAAATGTTACCCGATTTGAGTGCTAAAGAATTTCACTATATTTTCTGCAAAGAGAACGATTCTACATGAGAAAATAGATAAAGAAAGTTTTCATGAAAATCAAATAGATGCTACAATACTGAATAATGGATGAGGTTGAATTTAACAGAGGAAATATTGGATTTACTCTGATGGAACTGATCTGCTGAGAACATTATAGTACATCTGTAGTTTTTGCACTTGCCAGACAAAGTTATCTACATTAGGTTTTTGAACAGGTGATGGAGCCGAGTATTGTTCAGTACTTCTGAACCCTCACTTTGAAAAACTTCACTACTGCATAAACATTACAGGTGGAAAAAGGGAGTGAGTTACTCAACCCCCACCTATCTACAGCCTCTACAACTCAAAATCAGACAAACTCACTAAATGAACTGGCACAGTGATAATTATTTGTAAGCCTTAATCTTGAAGTCACAATTTAATGAAAGAGAAGCTGTAGTGTTTTGGGTGTTTGGTGAAATAATTTGTATCCAAAGTTTTAAACCGTTATTGAGAAGGAGAATGATAAAGAGAGATGACAGCAATTATACACTGCAGTACTGAATTAAGTTGCATCAACCGCATTGTTGAAACAAGTAGTTTGACTTTCAGGTCATGAGAAAGTTATTACTATAAAAGGCACATGTTTAAGAGACGAGAGACTTAATGGATGACAATGCCACGGGTATATGCCATATAAATAAATAAAAATAAAATACCTTTTTTTCAGCTCTGGTCAATGGAAGTGACCACATCCTAACTAACTTATGTGGAGGGAACGGAACAATTAATTTAAATTTCCCTCCAACTTCCAACTGCCAAGCAGAATACACAAGGCAAGCAAGCAGTTGTTCAGCCTCAGCTGCTAACGTGGTAGTTATTGCTGGTTCTAAAAACTCAGGGCAAGCAGCTGCTTAACTGTTAATGTGGAAATTCAGCTGCTTAGATGCAGACATGGAAGTTTACTACTGCAGAGAAGAGCCACAGCCACATGGTCAAACAGCCGAGCCGCATATGCTTCGCGAGCCATGGGCTGCTGACTATTGACCTAGTTGCTGCTATCTGTGTATAACATTTGTAATGGTCTCTGTATTGTATAATATATGTATATGTATAAAATTCTATTGAGCATTGTACATGTCTGTATGAACTTGTAACTCACGTAAGAATTTTTTATGTTTCTTATATAAAGATAGTAAATGTTTGAATGTAACTGGAGTTTTTCTCCCTGGGTCTCCACTGAAAATGGGTTCTTTCTGACCCAGTCGGTCTTTCCTGTTAAACAAATGTGAAATAAATAAATAGTGGGATCTTTCCTAAGGCATTTCACTGCAATAAAAATAGAGGTCAAAGAATTGTGCCTGGGTAGTTCCATTTTTGCCTGCACATTGTTCACACTATTTCTGACAGCATTTTTTCCTTATGATTTTCCTACTCTGGACTATATAATTAGATATCAACTGTCAGTCACATTGCATTCACAAAGGCCCTCTGAAAGTAATACCTAGTGTTCTCCTTGCCATTGTAGTCTCCATATCTCTGTAAATAGTTCATTGCTTACTTTCCTATCTTCCATCCCTGCTCCTAATACATCATCTTCACCATTCTTGAGCTTAGAATGAATACAAAATGGTGGCATCTTTACTTTTTCATGTTCCCACTTGCCACCATTATCTCTGAATCCTTTTTCTGAATTGCTCTGCAGTGTTCCTGCTGCATTTACCTGGGCACTTCTGCAACAATCACCCCTATTCTTGACTAGACTTGATACGCTATCCTCCATTCTTTTAAACATGTATAACATATTTGCTTTCTGAATATAAATCCCCACTGTCGAGTAGAGCCACTGGAGTGATCCCCGCGGTGAATTTTCTATTTCCCGTCCACTCATCAAGATTTCTCTTGAAGAGGGCCAGTGAGATGCTCTGTTTGACATGTATGGGAAGTCTATTCCATAGCAGGGGCAGTCTCTGCATTATGAACCTGTCCCTCCAGCACATTCTGTTGATTGTGGTAATGAGGTTGAGGTCTCTGGAGTGTGTGGTGCAGAGGGATTAAGATTTCTTTAGATGCAATATTTCTAACAGAGCTGGGTCAGACATGGCTTTGTAAGTCAAGCAGAAATCGTCTCTAAGTATGTGGTATGAGACAGAGAATAGTTGGAGTTTTTTTATTCTGTCCATATAGGACAAGTGTTTAAGGCCTATGATCTTCTTTGTGAGGTACTTTTGCAGCCTCTCCAGTTGTTGCAAGTGTCTAGTGAGGTACATGCCAAATGGGGCATTGTACTCGATGATTGGCCTAATGAGGGAAGAGTAGAGGGAGACAATGACTTCTTTCTTCCTGGATGCAAAACCCTTAGTAGTGAGATGTGCCACACAGAAGGACTTTCTGACCACAGTGGCAATATGGTGGTCAAAAGAGAGGTTGCCATCAACCTGTGTTCCCAGAGCTCTTATAACACCTTCTGCATTCAGTGGACTACCATCGATGTGGTAATTCATGGGAACTGGGTTTTTCCCAATGGGGATGATGACACATTTTTTGGCATTGAGCTTAAGGCCATGGTTCTGACACCAGTCATTGGTCTCAGTGAGGCCTTTCTATAGGATGTCAACATCACTTGGGGAATTAATAATGGCTCCCAACTTGCAATCGTCTGCGAACTTTGCCAGCCAGAGTCCCTTCATGTTGGCCTGGACTTCTGAGAAGTAGATACCAAACAGGAGAGGACCCAGGACCGATCCCTGTGGGACTCCACTCGTGACTGGTCGGCAGTCTGACTTGGAGTCAGCTACTTTCACACTGTGGGTTCTATCTGGGAGCCAGTTTGCAACCCACTTAGTGATATAGGGGTTGATGACTAGCTTAATGAGTTTTTCTATGATTCCTGAGTGGGGAATGGTATCAAAGGCCTTGGCCAGATAAAGGTAGGCTGTATGAACCACCTTGCCTTCATTAATGATCTACCCTTCACAAAGCCAAACTTTGTGGGATCTAGAGTTTCGAGATTCCCTATATCCTTGTTTATGAGGTCCATTATGATGCATTCCATAGCTTTGCATATCAGACTTTTCAGACTAATGGGGTGATAGTTTCCAGGGTCTGTAGTTGCTCCTCCTTTGTGGAGAGGGATGACTGTAGCAGTGTGCCATTCGGTAGGGACAAAGCCTGAGGTGATGCTGTGATTGAACAGGGCACACAGGGGAAGTGCCAGTTCCCTCTGTAGTTCATGTAGAACACAGCCAGGGATATTGTCAAGTCCCATAGAAGCTGTATTCTTGGCCTTGGACAGTGCTGTTTTAACCTGTGCAGCAGTAATACTGGGTGCCTGGCAATCTACCGGTAGTATGATTGGTCCTTTGTGGGGGGAGAGAGGGGTAAAGTTGGCACTGAATCTGTCGGCCAGTATATTGGCAATATTTGTTGGCTCAGTATAGGAGGTACCATGGTGCAGTAGCTCAGAGCAAATCTGGGTATTGCCGTGGAGATTCTTTACATAACTATAGAAGGACTTGTGGCTGTCTTTACTATTTGCTGCAATTCTGTTTTCATAGCTAGCTTTAGAGGATTTGATGAGGGATCTCAAATTTTTGTTGAGGCTGATAAGGGAGTTTTTCCAGTCTTGGGACTTCACCTTATTCTGCATCAGTTTCCTCCTTCTGTTGTACAATTTGTTTATGGCAGGAGACCACCAGATTGGCTTCCTTTTTTTTGAGGAGAGTATCTTGGTTCTATTGGGTATGGCGAGATCCATGCATTTGTGTACGTGTTCATACAGTGCATTGGTGTATGATTTGGTGGTCATGCAATTATTCTCCATTTTCATGGGTGCCGTGAAGTTAGCCACCTCTGTTTTTAGGAGCCCAGAGTTAGCTTTGGAGAAGTTTTTTATGCTGGTTACCTTTGCGGGGGGAGGGGGGATGTGGAGTTCCAAGGTGATTAGTTTGTGGTCGGATCTAACCAGGGAGGAGTTGACTATTGGTGTAGAGCAATGGTCGCCCATGTTAGTAATGACCAAGTCAAGGATGTTGCTACCTCTAGTGGGGGTAAGAATGAGCTGGTCCAGGGCATTGGAATTAATGAATTTCAGGAAATGTTGGGCAAGTGTATTCGTACATGAGTAGTTTTCCTAGTTAATGGAGGGGTAGTTGAAGTATCCCAGTATGGGAGTGTTAGGTTGGAACCTAATATTCTCCAGAGTGCTTAGGAATATGGAGTGTGAGTCTTGGGAGATGCTTGGGAACCTATAACAGGCTATGACCTGAATCGCTGTCTTACCCAGTGCTAGCTGTACCTGAAGTATATTTTATGCATTATGTTGGGCTACCAGTCTAGAGTTGTGTGCATCCTTTATGAATATGGAAACACCACTGCCTTTGGAGCTTCGATCCAGGTTCTGGGGCAGAAAGGTGTGGAATGAGTTATAGCCTGGTAGTGCAGGGGTGCTTTCTGCTGCCTTGAACCAGGTCTCTGTTATAGCACAAATGTTGATGTTCTCCATTTTAAATAGTGCTTTGAGTGAGTGCATTTTGATATTTAGACTTCTAGCATTGAGCAGCATGACCCTCACATTGCATTTTTTGTTTGTAGCTGTTACTGTGGTAATTTGGTCTTTGGAACACCGCCTAAAAAACACACTATAGGGGTGGCAAGATCCTTGGCCAGTATCCGGAAGCCCAGAGGTGACAGATGCAGGCTATCTCTGGCAAAGCATTGAGGACTGTCAATAATGTCATCCCAGGCAGACAGATACTGGATCCCCTTAGAATGACACCAGAAACTTAGCCAATTGTTTAAATCAATCATTTTCTGCTTGTACTGTGGTATCATTCTGGGTGATGGTAGGATGTTGCTCAGGGCTAGGGTCATACCCACCTGGGATACATAATCCGAGAGCTCCTCCATGTCTATTTTCATGTAGTCCAGGGAAGTACATCTCAGGTCATTCACACCCACATGTACAATGACAGAGTCATATTTGTACCTGTTGTTGAAGGACCTGAGTGCATGCATTATGTGGCAGATCCTGGCACCTGACAGGCAGCTGACTGTTACTTTCTCCTTATTCAGCCTAGTGAATGGGATATCAGTGTGCCTCACAATCGAGTCAACTATGACTAGTGTGCTGGGCATACTGATTTTCCTTAGGGGCTTTATATCATCCCTCTCACTATCTTGCTTTTCTTATTATAATTACCCTCAGTATTCATACCATTCCTGATGCCATCAGTGTGGCACATTGTGCTTCTACAGCATATGCAGCTTCTGGTCCTTTCCTTATTAGCTCATATCACATGTTATCAGTACAGATGCTGGCACCAAGCCATAACCTGGACTAATCACCAAGCATTTCAATCAAATCTCTTAGATTTGTTATATCTCTGCACCTCTAGCCAGTCAGCAACATTCATTTCAAAAAAAAGAAAATAGTCTTGCAAAATAGTGATTCAGTTTATACCTTCAGATATAAATTACATATTTCATGCTTTTGCAAGGCAAGCTTATATTTTTCTCCATTTTTTTGGTGACATTCAACCTAATGTAGGATCTCCTAAACACTTACCAATCATCCCAAAATACAAAATTCCTAACTCAGTGCCTATAGACCACAAAACTCTCACCAAACATATGATTTTTATGCATCATATAAACTGCAGAAGAATTTGTAACAAATGCAGAGCTACATTCATGGATGTCTGGTTACTCACCCAACTTCCTTGTTTTAATAAAAAAACTGTTAAAACAAGAACTCGAAGTGTTGAAGATGAAGAAATACTCCCAATAGGATATAGTACCTACAGTTATAATAGAAATAAAGAGAGATGGAGCTATTGCCATAATTCAGTCAAGACACATTGAGCTTGCTCCATTTAGTAAAGAAATCTCGTTTCAGTAAAATCAGAAATGTTAATTACTTTCCTTAAATTAAACAAACATAAAACTCTGTATTTTATTGTTCTATACATCACACCTGGACACAACAGTTCTGTAACTGGAGATATACTTTTCTGTGTTTCAAACAGCATTCCTTATAAAACCATTCTACTAGGTAAGTTAAATATTACCTAGTCAGCTACAGATATGGCCTCTCCCCCTACTCTATTAACTTTCATCACTATGCACAACTTTACAATTCCAACCAGGTACAGCTAACAAAGAATCAGCGCTAGACTGGATATTTGCCACTGACCCCAAAAACATAGCTGAGAAAGGTGTCTTACCAGACTGCCTAAGTCTATCGCCCAACATTTGTTGTCAGACAACATATAAAAATCCCCAAACTGGTCCAATATAAACAAGTAAGAAATCAAATTTCAATAAACATGCCATATCATGCCATACCATTTTTAAAGCCTACAGCTGGTCTCACCAAGAGCCATCTCATTAGAAGATTCTGCACAGACTTTCAAAGACAACTTTCTATACATTTTAAATCAATATCGCCTTAATAGCAAAAGGAGTAAAAACAACCCAGATCTCTTTCCTCTGACTATATCTGTACTCAGAATAATTAATGGAACAAAGTGACTTGGCTAACAAACAAAAGTCAATCTAACTTTCAACAGTACGGTCATCTCCAAATACTAGCCAGTAGATCTACAAATTCTGTAAAAAAAAGTTGTTTCTTGAACCCACAGCATTCCTAACTTATAAACTCAAGAAATTTCAGGTCCAGAATAAATAAATTGCTTCTTCCTGGTTAAAAGAAAATTAACCCAGCCCATCTACACCAGGAAATGATTTTGATACAGCCTGTAGCTTTAATACCCACTTCATGAATGCAGCAACACCGTTTGTCAAAAACAGCAATATCTGCACACCTACTTCCCCATCTGTGCCTCTTACCCTCATTCTCACGTTTTCTTTCAAAAATGTATCCACCTGGATCATTAGAAAATATCTTAACAAATCAAAACCCACAACCAGAGTAGCTGGCAACCTTCCTACTAATTATCTAAAAATTGCAGAAGATGTCATGGTGTACCACATATCAGGGCTAATTAATACATCTATTCAAGCATATGGAAGCAAAGCTATAGTCTTCCGTTACACAAAGAAGGCAATTATACTAACCTGTCCAACTTTAGACTGATCGCAATAGTACCACCATTGACAAAAATGTTTTAAGTAATCCATGTCTAACTTCAGAAATATCTCCTTGACAATGACCTACTGTCCCAAACACAGCATTGTTTCTGCCCCTTTCACAGCACCAGTTCAGCTCTGCTAGTATTCCTAAGCACAATTCTTAGCTATAAAAATGAAAGTAAGTTAGTCTGTGTGATACATCTTAACTTGTCTGAGGCCTTTGATATCACGTCTCTATGTTCTGAAACATACTTCGCAAATTAGGGCTAACTGAAATATAAATATTCTGAATTATACTCAGTTACAACAACTATGCTGTTTGTGTTGAAGTTAATATCACCTTCTACAGAATCTATTGATTATAACGTTTGTTTGCATTATTACACATTCACAACTGCTAGGCTGTGTTCCACAGACAATGCAGATATACCCGCTTGAAATAAGCTGATACAAATCAATGCCCAGCACCACTACTGATGAAAAAAACAAGAAAAGAAAAACAACTATTTTATCAGGCATTTTCTGGATGAAAGTACCAACACATTTCATTAATGTATTATTAATTTCTGCTGCATTAATATATTGCAGTAAGTGTTCTGTAGTTTGCCAATTGTATTAACTGTACTGTATTTTTTCTCTATATATCTTTTTGTGGAGCTTTTCTCCTAAGCCCTTCACTGAAAAGGCAGGAGCGGCTTATGCTATAGGACTGCAGCCCCCCCTCCCCCCCACCACCTGTAGAAAGAAGGAAGAAAAGAAGATAAAAAAAAAATTGAGTCCTGGAACTCTACACATGCATGCTTGGAGTTCCTGCTACTCACAGAACTCCAGACTGCTGTGTTAGGCAGTCTGGCTAGAGGAAAAAGGCATCTCTGCACTGCAGCCCCAGAAGTCTGTGCAGTGACAACCGCAGAGAACGGAAGAACACTGGATTGCATCACCCACAGGCTGGAGCCTCCAGCCTACTCTTGCATGCCAGGAAAACAAAAAACAGCTGCTGCTGAGGAGGAAACCAGCTGTTAGCCTTGCATGGCTTCAGCTTCTGCTGAGGAACCAGCTGTTAGCCTTGCATGGTTTCAGCTTCTGCTGAGGAACCAGCCGTTATCCTTGCAGGTACAGAGGATTTCGCTGCTGCCGAGGAACGTGTGTGTATAATACCCTAGTTGCTATGCACTGGTGGCTAGAGAGAACTCACGGTGGAGGGTAGAGAATACTCAGGCTTGATCCCTGTACCTTGGGTGCAAGTGGCAAGGGCCTGAATTCCCTACCCATCATCATTTGTAAAAAAGTTGCAGATTTTTGCTTCATATTTGTTTTGTTCCTCATAAAATCTGTAGTTTTTGTATCTTCATTTTCCCTTGCAACATCTCTGTAGTGCAGGGATGCACTGGTAGCATTGTTGCCTGACAGCTACAGGTTCTCTGGTTTGATTCTTGGCTGGAGTGCCTTCTGTGTGGAGTCTGCATATCCTCTCATCTTACAAAGACATATCTGGAGTGTTTCTCCCTGCTCTGCTGAAAATTGGCTTTTTTTCCAAGTCAGACTAGTTTCCTGGTTAACAAATGTTTAAAAATAACAGGCATTTGACTTTCAGACTTCATATTCTTCAGAAAGTACATGGTAACACAAAACCCTTTCTAAGTTTATAACATGGATATTTGAAATTTGTCCCTGTTTTTTGGGACGGTATCCCCCCATTATTGGCTTCGTCCAGGTATTTTGTGCTAAGGTTGAGAGCTATGGTGAGAACTGAATTGGGGGCTGTATTCCCCCCATTATTGGCTCTGTTCAGGTGTTTTGTGCTAAGAGGTTGACAGCTATGGTGAGAACTGAATTCACTAAATGGTAGCCATTTAAGTTTGTCTTCCTCTCTTTCACAAAACAGCTGATTTGGCATAGTGGTATGTTTCTCTGACTGCTTTGCACAGGGTCCCCTGGGTTCAAGAATTGGCAGTGAAATGTATGGTGGTAACAGCATTTTATTCTAGCAACTTTCCAACATTATACAAGCAATGTTTAAAATGTGTCCCTGGTTTCTGGGCTTTTGTTCACCCAATAAATTTTGTCTTTTTCCAGATTTCTTGTGCTGCAAAGTTCAGAGATACAGCTGAGTGTCGAGTAGATTTCACAAGGAGCTGAGAGCTGCAGGGGAACAAAAGTTTAGTGCTGCCTATGCAGGCTGAAAGGAGGACCAGAAACCCAGCTGTTAGCTTGCATGGGCTAAGGAGCATGGA
Organism: Protopterus annectens; assembly: GCF_019279795.1. Taxonomy (NCBI): domain Eukaryota; kingdom Metazoa; phylum Chordata; order Ceratodontiformes; family Protopteridae; genus Protopterus; species Protopterus annectens. The sequence goes on from NC_056728.1 coordinate 1,004,998,682, forward strand.
TCAGATCAAATAAGTTGCTTCCATGGAAAGAGGACAGGAATGGAGACTGCTGAAGTAATTGCTTGCTTCCATGGAAAGAAGACAGGAACAGAGACTGCTGAAGTAATTGCTTGCTTCTGTGGGAAGAGGATAGGAACTGCTGAGAAGTTGCATGTCAGGTAGACAAACGTGTGTGTGTGTGTGTGTGTGTGTGTGTGTGTGTGTGTGTGTGTGTGTGTGTGTGTGTGTGTGAAATGCCCCAGAGAACACATGGTGGTGGGTTGAGCCCTGTACCATAGATGCAAGTGGCAAGGGCCTGAATTCCCTACCCAGCACCATTTGTAAAAAAATGTTTGCAGATTTTTGCCTCATATTTGTTTTGTTCCTCATAAAATCTGTGGCTTCTGTATGTTTATTTTTCCTTACACAGTTAGTAGTGCAGTGGTGCACTGGTAGCATTGTTGCCCAACAGCTACAGATTCTCTGGTGTGATTCTTGGCTTGGGTCCCTTGTGTGTGGAATCTGCAAGTCCTCCCATCTTATAAAGGCATCTGTCTGCAGTGTTTCTCTCTGGGCCTCATCTGAAAAATTGTCTTTTGTTCCAAGTCAGACTTTCCTGGTTAACAAATGTTAAATAAATAAAAATAACAGGCATTTGAATTTCAGACTTCATATTCTTTAGAAAGTATATGGTAACACAAAACCTTTTATTCTAGCAATTTTCTACATTTATAACATGAGTATTTGAAATTTTTCCCTATTTTTGGGACTGTATCCCCCATTATTGACTTCGTCCAGGTTTTTTGTGCTAAGGTTGAGCGCTATGGTGAGAACTGAATTTGCCGAATATGTTTGGGGGCTGTATTCCCCCATTATTGACTTTATTCAGGTGTTTTGTGCTAAGAGTTTGACAGCTATGGTGAGAACTGGATTCACTAAATTGTAGCCATTTAAGTTTGTTTTCCTCTCTTTCACAAAACAGCTGATTTGGCATAGTGGTATGTTGCTCAGACTGTTTTGCACAGGGTCCTAGGTTTAAGACTTAGCAGTGAAATGTATGGTGGTAACACAGCATTTTATTCTAGCAACTTTCCAACATTATACAAGCAATGTTTAAAATGGATCCCTGATTTTGGGCTCCCTCCCAAATAAATTTTGGCTTTTTCCAGATTTCTTGTGTTGCAAAGTTCAGAGATACAGCTGAGTGTCGAGGCATATTTTACAAAGAGCTGAGAGCAGCAGGGGAACAAAAGTTTAGTGCTGCTAATGCTGAGATGGCTTGCATTGTTAATAGCACAACAGGTAGTGTACCTGTTTTTGATACAGAAGGCTGTGTGTTCTACTCCCACAGTAGGTAGATGCATTGCTGATACTGTACTGTGTTGTAAAGGGTGTGGATAATGCAGTCCTTTTTGGCGAAGGTACCTAGTAACTATGAACCTGTTATCAGTTTGCCATCCATTCCCTATTGTGATATTACCAGTTTGTCATTTTTTTTAATGCAACATAGGCAATTTATACCTCAAGGGCTGCAGGCACTTTATTTGTAGATGAAACAATGAAATATAAAGGTGTTTGCTAGCAGCAACCTCTTCATTAGTTACATATTTCTTTAATGTGGAATTATTTAGATGACTTTTACTTCTTCAGAGATTGTGCATATTTACTGATACTGGTGGACTGTAGAATTGAGTAGACTTTTATGATGGAAATGTTCTTAATTGGGCAGTTTTGTCATTGGTGCATGCATTTTGTTTCATTGTTTACTGGAAAAATGTTCAAAACAAATTTAAAATGCCCTCTAACAACTGTACTGTATTGTACAAGGAATAATTTAATACAATCAGGACGGTGTATCAAACAGCACGTGTATGCTTCATGTTCAAGGGGCCTATGATTTGAAAACAGCCCAAAGTTAATCTTTATCTGCCACTGGAAAAATGTATTTTCTTTGAATGTGGGTTTCAATGCTGTTTCAATGCATGTGAGTTTCAAGGGCAGAGAAGTTTTAATGCTGAGTCTATTTTCATTGTGAGACTGCATTGCTTTGTTTAGCAGATATCTATTAGGGTTTGTGCTGTAAAATGCAAAATAAAACTTTCAAATGAAATCCAAATCATCACAGAAATAAAGCAGTATGCACATGACAGTGTTTATGGTAAATGGGGCGAAATAACCAAGGAATGGGACATTGGAATGGCTGCAGGGGGGAGGCTCCATTTGACCATGATTTTGTGAGGGGGGAAGGGAAGCAAACTCAGACAGCCCCGGCTGAACTATACCTCTCAACTGTTCAGATTTTTGCACAATTAATAGATATTTGCTTCTTATTTTTGGTTTGTTCCTCATACAATTTGTGGTTTTCTGGCAAATCATTTAGGAATGAAGTCACTAAATGACAAACATTGAGTTTCAGACATCATAACCTTCAGAAAAATGCATGCTAAAGCAAGACCTGTTATTCTATTAACTGTCAAGTTTATACAAGAGCAATTATTAGTAGTGTTTATATGTCCCCCAATATATTTGGCCTTGTCCAGATTTCCTGCATTAAGAGGTTGAGAGGTACGTGCAAATCACTTTATAGAATTAGGAATATCCAAACCTTTCAACTGTCCCCAATTTTGGCTCAAAATGTTGCTCTCCCCCTAATAATCCCTCCTTAAAATGGCAATTTTGGAAGAAAACATGGAGGGTTTACAATTATATATAGCTGTAATGATCAGAGTTATAGATTACTTTTATTTCAGAAATGCATGTTGATGCTCTTATTTTGTTAGCTGCTCAAGTTAACAGTGTTAATATTAAAAAGGTGTCCCTTCTTTGACAGGTTTCCAGCTGTATAGTGTGGCAATTTTATATTTTTGCATCACAGTTTTGGTCTGTTTTTCATAAAATTGTAGTTTTCTGGCAAATTAGTGGCAAATCATTAAAGAGTGAAGTTAGAAAATAATGGCAAACATTTGAGTTTCAGATTTCATACCCTTCAGAAAATTCGTACTAATGCAAGACCTAGTACTGTTCTATTATCTTTCTAAGTTTATAAGAGCAATATTTAAAATTGTCCTTATTGTTGGGCCTGTGTCCCACTTTTAGTTCTATGTATGGCTTTGTCCAGATTTCCTGCTCTGAAGTTGAGCGGTATGAGTGTCAGTGCCATCACCATCAGCCAGAGACATTTCAAATTGTGACATACTTGTTGCACCCCACTCCCCATTGTAGTGGCTCTGGATGTGTCCAAGCAAGGCAAGGAGCAGTGTGCAGAGTATTCCCCCATCCAAGGTAGACCACAAGTACATCCATGGCTTTTCATCCATCCTTGATTTTGCAGAATGTTCTGGTTTTCTGTCATATTTTTATCCTGTTGATTTATGCTTCTTATTATTCAGAAAATGCATGCTGTCACAGTGCCCTGTTGCTCTGTGTTTAAGTAGCAATGCTTTAATGACCATCGGGTAAGCTTGTTGGAGATTGTAAGATGCAAGTAAGCTTTAATAAGCATACTGTTAAAGAATTAGCAGCATTGAAAGCCCTTTCATTGTTGCCTTGCAGAGAATATTTACATAACTAGATAATGTATACCTTGGGTATTGAAAAGCATATGACAGTATTTGTAATAAAGGACAGGATTACAGTATTTTCAGAAGCTCATTACATTTGTTAGAGACTTGCAGTCATCTTTTGTTGCAGACTCAGTCATCTTTGCAGGCTTAAACTAAACAGAATGCCAGTCTATCATGTCTGGTCCATAACTTGTGCAGGAATCCTTTAAGCAATTTATCTTGAGCGTGTTTCTTGTTTGCTGTTCATTTTGTACTTTGATCATGTCTTCCCCATGAAACAAGTAAATAGTTGTTGTCAGGCAGCACGTCTTTTTTGGATAAGAAACATTTTTAAAAGTGGGGGTATCACAGAGATTGCTACTTTCAGCATGTTACTTGGTAATTTTAAAAAGCTGAATATAAATTATAATTAGAACTGCAGTGCAACGATAACTGGTTTGAGTTGAGTGCTGCTTGTTTTTTTATATTTGATTTTGACTGGCATTCCAGTTTGTATCTTTTGGCTTTTCCTGGTTAGGGGTCGCCACAGCGGAACTCCTGTCCGATAATGATTGCCAGTTGATTTTTACGTACCGGCTTGCCAGGCCTGAAGCACAATCTTTAATGAAGGTACGCCCATTCACGCATGTCTCCACGCAGAAAACACTCTAGCTGAGAATCGAACTGGACAGCGTCTTACTGTGAGGCAACAACACTACCGCAGCACCACCACCGCAGGTTGAAATATATTTAAAAAGTAATTTATTTTTTCATGCCTCACAACCTGTGTTTCCATCTGCATATTAACTAAGTTGTCATGTAGCCAATGCATTGAAATATTTTTTTATTCTACACTTCATTTTGTCTTCATTGGACTCTCATAATGACTGTGTGACACCCAGGACAGCATATTTAAATAAAGTTCCAGTTGTTGTGGTTTTGAGCATAGCCCCACCCCTTTCTAGTTGGCCACACCCCTTCCCATTGGCCCCACCTGTCTCCTGCAGCCCCCCTTTAATTTGAAGTCACCAGCTACCACTGTGAAAAGGGGTGTTTTTTACACCCAGTCAGGCTTTCCCAGTCAGCAAATGGAAATGTATTTATTTATTTAACTAATTATTAACTTAATTTTAAAACAGGTACTAATACAACTACATTATCTTCTATTTCACAACAGGATCACAAATCTTAACTTGTCCTGCAGATTTTAATAATGCCCTATTATGCTTTTAAAGTGGGTGTTTTCTCCCTCCCATGTTTCTTTTGCTATATCTAGCAAGCTTCAGGGATGTACAGTATACAGCATTTCAGATGGCATGAACTCTATTGAGGTTTAGGGGACTTCTCTTACAGCAAAGAGAAGATGTGGCAGTAGCTACTCCTAGATTTTCCCTTCTTTCTCAAAACCCTTTCCCACACAGCTTAATGTTTTATTAAATCATTCACCTAGCCCATCAGTTTGACAAAATGTGTATGTGTGTGTGTGTGTGTGTGTGTGTGTAATGTATGAATATCTAGCATTACATGGAAACACTGAATATGTAGACTGAAAATACTGGACACAAAATATCTATTGCTGTACATTATAAAAATATAAATGTTAGCCATAACACTTACATATATAGTTTCCCTATTAAATAAACGAAAAGTGGAAATGTTGAATGGCCAAATAAATAAAAAGGCCATTCCTCTAAATGAATATTGTGGGGGGCTGCACCCCCCACACCCCCACTAATTATATATACCAACTCTGAGATCACACTACAGTGAAGAAAGGGCAAAATTTCCAGCCTTCACTGTACCGCGATCTTACAATAACGATATCGAGGAACGGCCTTTTCATTTATTTGGCCGTTCGACATTTCCACTTTTCATTTATTTAATAGGGGCCCTATATATATAAACATATTTATATATATATATATATATATATATATATATATATATATATATATATATATATTTGTGTGTGTGTGTGTGTGTGTGTGTATAAGCTTGGTATACAGACGTCTGAGGTGGGAGAACTGAAGCAATGGATACTAGTGGAACAATTAGGGTAGATGAGAGAAAGAGATTAGTTGATTTAAGTTATGTGGCCTGTCAGGTTGGAAGAACATTTAGCTTGATTAAGGAGATGAGATTTTATCAATCCACAGAACCTGAAGTAAGACGAAGTGTCTTTATTGAGTGGGAAGGACCCCCATAGTTTAGGATCAAGAAACAAATCAAGTACCAGACCACACTAAGGTGGCTCGCCTCAGCATCAGAAGTCTAAATAACAAATTGCCTGATCCTGAGGCACGGCTAATCTGGAGCTCATGCATGTTTGTCTTATTTCAAAAACTTGGTTTAAAAGTACAGAAAGCACTCTGTCCCCACTAAGGTTTATTCCTACTGGACTTCCAGTACGGCACCTAACTTGTTGTGTTCTCTTGCTTCTGACAGTCAAATGAGGGATTTCTTTAATTGGTTGGTTTAAAGCAATTTAAGAAGCCTGTGGTCAAAGAAGGGGCATCTGAGGAGCAAATGACTAAAGGAAAAATGAAGGAAGTGAAAAGAAAGGAGAGACACTGAGATTAGTGACTCCACTCGTAAGGCTGATAGAATAGTACATCTGGGCTCATCTGTAATTGAAATGAAGGAAGGCCAAACAGAAAAAGTGGTAATGTCAAAACTGCCCCTTAAGACAAACAATGTTCAGCGAGGTACTCTGGATGAGAAATATGCTACAGGAATATATTAAGAAAACTGACTGCAGGTTAGAGGATGTAGAGCAGGATCTGCATGTCCACTCTGATGAGACTGAAGATTTAAAGAATTCCAAGAAGGAGAGCATACTGTGCAGACTGCAAAAGGAGTTGTAGAAAGAAATTACTGAGATAGAGGACAGAGAAAGGATCGAGAGAACCTGAGATTTATACACTTCCCAGAAGGTTTGGAAAGCAAGCATTATATAAGAAAGATGATAGAACTGGTCCATGAATGGACTGATATCCTGTTGAAAAAAAATGTATTGGTTAGGGCACATGGAGTCTTGTACCTGGAAACATCTTGGATAAGGTATCTGAGACAAACTGTGGTGAAGGTTCAAATGTTCAAGCTCAAAGAGCAGCTTCCTGGTGAATTATGGAAAAAAGCTTACTTCACGTGGGAGAGTATTGTGTGTATGTGTATCAGGACTTTTCATTGCCTATAAGGTAGAAGAGACAAAAATTTGTACCATGCTTTAGGAAGTGTAAATTATTGGCTTTTGTTTCAATCTTCAATACTGTGTAGTTTTTTTGTGTATTCATTCTAATAGGAGTAAAGACATTTACAACTCCCCCAGTGGCACTGAGGCAGTTGGACAGATATAAGGAATACCAAAGTTTAGATGGCCAACACAGACCAGCTGAGGGAGGAACTCAAATTGAGAAGACAAGAAGGGAGCATTTTCCTGTGATACCATTCCCCCACTTTCATCAGAAGATGCAAGAACTGCAATGACAGATGAAGGAAAATACACGCAGAGTTAGTAGAAAATTGAGGTGGGAGCTGGTGATGGAAGAAGATGAGGGATCTGAAGGAGACCAGCATCAGGATGAATAATGTCTCACACTCATGTGAAGAATGTTTGGAAAGGAATGGCAGTCAACATTAGGATATAAGGCTACAACTGCAGCAGATGATGGGTGACTTGATGGTATCTTGGCAGTGCATTGGTCATAGAAGTAAATTTTGGGGATTAAGTAAATATTTTTATTTGGCAAGTCAGAAGAGACATCATGGGTTGTGGTTGTGGTCTCCTATCTTGCATACAGTGGATTGTAGCAAAGGGAAGCACCTGTTCCCCCAAAGGTGATCTTATCAACAACTGGTGTGTGTTGTGAGGAAGGAGGCTGAAACTATGTGTTAAGAAAATAAACTTGGCATTAAGTGATTACATGTTTAAATGAAACTGATGAGAAATGAGAGGTTCTATATAGGTTCATAGTTATGTACTATGATTGCTTAATGTCTGAAATAGGTTTTATCACATAGAACAGCAATTTTCAACCAGTGTGCTACAGTATGATAGGTGTGTCGCAAGATTTTTTTAAAACAAATTAATTAAAGACTTCTTTAAAGAAATATGATGAAAAAGAAATCTATGGCACAAATTTTATACCATTTTATATGATTTATATATATCATTATTTTAATAATATGCAATTAGATAATCCAACGTGGTGCAGCGGTAGCATTGTTGCCTCACAGCAAGAGGTTCTCCGGTTCGATTCTCGGCTGGAGTGCATATCTTGCTGATTTGTTTCAGTCTTTGAACACACTTAAAAGCATGCAAGGAGATCATGAAAATATTCTTATTTTCACCAACAAAATTAATGCTTATGAAGAAAAACTAATGCTTTGGGAAGAAAGAATCAAAAGAGAAAATGCAGTAGAAATGGTTGAGCTAACAAAAAGGTGCAAACTGGATGGAAATCATATAGATCTAATTTTACAAACTTTAAGATTACTTAGTACAAGTATTGAAAAAAATGTTCCCTCACTTGACATATCATCCTTGGATTGGATAAGAGATTGGTTTGTCTTAAGTGCGTGCAAATTGGCAAATTTAATGATTACAGAAGAGGATGAGTTAATGGAGATGAGAAATGACAGAGGATTAAAACTTAAAACTTAAATATTCAACAACAGATGCTACTTCATTTTGGTTATAAGTGAATTTTCAATATTACAAAAAAAGCAACAGAAGCACTTCTTCCTTTCCCCACGTCATATTTCTATAAATCAAGCTTTTCCATAATGAATAATATTAAGAAGAAAATAGATCATGGCTGGAAACCCTGGAAGAAGATTAATGAGTTTGCCTGTCCAAAATTCGACCTTGTACAAAAACATTCTAAAGCAACGTCAAGTTCAGATATATCATTAAATGTGAAATGCAAGTAAATTAGAGGAAAATAATAAATAAAAATTATTTTAAATAATTTTGAGTATTACAAAGTATCATAAATAAATAGTTTCAAAAAGATTTTTTAAAAAGCTACTTTGAAGCAAAAAAGGTAATTACTATTTTTTTTTTTTTTTGTAAAATCAATCAAAATTATACCTAATTTTTTTTTTTGTAAGATCAGCAAAAATATAATATATTTTTTGGTGTGCCGAAAGATTTTTGTAATTAGTTTATGTGTGCCAGGAGATGAAAAAAAAAAGTTGAGAATCGCTGCCATAGAGAGTTAAGCTGGGCGTACTTTAAGCAAACATCATATACTTTGCATTGTGCTTCTCATAGTGTCCAGCTGCACAATGGCTAATCACATTTATATCTTCTTAGCACAGTATGGATGTAAATGTAGTCATAAGGACATTAAGCTGCACACACCTGTACTAGGCTAATGACTACCAGGGCCTTTATAAGCCTAGCCATACAGTCCAACCCAATTGAGTTCTTATGTATCATGAGTGTTTATTAGGAGGAGGTATGTTAATTAGCACATTTCTAGAAGTTATGTGAGAGGGGCTTGTTACCTTGGCCATTGCTGTCTGCTGCTGTCTATCAGAGACATGGAGGAGAGCCCCAGGGTGACTTTCTGATTTCCCATCCATTGGTCAAGGTTATGCTTAAATACGGTTAAGTATGGACTCTGCTTCACATGCATGTGAAGCCTGCCAGAGCATGGGGATTCTCTGAAACACATATCTATCTAACCAACATGTATTATATACAGGTACAATACAAAGTAACAGGTCTTCAGCAAATCAAAGGACTTTGATGAAAAGCAGTCAGAATTCCAGGAAAAAATAGTCCAAATCCACCATTCGATAAATAGTTTAATAGCTCAGGACATAAACAGCATAAATAGCAGAACAAAGCTTTTGAGTAAAAAAATTATCTCCAAGTTTAGACATTATATTGTTTAATTTGGTAGGAGGTGATATGTTTTTGTACTCATACAAAGGGTCAGAATGTAATGCCATGCAAATGCTCTCAGGTCTGTGGGAATGAATGTGCATTAAAATATAGTACTGCACTAATAGTATGAGTGCTGCATGCCACTTTTCATGTGTTCAAGACAGATCTCACTGAGTTGATCATTAAAGTCTGTTTGGAGGGGGATTGTTGATGAGGGTTTTATTCCATAGAGAAGTTGGAATTGCTATATTAAGACTTTGAGCAATGGACACTGCCTACAGATGAGAGTGGCTGATTAGACAATACAATGTCAGCCTGATTTTGATTTGTTACTCTGGTGGGGGAGGCTTTGGGAGACTATGAAAAGTGAGTTGACAAAGTTAACATTATTATTGTTTATTATTAATCAGAGCATGTTGGTTCTTTAACTAAAAACAGGAAGGGAGAAAATCAACAATTGAGATTATGAAATACGTGCACATTTTGTGCTGGGGGGCAGGTACCTGTATGAAGTGGTAGTAGGTTTTAGCTATATTGCCTACTAGAGGGTTCTACCAACAAGAAGCTGTGATACCAAAGCATAGTAGAGCCTTTATCAGAGGTAAGGTGAAACAGAGAATAGAAGGGATTAACAGGAAGCATGCATAGCACACTAATTGAAGATAGATGGACCCCTAGTTGGATGGTATCGCAAAGCTTGATTATGTTTTTGGGGAGTCATTGGAATAGAACTACATGGGAAGAAATCTGTACTACTGCAATGAAAGCAACAAGATCTAGAACATTTTGAATTTTTGCCTGGAAATGTTTGCAAAAGTATTTTTGTACCTTGGCCAGGTTAACTGTAAGGTAAGAAGGTGTGTTTAGGAATTGCTGGAGATGAAAGGAGCAAGTCAGGGGGACTGGAACCACATAGTTTGAGAATGCAGAAGGTTGTTTACTATAAGAGGGAGTTATCTGAGCTGCTGGAGAAAAGTTTGGAGAGTGAATGGCATTTAGAATGGACTCATATTCTGTTGAGTTGGATGGGAGACCTGACCATCACAGGTCATGTCAAGGCAATGGGAAGTTTACTTATGTTAGAGGCAAAAATGGCATAATCAAAGCATGGAAAAGTTAGCAACCCCCTTACAATAAAGTAGATAAAGAGGTAATAGAGAAATTGAATATAGCAGAGACAAGAATGGATAACTGCCACCCCAGCAAATTTCATTGGAGGAGGTGAACTGTGGGACAAGGTCACAACCAGGTCGACCTTGACAGATGATGGGGTCAACATGTGATGGAAAGGACAAAAAAGGGAGATCCTTTGGCAATTTATGCATTATGAATTCTTTATTGCTGTGTTGTATAAAAAGAGAGTTGTTAAAGTTGCCCTGGTTGTAGTAAGGCATTGGGGGGAGGGATATAACACATAATTAAATGATGGAGCAAGGGTAACCACTAATGCAACAAGCAAATGCATACCATGTGGATGACTGCACAGTTTATATTTATATAAGCAAAAATGTTGAATAACATTTCTAAAAAAAATAAAATTAAAAAGGGGGGGGGGTTTGTTATCACCATGCCTTTTGGCCATCACTTCTGGGCAGACCCCTAGAGACCTAAAATACGAAACTGCAAACTGATTGAGATCCAAATCAAATGAAACAGGATAAACTCTCACATCATAGAATGTTATAGGATCCCATCTTTGCTCCCAGAAAACCATGATAGATCCCTAAATACAATGGATGAACTTCAAATCAACAGAAATTCCATTATCCAAGGCCACTTTAACTACCTGACAATAAACTTGGATACCTATATGTCAACTGTAGGTTACACCGAAAAATTCCTTGATTTCATAAACAAAAATCTGTGGACAAAATTGTCAAGTAACCTAAAACAAGACAAAATATTCTTGACATGGTTCTTACCAACATGGCCACTGGTTTTCCCCTCTCCACTTAAATCTGATCACAAACTGTTAAACTTTTACTTCAAAATCTTCAAACAGTTAGATGTAAATATCACAAAGTTCTGTGATGTCAGACATGTAAATCTTCTACAATTCTATGACGAAAGCAATGAACTCAAGCTTAACTGTATTACCCAAGATAATTACACAGCAAGTAGTTATGCAAATAAACACTATGTTCACCTGGATAAATCCACTGACGTGGTAATCCCTACCAACTCCAAACCAAATGGAGAGTTCAAAAGTAAAGCAGCCTAGTGATCTACACGTGTGAATAAGAAATACAATGAAAAAATATTAAACTATATATCAAAACAAATAACTTTCATGTTAAGGTTGACATTAAAAAGCTAATGAAAGAAGTAAAAAGTACCATCAGGAAACCAAAGGCATCTCATGAAATTAGACTGGCATCAGAAGCTAAAAACATTTACAAATCATTCTTTAGTTACACCAAGAAACAAAAGAATAGCATACAAAAGTGCTCATAATTTATCCAAAATGGTACTTCCTACTCAGATCCAGTAGATATAGCCAACATAAAGCAAACAATTCAGTGCAAATTTCATCCAGGAGACAACTGTCAAAAGTCCACATATCCCACAGAATCTCAAATCCTCATCATAACCACATGTCATGATCATAAAGTATGCAAGAACACGTGCCAAAATTTATTTTCAAAATGAAAAATACATCATCCTTGGGGTATGATAATATACTTGCCTAATAAACAGTATGAAACATGTCCTAGTGGGCCCATTCCTACAGCTATGCAACCTGAGCTTAGCCACTGATTATGTCATTGAAGTATGGTACAAACCTGTTGCATTGCCACTTCACAAAGATCCACTGACCCTGGGAGCTACAGACCAAATTAGCCTGACAAGTTTCATCTGCAAATCTGTGCAATGCAAAATAACTGACCTAATTAGCTATTAAATCAAAAATCTTATATGGCTTGACCCTCAACAGTTTTATGAGTAATGGTTGATCTTGTCTAATATCTGGTCAGCATTTTTCAGAAAATAACACAAGCCATAGACAATGGAGATGCTGTAAATACAGCATACTAAACCTGGATAACCATCAATATGGCATACCACAACTTGGCTAAAACTTTAGTGATTTCCAAAATAATCCCTACATATTTAGATGGATGTCAAAATTGTTGAGAGCTAGAATCCATGCAGTGACAGTGGCAGGTGCATCCGCAGTGGGCATGAAGGTGATCAGTGGTGTTCTTCTAGGCTGTATGGTATGATCTCTACTATTCAGCATCTACTTCATGGGTCTACAAATTACAAATGAGGATCACTGGATAATAAAGTTTGCAGATGACCACAAACCCGGTGTCATCCTCAATTCTCCCCTCCAATACTCAGGGGCTCCAAATGAAACTCACAGGTGTCAACAACTGGTGCTTAAAAGTTTAAAACTAATGCTAAAAGTGCAGTATTGTTGCATTTGGTAAAAATCCGTTCATCCATCGTATAATACAAACAACACTCCACCTCAAAATAAAAATGTGGTGACAGACCTTTGAAAGTGGGTAGATAACTCCCTTACGTTTGACCATCACTTTGGGACAGTGGTTAGGAAAACTTTTAATCTGGCATAGCTGATTGCAAAAGGAATTTCATCAGCATACAAAGAAGTTCTTATCCCCCTATATTCTGCATTGATCTGACCTATTATTGAATGCAATGCCTCTTTTGGGATGTGTCTTGCTAGGCATATCAAGGAAATGGATACACCCCAAACGTTCCTAACTAAAAAGATCATGGCCTTAAAATTCAAGAGCTACCAGGAGGGGGTAGAAGCACTGTCCCTTTATTTACTGTCATATATAGACTTAGTAGGAGTAATTTTTGCCTTGTCTTTAGAGCCATTGGGGTTCCAGTAATCCAAAACCTCTTATATCTTCATTAATCTGACAGTCTATGTAACACTAAAACTAGGAATCTCAACTTTCTTCGGCAAATAAGCAAAAGATGGTGGAGAGACGGAGATCCCGTCTCTGTAACAAAGTTCCACTCCAAATAAAACAATGTGACACACTTTCTGCCATCAAAAATGAGTTAGATGATTGGAAGAGTATTCGCAAATACACCCATGGAATGGCTGGCCTGCTGCTCCTACAAAAAGGATTTAAGGAATAAAAGTGTGGATCCATGCAAGGTCCCAGTTGCTTTCTATTTTCTATGATTCTGTGATATATAAAGAAGAAATGAATCACTGCAGAATGTTTAAAACATGGAAAACTAATACAAAATAGGGCATGTTACTTGAAGAACATTTGTGACTCTTGTCTCGGTCCAGAGATAATCAAAAGTAAGCAGTAATTCTGATTACTGTCAATGTAAGTAAATGAAAATAAGATCTTGCATGAGAGGGTAGAGTATGGTAATGTTATCTTTTGAGGACACTGAATGCCTCATGAATAGCACGCAGCTTAACCAAAACAAAAATCTGCTGCCATCTAGTCATTTTGGGTTAGACAAAAACAGACATTATGAATGATGCAAAAATGTTACTATGGCATAAAATATCAAGATAATATTAAAAATACATGTGCTTTTCAGTTTCTGGCCATAGTGGTCTTTTAGAGCTTATGAATATAAACATTACTACTATATCCATTCATCCATCCATTCTTTGTTGACTGGCTTAGTCCCACTAGGCTAGCAGCTTCTTTTTAGGGGAGATCCAAGGTGGAATTTATACTATTAGGGGAAATTTGGCAATGGCATTGAGGAACTTTCCCAACTCATCATTGTTGTGACTGGTACCCATTATGGTCCTGTTTCTGTTCCAGGCACAAAGGCAGCCTGGAGAAACAGGGAGTCAGATGGAGAGAGAGAAGGAGATGATGGAGTGATGAAAGAAATGAAGGAGAAAGCAGATATCAAAACTGGAGAATATGTGGAGGATTCTGAGGAAATATTTCAAAGAAACCTGTCTGATGGAGATGGGTCAGCAAATGATGGATGTATAATTACAACCCTCCAGTTGGGAGGGTTGTGGGATTGTTTACTTAAAGAAATGGTGGTGCAGAGGGTTAAGAGTTACAGTTCTGTTAACATATCCAGATGACATTTTAATAGTTGAAAAAACAAAACTTGAATAAAAGCAGTAATAATCTGCACAAATGATCTGCACAAATGAGTGTCTAGAGATGATAGGGATGGTTTTAAAGAAAACAGTAAAGGTTTAGGTGATGCAATAAAGATTGGGGTATATATTTTACAATGAATGAAATGTTTGTGTTAGTTATACAATGCAAGTAGAATTCAATGGAAAAAAACAATAAAAGAGATAAAACAAGCATGTCTTTTCTGGAGAACATAAATTATCATTCAGAAAAAAGCCTTATTTGATAAATTCAGTACTGATGGAAAATAGCATACTTATCAAGTATATTTATGTTGCCAACAGTATTTGAAAAGGTATTATTGCAGAAAATATTTTCATTTATATGGGGTTCTAAATTAAACCTAGTAAAAAGAGGATTTTTTATGTAAATAATGAAGGAGGTTTAAAGTTAATTAACCCATGGTATATGCTTCATTAAATTTGTACAAAGGTTAAAGTGGATAAATGAAAAAGATGACAGATTGGTAGTAAAACTGTATACATATAAGTATGATAAATTTGGGGGTATGGTAAAAAAGAGTGAAAGAGAAAAAAGTATATAATGAAGAAATAAAGGTTACCAAGAATGCATATTTTTGTGGAAAATAAAATATGATGCTATAGAAAAAGAAAGAAAGAAACGTATGGTATAAAAATGTAAGGTTAAAACCTAGATTACTATGTAAAACTAGCAGATAAAAAAAATAAAGCTATAAAAATAAGTAGCAAGTTGGGTAGTCAGAAATTAGAATGTCAAGATTTTTTTGTAGAGACTGGTAACAGATAACTTGCCAGTAAAAGGAATTATACCATATTAAAAAAAGTGATAGACTATGTTTACATTGCCAAGAAGAAGAAACTGTGGAACATGTGTTTTTGAAATGTAAAATACTAAAAATATTATGGGGAAAACTATGTAAAGAAGATTTTTTGAAGATATAAAATAAGTGGATAAAATAAACATGGATATGATTAAATATGGATATTATAAGAATAGAAGTAACTAAATTGTTAAAAGGATAGATAAAAAGTTATTTTATGTTATATGGGTTACATGGAATGAAAGAATAGATGAAATTACATTTAATGGCAAATGGATTTTGGCAGCAATATTAAGTAAAATCAGATGGTGGTTATGGAAAAATGAGTAGGTCTCTAATATGGATGAAAATTTATCACCATTGTAAATGAAATTATGACTATGTGTAAACAGATTTCTATATTTATATATCTGTGCATATGTAAATTTTGTAAATATGCAAATATTTTGTAAATAAGAGTTATTTTTGTATATAAATAAAGGACCCCTATTCTTTTCAATAAGTGCCATGGGATTCATTGCACCTATCTGAACTACCACCAACTCAAGCAGATGGGGCCTTGGTTAAACATCTCATCCAAAGGATGATGCACTCAGGAGTACAGCACCCCTCTTAGGCTGCACTGCAGTCCAGTTATCGATCTACCTGGTCTGGCAATAGAACCCACAGCCTTCTGCATCAAAGGCAAGTGCAGTAACTGTTGCGAAACTGACACTATAACCTGTTTTCTGATTCTACCAAGATCCCAATTAATGTTGATTTCTTTCATGAAATCTGTCATACTGCATGGTCATAACAAGCAGTCCACCAATTTTAGAAATAATCTCACAACTGCTATTTTAATGCAAAATCTATATCACAGATCAGTGCTGAGTGGTCTGATTTATAAATTCATGTTAAAAATAACTAAAAATTAATGATAAGAAGCTAATAGTTTAACTGCTATTTCAATGTTAAATGAAAGCCTTCCATTTCAGAAAGCTGTAACATTTTATACTGTTAGTCCTGGACATTATTCAAGAGTCTGTCTCCCTAACCCAGTAAAGAGTCAAGGGCATGCTTTTATTCTTTCACTGGGCCTCATCTTATATAACTCCTTTCATGAGATAATTTCTAAATTTGGTGGAACACTTGTTGTGACTATGCAGTATGCCAGATGTCATAAAATAAAACATCGCCATCAATTGTGGATTGTGTAGGATCATAGGTTCATAGGTTCATACTAGGCTATCTGCCCTGGGGCAATTATAAGCCTAGCCCGATTCTGTATGGCTTACGCCACCCCTTGATTTGAGTATACTGTGCCCTTTTTAAGGTATAGTTTACTGTGCCTCTGTCTAATAGTGACACGGGAGTAATCCCTGGGACAAACCTACGATCCCCCATCCACTTATCGAGATTCTTCTTGAAGAGATTCAGTGAGGTGCTCTGCTCACATGAACTGGAATTCTATTCCAGAGCGAAGGGAGCCTCTGGGTTATGAACCTGTCCCTCCAGCAAGTTCTTTGTATTTCTGTGCTGAGGTTCAAGTCCCTCGAGCGTGTGGCTCTAAGGGATTTAGATTTACTGAGGTGGAGCATGTCCATTAATTCTGGATTTGACATAGCTTTGTATGTCAGGCATAGATCACCTCGAAGTAGGCAGTATGCAACTGAGTAGAGCTGGAGTTTTTTTAATCGAGCAGCATATGGCATCTGTTTGAGACCCTTGATCCTCTTGGTGAGATACTTTTGGGGTCTTTCTAATTGCTGCAGGTGTCGGGTAAGGTACATTCCAAAAGGTGCATTGTATTCTATGATGGGCCTGATGAGGGATGAATAAAGGGGCACGATTACCTCTCTTGATCTAGATGTGAAACCCTTCGTGATGAGGTGGGCTATGTAGAAGGTCTTTCTAACCACTTTGGCAATGTGGTTTTCAAAGGAGAGATTGCTATCAACTTGGGTCCCCAGGTCCCTAATGACTTTCTCTGTACTTAATGGGTTTCTGCCTATGTGGTAATTTGTGGGCACATTGTTTTTGCCAAAGGGTATGACTATACATTTTTTGGCATTTAGCTTTAAACCATGGTGCTGGCACCAGTTATCTGTCTCTGTGAGACCTTTTTGAAGGATGTTTGTGTCAGCTGGAGAGTTGATTATGGCGCCCAGTTTGCAGTCGTCTGCGAACTTGGTGAGTCATAGTCCTCCCACGTTTGCCTGTACCTCGGAAAAGTATATACCGAACAAGAGTGGTCCCAGGACAGAACCCTGTGGGATGCCACTTGTGACTGGTTTCGAGTCTGACATGGCTCCAGCAACTCTCACTCTGTGGGTTCTGTCTTTGAGCCAGTTTGACCTTCTCCTTGTTCAGCCTGGTGAGCGGGACGTCCAGTGTGCCTGATGATAGAGTCACCTATTACAAGTGTATCAGGTGTGTTGTTTAGCCTTAAGGGCTGTGACTGTTCAGCACACTGGCTTTGTGAGCTATGTGTTGCACGTGCTTTGTTTTGGGGTAACGGTTGCTTGGGTGTCTGCTTTGGAGGTCTCTGCTGCTTAGGCAGATTTTTATTTAGAGCCTCCAAGTATGTTTTTGTGTGTTTATGTGTTTGGTTTGCTGTCGTGGTAGGTCTATGTGAGACTGGAATTGTAGTGAGTGTGGTTTCCTTCTCCTCCTGACTGGTTTCGCCAGTACTGAGCTGAGAGAGCTTAGCCTCCAGTATGGCTATATGGTTGCATCTCTCACATGTGTTGGAATTTGTTGGGAGGAGTGGGTTGTCTGTGTACATGAGGCAGTTGTAACATTGCCTCATGATTCCCAGATTCACCAGCTGGACTGGAGAGGAGATTGACAACTGACCTTTGGACATGCTAGAATAGTATTAGGAATTCCTTTATAATTGAAAAAAAAGGGCCAATGGGGAATGAGGTACTCAAGGGGAGTTTGTGAGGGTGTAATGCTTTTAATATTTTAGTGCTGACTTATATAATTGCTTTAGTGAGCAAGTGCCAGATAACTTAAATGCAATGTGTTACAGGTAACTTAAATGCAAAAATGACAAACAGTAACTTTCTTTCAAGTGAAACAATGAAATAAGTACAGTAAGCAATGCAGATATCACTAGGGATCCACAGAAGCGCTGAAAAGCCACGTTTTAGGTGGAATTAGCGTTTCAGGGAAATAACAAGCAAACAAACAACAAGCATACAAACAAAGCTAGATTCAGCAGGCCTGGATCTAGTCAATGCTACAGCAAACAAGGTGTACCAATTTTAGTAAGAAACAGTTCAAATATGCAGGCACTATAAGCCTTTAGCCAGAAATTCCCAGCTCAGAAGGGCAGAGTCCAGCCTCTCCTGCCACAAGAGTGCAGACCACAAACCTTCTTAATGTAAAATAACTGGCCTGAAGCCCAAGTGCTTAAACCAGAACTAATACACTTTTAGAATAACACACACTGATCCCTCAATCAGCAGTTTACAACTTGGAATGATGTAAGCTACCTGTCCTGCCACCACAGTGCAGACCACAAACCTTCCTAATGTAAAACAACTGGTCTGAAGCCCAAGTGCTTAATCCAAAAGACTTAGAATGATAGCTACACTTTAATCAAGTTACTACCAAGCAGTAATAAGTACAATTGAATAATTTAAAGAATGCCTGGATTAGTGCTCAAGTTATACAAACAAAGCTAGATTCAGCAGGCCTGGATCCAGTCTATACTACAGCAAACAAGGTGTACCAATTTCAGTAAGAAGCAGTTCAAATATGCAGGCACTATAAGCCTTTAACCAGAAATTCCCAGCTCAGAAGGGCAGAGTCCAGCCTCTCCTCCCACAAGAGTGAAGACCATGAACCCTTTTAATATAAAATAACTGGCCTGAAGCCCAAGTGCTTAAAACAGAATTAATACACTTTTAGAATAACAGACACTGAGCCCTCAATCAGCAGTTCCCAACTTAGAAGGATGTAAGCTACCTGTTCTGCCACTACAGTGCAGACACAAACCTTCTTAATGTAAAACAACTGGCCTGAAGCCCAAGTGCTTAAACCAGAATTAATAAACTTTTAGAATAACACACACTGAGCCCTCAATCAGCAGTTCCCAACTTAGAAGGATGTAAGCTACCTGTCCTGCCACCACAGTGCAGGCCACAAACCTTCCTAATGTAATCCAAAAGACGTATAATGATAGCTACACTTTAATCAAGTTACTACCAAGCAGTAATAAATACAATTGAATACTTTAAAGAATGCCTGGATTAGTGCTCAAGTTATACAAACAAAGCTAGATTCAGCAGGCCTGGATCTAGTCTATGCTACAGCAAACAAGGTGTACCAATTTCAGTAAGAAGCAGTTTAAATATGCAGGCACTATAAGCCTTTAACCAGAAATTCCCAGCTAGAAGGGCAGAGTCCAGCCTCTCCTCCCACAAGAGTGCAGACCACGAACCCTTTTAATGTAAAATAACTGGCCTGAAGCCCAAGTGCTTAAAACATAATTAATACACTTTTAGAATAACAGACACTGAGCCCTCAATCAGCAGTTCCCAACTTAGAAGGATGTAAGCTGCCTGTCTTGCCA
Organism: Protopterus annectens; assembly: GCF_019279795.1. Classification (NCBI taxonomy): domain Eukaryota; kingdom Metazoa; phylum Chordata; order Ceratodontiformes; family Protopteridae; genus Protopterus; species Protopterus annectens. The sequence continues at coordinate 1,005,018,579 of NC_056728.1, forward strand.
CTACAGTGCAGACCACAAACCTTCCTAATGTAAAACAACTGGTCTGAAGCCCAAGTGCTTAAACTAAAAGGCTTAGAATGAGTTACACCAAGCAGTAATAAATACAATTGAGTACTTTTAAGATGTCGCAAAAGCAAAATAAAGTAGGAAGAAACACAAATACAGTAAAAGCAGATACATTTTTTTTGAGTGAGCAAATGAGATGGGCCCAGGTGTTACAGGACAGAAACAAGTGCAAATGCAGGCTTTCAAATCAGAAAGTTGAGAGAGATGGAAGGCAGCCCAAATGGCCAATAACTACAAATTCTGAGCCAGAACCACTCCTTATGTGGTAGACAGGTTACCTAGTGCTTACCACTCCCACTGATAAGCTAGAAGGCTTCCCTCCAACACAGAAAGGCTTGGGGGTTCAGAACCTTACACATAGTCCTGGATACAGCAAATCTGTATCTGGAACACTAATTACAGGAAAGGTAGGAAACAGGCTTACAATTTTTTTTTCAGAAAAGTAGCCATTTTCTTTTCCCATGTTCCCATACATTTGCTGTACCTTCCATCTGTCTATATCTTTGAAGTTATTCTTTCTGTCATTTGATTGTTTCCCTTTTGTCTTCCCCCTTTCCCCTTCATATCTATGCTTCTGATTACTCTCCTGTAATCTAACCAGTCATCTTCTTTTAATCCAAAGTCCACTTCACCTACTCAGATGTCATATACTGCTCTCACACTCTCTTCCCCTCCTCATGCATCTTTTTAGTATATCTCAGCCTGTTTTCTTCCCACTCCTCTGTAACCTTCCTGAATATTTGCTGCTAATTCTCACTAATTCTCTCTCTACTTCTACTTCACTGTGGTCCTTTCAGTCTCACCCCCTCTTTTATGAATTTCCACATTTCTACCTCTACTGCTTTATCTATATCCTAAAGGTATTCCTTTCTCTCTACCTTTCATTAGCCACCAGTGTCTTCCATCAAATCTTATCATTTTCCATGCTTCTCAGCCTTCACACTACATTCATCCCCACTCCATCCCTATTAAACTCAGGCCGTCCCTGTCCTCCTGCTGTTGCTGTTTTCTGGGCCTTCATTCTTTCCTTCTTTATCCTACTCCTCTTTCTTCTCTGTATAAATCTATGACAGACATTCTGCATTTCCATTACCCATACTGCTATTGGTTTGATAACATATAACTAACTAACAGTAACATGTCACCCTCATTTCTTGTAATCACCTTCTCAACATATTCATTCCATATGACCATCTGTCCAAAAGCCCCTTTGTCTCATCACACAGCTCTTTCCAATTTATTCTCCTAATATCTACTACTGTTGGATATACTTTAACAACCAAACAGTTACCCCTTCTTTCTAACATGGCTATCCTACTACTTTTGTACCCCACTGCAGTCTCTGTTGCCAGTAATTTGTTAGGGTGATGTACCAAACCTAATTTATTTCCAAACACTTCAAAAATTTTCAACACCAATGGACTTCCTGTATAGTAGGCTAAGAGATGTAAAGGTACAGACCACCTAGGAAAATTGTCAGTGTAATTTTTGTAAAGGTCGATCTAATGGGAAAAATCATTACAGATGTGCATCTTAAGTAATAAAGACTACCCAGAGAAATGAATGTCTCATAAATCAAGCATGAAAAAAAAAACTGGCTAACTCTACCAACAATTGCACCATTCCAGGAGAGCACCTGCCAACACTGTCCAACAATAAATTGGAAAGTGAAGACACCATTACAGGGTATACAAAGCAGTCCTCCCTTGGTCTGATGTTAATGGAATTATAAAAAGTTAATGCCAAATTTGACAGTTGTGTGCAAAATATTGTGGAATAATGCAAAAGTCAACAAGGCACCTTCTTACATGTGCAGCTTTTTCCATTTCTATAAAAACTTTAGGACAACACAGCAGGGGTACTTTAGATTGATTAAACAGGTTTTGTGTTTGTTGACATCTTAGCTTGCATAAGTACTTAATCTGGCTATTATCATCTTTCATTTGCTTGCACTTTCTGTGATAAGTAATAGCACAGCATTTAAGATGACATTCATAGGCTTGCATTGCTTTTCTGTGGTTGATTGATTTGGACCTTTTCTAGACAATTGTATTGCTAGGATTATTTCCTTGTTTACTGATATGTCTGCCATAATCAGAATCTCCATGAAGAAAGTCATTATTGAGAAATTCCAGTTTTCTTTGAATCCAAGTTATTTAGAATAACAAATTGCATGCACTTGATGGGGACTGGATAAATTACTTTTGTACTGCTTCCCTGAAGATGTGTAAATTATGTTTACAAAAAGGGTTCAATGAGTTGATCATACAACTCACAAAGGGATTAACCTCAAAGCAGAAAGGCTTCATGCATCCATCATAGCAACTTACTTTACTGCCACCAAAAGCAAAAACATCACATTAACAAAAAATGGAATTAGAGTTCATAGTTTCTCTCCTAATGGAGACATCCTTGTCAATGTAAGCACTTGACCTATCATTAACTTTCAGTTGCTTGAGCATCTTACTTGAAATAATAGCCCACTGTCACTCATTAACTTAAATTGCCACACTGTGGTTGGATGATTTGGATCATGGGACTACCTCTATCCAATTGCATTGCTGAGGTTATTTTTTTTATCTACTGAATAGTTTGCTATGAAAAGAAAGAGTCTCAGTGAGGATAGTCACCACTGTAAAATATTAGCCTACTTGAAAATACATATCAAGCATCCCAAGCTTTCCACTTTTGATAGGGTATGGGTAAATTACATGCATCTGTTTTCTAAAGAGAAGTTTGCACTTAATTTGATCATCATCATCTTTTTTCGGCTGTTCCCGTTAGGGGTCGCCACAGCGGATCATCTGTTTCCATTTCTTCCTGTCCTCTGCATCATGCTCTTTCACACCATCCGCCTGCATGTCCTCTCTCACCACATCCATAAACCTCATCTTAGGCCTTCCTCTTTTCCTCTTACCTGGCAGCTCCATCCTTAGCATCCTTTTCCCAATATACCCAGCATCCCTCCTCAGCACATGTCCAAACCAACGCAATCTCACCTCTCTCTTGCTTTGTCTCCAAACTGTCCAACCTGAGCTGACCCTCTAGTATACTGATTCCTAATCCTGTCCATCCTAGTCACACCCAGTGCAAATCTTAACATCTTTAACTCTGCCACATCCAGCTCTGACTCCTGCCTTTTCGACAATGCTACAGTCTCAAACCCATATAACATAGCTGGTCTCACTACCCTCTTGTAGACCTTCCCTTTCACGCTTATTGGTACCCGTCTGTCACAAATCACTCTTGACACTCTTCTCCACCCATTCCACCCTGCCTGTACTCTCTTCTTAACCTCTCTTCCACACTCACCATTACTCTGAACTGTTGGTCCCAAGTACTTAAACTCATCCACCTTTACCAATTCTACTCCCTGCATCCTCACCATTCCTCTACCCTCCCTCTCATTTACACACATATATTCTGTTTTAGCCCTGCTGACCTTCATTCCTCTCCTCTCTAAAGCATATCTCCACCTCTCCAGTGTCTCCTCAACCTGGTCCCTACTCTAACTACATATCACAATGTCATCTGCAAACATCATAGTCCATGGGGCCTCCTGTCTAATCTCATCTGTCAACCTGTCCATCACCACTGCAAATAAGAAAGGGCTCAGAGCTGATCCTTGATGTAAACCCACCTCCACCTTAAACATATCTGTCACTCCCACCGCAGTCCTCACCAATGTCACACTACCCTTGTACATATCCTGTACCACTCTTACATACTTCTCTGCCACTCCCGACTTCCTCATACAATACCACAACTCCTCTCTAGGCACCCTGTCATAAGCTTTCTCTAAGTCCACAAAGACACAATGCAACTCCTTCTGACCTCTGTATTTCTCCAACAACACACTCAGAGCAAATATTGCATCTGTAGTGCTCTTTCCTGGCATGAATCCATACTGCTGATCACTAATCATCACCTCCCTTCTTAACCTAGCTTCCACTACTCTTTCCCATAACTTCAAGCTGTGACTGATCAGTTTTATCCCTCTGTAGTTACTGCAGCTCTGCACATCACCCTTATTCTTAAATATAGGTACCAAAACACTTTTTCTCCACTCCTCAGGCATCCTCTGACTTTCCAAAATTTCATTAAACAATCTGGTTAAAAATTCCACTGCCATTTCTCCTAAGCACCTCCATGCTTCCACTGGTATGTCATCTGGGCCAACAGCCTTTCCATTCTTCATCCTCTTCATAGCTGTCCTTACTTCCTCCTTGCTAATCTGCTTTACTTCCTGATTCACTATCCCCACATCATCCAACCTTCTCTCTCTCTCATTCTCTTCATTCATCAGCCCTTCAAAGTACTCTTTCCATCTACTCAACACACTCTCCTCACTTGTGAGTACGTTTCCCTCACTGTCCTTTATCACCCTTAACTGCTGCACATCTTTCCCAGCTCTGTCCCTCTGTCTAGCCAATCGGTACAGGTCCTTTTCTCCCTCTTTAGTGTCCAATCTCTCATACAACTCTCTATATGCCTTATCCTTAGCCTTCGCCACCTCTCTCTTTGCCATGCGCCTCATCTCCTTATACTCATGTCTACTTTCTTCATCTCTTTGACAATCCCACTTCTTCTTCGCCAGCCTCTTCCTCTGTATACTCTCCTGTACTTCCTCATTCCACCACCATGTCTCCTTGTCTTCCTTCCTCTGTCCAGATGTCACACCAAGCACCTTCCTAGCAGTCTCCCTTACTAGCTCTGCTGTAGTTACCCAGCTATTCGGTATTCGGTAACTCTTCATTGCATCCCAGTGCCTGTCTTAACTCTTCCCTGAACTCCACCTCACAATCACCCTTTTTTAACTTCCACCATTTAATCCATGGCACTGCTTTCACACTCCTCCTCCGCTTCTTGATAAACAACATCATCCTGCAGACCACTATTCTATGCTGCTTAACTACACTTTCCCCAGTCACCACTTTACAGTCTCCAATCACCTTCAGACTGGCCCTCCTACATAGGATATAATCCACCTGTGTGCATCTTCCTCCACTCTTGTACATCACCCTATGCTCCTCCCTCTTCTTAAAATGCATATTCACCACAGCCATGTCCATCCTTTTCGCAAAATCCACAATCATCTGACCTTCTGCATTCCTCTCCTTAACACCATACCTACCCATCACTTCCTCATCCCCTCTGTTCACTTCACCAACATGCCCATTGAAGTCCACTCCAATCACTAGTCTCTCACCCTTGGGTACACTCACCACCACTTCATCCAACTCGCTCCAAAATTTTTCTTTCTCATCCATTGCACACCCAACTTGTGGAGCATATGCACTAACAACATTCATCATTACACCATCAATTTCAAGCTTCATAAACATCACTCTATCAGACACTCTCTTCACCTCCAAAACACTCTTGGCATACTGTTCCGTTAGGATAACCCCTACCCCATTTCTTCTGCCATCCACACCATGATATAAATAAACTTCTCCCCATGTGAAGTAGAAGGGTCTCTATCTAGTGGTATGGAAGGTTTTCTCAGCTGCTATTTGTAGATTTAATAGTGCAAGCAAAGTTTGTCTAGAAGTTAAGGGGAAAAACATTATTTTGTACTTCAACATATACACAGATTATGTCTGATTCCTTTTTTTAATGCATTTACTAATGGTTATTTGTATAAAGGAACTACAAACATTTGTTCTCAGCAATGTTAATATGTACACTTTTACACTTTTACTTTAAATTTGGTTTACTTATTTTAGATGACATTCAGTGACTTTTTTATATCAGATGGTTCATGGCAAAATGACAAATAATGCCTAAGATGGAGCAATAAATGGAAATATTTAACTAAATAACAGGCGTAGATAGTTAAAAATATTATTATTGAATGTAAATGATCTCACTCTGCTAAATACCAGGAGAATTTTTCAATATATAAGATTGAAAAATGCTGATATTGCACTATTACAACAAAAGTATTTGTTTGACTCAGAACATAAAGACTTAATTAGAGGACAATGGAGCAGCCAAACCCATTATGCAGTAAATGTCACTAGGAAAAGAGGAGTGGTGATATTGACGGCAAACACCCACCCTTTTATGTGGGCCGGGGAGGAGCTAGTGCATGCTCTGGGAAGGTCTGCAGCTATAAAGGACTGTAGTTTTTATATACTCTCTCCAGGGTTTACAGTTTCAGATTTCAGTGAAGCAATGGTTAGTACTTTGTGCTTTTGTGAGGGAGTGTTATGTTGCATTGGATACTCAAGTGTGGTCAGTTTTAAAGAAGATACCAATAAAAGTCCAAGGTCAAGATTTATTACACTATTTAATAGATTTGGCTTTGAAAATAAGTGTGGTAAAGCTTTCAACCATGTCTCCTGGAAAATTCAAACAGCAGCTCAATTAGTTAGAGTATATATTACAGCAGAGTATGAATCCTGATTGAAAGAATTAATAGTTTTTCCTGAAATACTGCACTGAGATCACATTACATTAGCAATATGTTTATATAATGAAATACACATCAACCAATGGGGATTCCTATTATATTACTTAAAGCAGCTTTCTTTTAAACAATGGTGTATGCAAGTCTTAAAAACTGAGTTCGAAAGATTTAAAGGAGGGGGACCAGTCCTAATAGAAAACTGGGATAGGATGAAAGCTAGAATTGTAGGTAATATAATACTTTACACATCTGAAGAATGGAGTACAGCAAAAAAAAAAATAACAGAAACGAAGGTTGAGTTTAAAAGATCTGGAAGTAAGAAAATGTTGGGGAGCGAAGGAAACTGGGGAGGATTTTCAAGAGAAGAAAAATTAACTGTGCAGACTTTTAGACAAGAAAAGTTAAATTCTGAGGGAAAGCATGAAAGACAGATGATTTCAGGTATCTTCAGAATACCAAAAAGCTTTCATCATTAGGCTTTGCCAACAGAAGAAAATGAAAAGAATTGACTTTTACATGGTATCTCTCCAGGTTTAAAGTTGGAAAATCCTCTACATATATTAGAGAAACATCGGAGATCATTTCAAAGCTATACACTACAGAAAATGTGACCTCCCCCTTATGTACTCGAAGTTTAGTCATTTTTCTACAATCTTTACATCTTTACATCTTCAACATTTGACACAGGAGGAAGCTCCGAAATTGATGAACCCAATAACATCAGACAAACTGAAGACTGAAATAAACAGATGGGGAAAACACCTGTTACAGATGGGATCCCACGCCATCTTTGGAAATTAATAAGAGACCAACTAATAAATGCCACGGTAAGGTTTTATAATGAGGTTTTGAAAACAGGAAAAGTCTCAAGCTCTTGGAAGCTAGCACTTCTAGTTATGATTCACAAGGATGGCAACAATAATGGTTGCAATCATTTTACAGGCTAAGCTCCATATTAAACCATGATTATAAACTATTCATGACAATACTGACAATGGTGAATTTGAGACCTTCAGTTATAAACCTGTATCAACTGGGTTTCCTAGGTGGGCAACAGACATTTAATAATATTTTGTGAACATAAATGCTATTGGAACCATGCTTTTAAGGAGCAACAGAAACTGACACTAGTTAGTTTAGATGCAAAGAAAGCATTTGATAGAGTGGAATGGAATTTTTCTGAGAGGACCGTAAGGACATTTGGGTTTGGATTTTGATACATGACAGCTCTGAGCCTCTGAGGCTAGAAACAAGACACAATACTGACTCCAAAATATGTTTTAGGTCTCCAGGCATACTTGAAAGAGATGCACCCTATCCCCATTGCTATACAATATTAAGGGATATTAGCTAAGTCATAATATCTGTAAGTTAGCAATGTATGATGATGACATCTTACTCAATCTGCACAAAACTTCTGTAGATTTGGTAAAACTACTTTTTGAGTTTGAAAGATTCAGGAAGTTATCTGGTTATATGGTAATTGTTGATAAAGCAACAGCAATAATGGTTAATAACTACATTTCACCAAATTTGAAAACTAAGTACCCTGCATTATGGAAAGACAAAATATTTAAATACTTGAGTGTATGTATCTGTCAGTCTACAGACCAATCTGCTTAAGAACATGTTTACTCTGTCTTTGGATTGAATAAGTTTGGAAATTAGACACTGGAAAATGCTAGAATTAGACTTTGACCAAAGGATATTGGCAAGTCAATATGTAATTCCACCACTAATGCTGTACAACTTTTATTCATTCCTTCACTTTCATCCCCAAAATTCATTAAAGTGTTGGAAATTGTATGGGAGGGTGCAAAACTAAGAGTTGCTTGGGACAGATTGGCATTGCTATCAGACTGGGGATGGTTGGCAGTACCTGGGCAGCAGCAATATTTTGAAGTAGTAAATATAAGGCTAGTAGCACCAATAGGGTGGCCTAATGGTTAAGGTGTTTGCCTTGCAAGCACAAGGTGCAGGGTTTGAGTCTCACAAGGGATAATTGGCTAGGCTTAAAATGGCTCGCAAGGGCAGTTAGCTTAGTACTAATCTATGAACCTAAAATCACTGAGCTATCAGGACTTATGGAAGATGACTTCTAGGTCTTGTAAGTAGTTTTTCTGGTTGCATACCAGAAAAGATCTGGGAAATAGTTTTGGACATGCTGCAAAGTCCATGTTTTTTATCAAAGTTGGAATTAGTTATAAAAGTTAAACATGAGAATTTTTCTCTGTGGAAGGGCTTCATTTTCTCTAAAAGTATGTCAGATTATGGGAGAAAAGAGAAAGAAGCTCTTTAACTCATTAACCCCAAGTACCATCACAGGACACATCTAAGGTTACATCTGAGTGCTCCTTCAGGTGATAGCTATCCTTGTACATTACACGAGTGCCATCTGGTAAACTCCACTGCTGAAAACTAAGTTGAAAAGGTACCTAAGCTTTAAGTACCTTCTCAAGTTTATTTTCGCAGCAGAGTTGATGATAGTTTACATAGGATTTTTTTTAGAGAAAATCGATTTCTGTGGCTGCAATGTCTCACAGCTAGCTGATTTTGTCAACATTGCATTTTAATGTACAGAGTTGTCCCAGTGACAATTGCACACTCCCTTTCTTCCTTCCTTCACCTGCAGTAAATAAAAAAAAGAAGTCTAAATGATCTCACTGTATAAATTTAATTATGGGTTGCAAAAAAACAATTAAAGACTTTAGCCCACAGTCACAGCCAATCAGATTCATGCAGTGATGGCCACCTGTATGACATCTCCGCCTCCACACTTCACAATTCTTTGCTTGGGGGTAATAAAAAGGGATTTCTGTAGCAGCATTGCTCCCTTTCTCTTTAGAGAAGACATATATTACAGAGAACCTGCTACAGGATCCCTCTGCACAGCAAGCCATTTTCAGCATGAGCAAGGGAAATTTCAGGTAAGCACATTTTTTTTTAATTATTTTATAGGGATTAGTGTAGCCTGCAGTTCACTTGCTGTACCAGACATTAATTTGTGTGTGTATGCATGAGTACATATATGGTTATGTTTCTGTCTGCATGTGTAAGTGAATGAGTGAAAGTAGATTTTGTATGTGTGAGTGTGTGTGTGTGAAAACAGAGGAGACTATGTATGTGTGCATGAGAGACAGTGAACAGTGAGATCGATGGAGCCTTTATTTTACACTCACTGTTTAGTGAATATAAAATAAAATAAATGAAACTGAAAAGGTGTGTGTGTGTGTGTGTGTGTGTGTGTGTGTGTGTGTGTGTGTGTGTGTGTGTGTGTGTGTGTGTGTGTCTGTGTGTGTTTGTGACAGAGACTGAGAGTGAGGAATGACCTCTGTATTCTGAAAATAGGTAGTACTATGGTGGAAAGCACGCCTGCATTCTAGGAAACATCAAATGTAATCTCAGAAATGGTGGCTACCATGAAAGTGTGAGACGCTTGGAAGTCATAAAGAATTTAGTTAAAAATACTAACAGAAGCGATATGTTTCTGCACTGAAACATCTGGAGGTCATATGACGTGACTGGAGAACGCTGTTTGTTCTTTTCCCTTCACAAAAACCAGGAGCTACAGGGGAAGGGGGATAGTGAATTGATTCGGAATGACAACAGTAAGGTACATGGGATTACTTTTTATATAATTTGTGCAAAAATAGACTAGTGCTTACCGAGCATGTGCTTGGCACTGTCCTTACTTAAGGACATAGGCTGGTCACTGCAGAGCCTGCAGCTAGGTGCTGAGTTGCAATTAGAGGAGTGGGTCCTTGTGCAAAAGATTGGAGAGCACTACTTGTTGGTCCATGCCAAGGGGTCATTGTACAGGAATAAGTATTTTTGCTGGGAGATCTATAGCACTACAGAAAACTATCGCATACTGTAGGACTGGAATTTATAAGGAATACTTTGAAAGGCGTTCAGGCTCCTAGGCAGCAAGACATTTCCCTGTGGTATATTTGGTTGGGGACACATGGCTGAAGAGACATTTATCTGCAGAGAAATATAGCTGTTGCAGATTCCCTGTGGGCAAAGAGAAGAATGTGATGCCATGCCCACAACTTCAATAACCAAATGCACAGGAGAAAAACAATGTCCATGGCCCCCAAGGCAACATGAGACAGCAGGCAGTATGGCAGGCATCAGCAGCAGGCTGGCCAGTGGGCATGTCAATGGCTGTAAAAATGAGGTGCACAACAGGCAGTGCCTTTATCATTAGCATGTGAGAAACACTACCCCCTTCACAGTGTCTAGGGAACATTATGTAAAATACATACTGGAGCATAAATCTGACTACAGTAGCATGCAAGATTTCCTGCATGCTGTAACACACTTCTACATGTTGTAGTTACTTAAGTATGTACTGTACACTGAGCCAAACATTCATTATTTCTTCTGCCCCCACACACTTGGTTACTAAAGCTGTGGGCATAGCAGTGAGTGTGCTTCTCCTTGCCCACAGGGAATTCACAACAGACATATTTCTCTGCAGCTGAATGTCACTTCAGCCATGTGTCCCCAACCAAATATACCACAGGGAAATGTCTCGCTGCCTAGGAGCCTGAACCCCTTTGAAAGCTCGAGAGCTGCAAGTGGTTTGCCCAGTATGCTAATGTGCTTTTGCAAAAGTTGAAGAAAGGATTTATTACTTGTTTTAATATATCATTTTAAGAAGCAAAACTCGGTACATGTCACCGTAGCATTACTTCACTTAGTTTTCTTCTGTATATTTACTGTGGACTCTCCTTGAACGTTTAGGTTAGAAAATATTTCGTAATGTAGATTTTTTTTTCTTTTTGGACCACTAAATGTTTATTGTGATTTTGTTGAAACACTGCCCCATCCGCTTGCTATTTCTTTTTAAATATATTTTCTGTGTTAATGTTGCTGCCCCCTTAGGTTGACCTAAAGTAACATGCAGGTTTGGGTACTTCTCTTCAGAGAGTGCATCTCCCAGTTGAAACATTGAAAATGAAAAAGATTTATAGATAATGTACATTCAGGGAGTAAATGCTTGTTTTGTGGGGGCTTGAGAATGTATTTGGCCACTGCTAGGCATTTCTCAGAGATGTCTTTCAGCTACAGAATTACCCCATATGAGTGGTCTGGAGAGATGACATTTGTGGGAACAACAATCCCAAGCAGATTTCAGTTTGAAAGCCACCTCCACCTACAGAATTCCCCCTAGTCCCGCAGTCTGTGGCTCTGGCAGTAGAATGCTCTGCAGTTCTTATTGTTATTAATGATTGACATGCAGACTACTTCTGGTTGTATTGAACATGATTCAAAGCAGCATTGTATTTAATGTGTGAACTGACCAAACATGGTACATTAAAATGGGAGCAGGGCTGGGGATTTGTAACTAGTGGCTACAGTTACTGAGGTAGTTTTGCAGGGATGTAAACAGACTTTTGTTTTGCTTTGTGGGCAGGGGACATATTTATACATTAGACTTATCTGGGATGCTTCATTACATACCAAATACTTATGTATTTACATATAAAGTGCATGTGTGTATATTTATTTATTATTATTACTGTTATTGCTGGTGATGACCGGTGCTACAGAAGCTTATGTTCACTTAACTTCTGTTGGATTTGCCTTCAGTCACATAGATTTTTTTAGACGACCATATTAAGTTGTGATGGTGGTAAAAAGGAGTTAATCTGATGGCCTTTCTTGTTGTTTACATTTTGTGAATTTTTGTAGTGCCCTAACCAGTGCTAGGATACTACCTGTGTATTGTAGTCTCCTACCATAAAACATGATACTTCAAGTAACTAATGTGTATTATACCATGACCCCCCATTAATATTCCAAAACGTGCACGCTGATTGGCCAGCATGCACATTGTAAATCGAGTTATACTAATGGAAAAAGGTCCAGTCGCCCGGACTTTTTTCCGTTAGTATAACTCTATTTTTAAAACACTGTCTCGCTATGTTAAATGGGTTTAACATAGCGAGACAGCTTTAAAATAAGCAACGGAGATCTCTGTTGCTTATTTTAAAGCTGTCTCGCTATGCTAAACCCATTTAACATAGCGAGACAGGTTTTAAAAAAACAAGCAACGGAGAAAGCAAGATCTCCGTTGCTTTTTTTTTACTGTTTCGCTATGTTAAATGGGTTTAACATAGCGAGACAGTTGTAAAATAAGCAACGGACATCTACGTTGCTTATTTTAAAGCTGTCTCTCTATGTTAAACCCATTTAACATAGCGAAACAGTAAAAAAAAAGCAACAGAGATCTTGCTTTCTCCGTTGCTTTTGCTCAGCTCTGATGTACTGCGCAGGCGCGCAGTACATCAGAACTGCCGCGGATGCCAGACATCTGCGGAAGGGCAGCAAACAGGCGTTATACTATGCCATTATTTAAGAAAAGTAATAGTTTATTTTCTTAAATAATGTCATGGTATAATAGCAATAACCACTTCTGGGTGTGGGTAATGCTGTATTTACCACGGTTGGCTTTGTTTGGTCCTCGGGCTTCGCCCTCGGGACCAAACCACGCCAACCGTGGGTAAATCCAGCATTACCCACACCCAGGCATGGGTTATTGCTATATTAATTTGCTCTAAAAAGTTGTGATAAAATTTTGTAGGAAATCTAGTGTTGTACCATGTAAAAATGTGCTATATCAGTTGTTTTACTTTTCTGGTTCTCCAGATATCGAATCAGATTTGATGAAAAAGTGGAAATTCCTTCGGAGTCCAGTAATGTTTGTGAGCCTTTAATGGCAACTGATACAGAACAGTTTTAAATAAAAAAACAGGCACTTAAAGCAAACTTCAATTCACATTTGTCAGGCAGGAGCACTGAATTTAATTGCACTACATTTATGAATGAAATAGTTTATTCATAACACCAAAATTGCCAATTTTCAATATGAAAATTATTGTGAAAGATAGTTTTGGCCTGAAAGATAATTGGTTTTGCTTAAGGTTTAGAATATGAATTTTGTACAATTTTCTAGATATCTACATAAAAAAAAATACTACTTGGCACAATGAGGTGTTTCCCTTGTGTGTACAAGGTAGCAGGTTTGATCCTCACCTCTGCTAAATATAAAAAGCTTCATTATAGGGGTTCTACCTGTGTCCCTCATTGGCAGGGAAGATAGGTGCTGACTGAGGTTTCTTTGTGGAGATAAACTCTTGTCTAGGCTTGTAAGGGCCCCAGGGCCATTAGCCTAGTAACCTCCTATAATCCTATGGAGCTGCAACTCTGATGGAGGTAGAGACCCAATTCATGCTGTTTTCCTTACGTAAGTTACTTTTCTTTTTTAATATAATTAACTCACCACTGGATGAAATTCAGCCTGCCTTTAGCTGGTGACCAATGAATAGTCCTGATCTGCAGATGACATGCTGCCATTACTCAGCTGTTTTCCAGAAGTCCATAGCTTTCCCAGAACTTTCTTTTTTAATGCAACTTTGCTAATATTGAAGTAGAGAAACACTGTTTGGCTGACTGAAAAGAAAATATCTGATGGGCTTATTCGCAGTGAGTTCCTGCATAGGGATGCCAGTTTACTTTGACATCTTAGAAAGAACTCCGCATAACCTTTGCCCTCTGATTTTCCTGTTATGTATAGATAATGAAAGTTTTTATGGCTGTTCCTATCTTTCATATCAGAGTTTTTCTGTAAGCTCCATCTCAGTGTTAGCACTTTGTAGTTGCTGCAGGTGATGCTGAATATCATGCTTCTGGGTCATTAGTTGATTAGAATGCACTGAGACTGGTTACATAGCTCACTTCAATGTTACTGGCATTGAATTTTTTTTAGGGGGATGGGGGGGCTCTGGCATTAAGTTGAACCCATTTTCAGTTATTCTGCCAAAAGCCTTGGATTATGCATGTGGCTGCCCAGAAGAGAGATTATGAGCTTTGGCCATGTTCATGCATTACTAAATTGAAGTTGCCATATTTTTTTTCTGTTCTCAGAACCACAGTAGGACATTTGACCCTTGGGCAGTGCTGTGTTTGAATAAGTGAATGTCAGCAAATTTGAAGAACTGAACTCCAAAAAAAATTATCAAAATTGATTTATGATAAGAAGGTAGTGGAGCTTCAGTGTTTCATGGCTAACTTCTACACTGGAATCAAAATAAAAAGTGTCCCTTTTCTGTCGTTGCCTAAAATTCCATGATTAGATTAATGGCCAAAAGCAGTTGTGAAATGAGACCACAAATTGCTGCAAAATATATTCAAAAAGTCATTGTCTAAACCTGATCCACTGACAGTTGGAGATGACATGTTGGGAAGAAAGGAACGGTAAGGGCTTGCCACCTCAACTCACTTTAGTGGGGTGAATGTAGAGATTGTCACAGCATACACATCATGGGTGAATTCCTATGGAATCATGCGATGAGATTGTGACAGGGCTGTCATCCAGAGGAGTGCTTGTACAGTCTGTCTATTGCACACAACCCACTGGATTCTTCACACACGGTCAATGAGGAGGGTATGGTTTAACACAGATTTGATCCTTACCTTATGGATGACCACTTCCATTCTTGGTTTGCTCAGTTGTCACCCAATAGTACAAATAAGCTGTAGGACTGTCACCCTAGTGAGCAAACGGATCTGTTGGCTACTAGGTACAGGTTAGATGATGAGCATAAGCATGGACTGAAAAATCATTTTTAATGCTGTAGCTTGACTACAAATAATGCTGTTGGACTTGTAGAAGTGTAGTATAAACCAGGAAGTTGGATACACTAGCTGATTAACTTGAATCATACCTCAGGGACAGACAGATCTGCCTGAGAGTAGCTGGAAGTTTTTTGGATTGTTCTACAGCTATCATTTCATACTGTTACAGGAATGCATCTGCTAAAGAAAGCCATCACAAATATCTTGCTGAACCAGCTGTTAGTGCTACTTTAAAAAATAATTTGTATTTTTGTGTTTAGTGTCTGTTTTATAGCAGATAGTTAATTGTAGTCCATTTGGAAGTGTGACAGATGTGTGAATCACTTAAGGGAGCAGAAATGGAGTCTTATAATGGTGTAAAATGTTTGAACAAACAGCGAAACTTGTTTATAACTGACATCTGCACAGCTTTTCATAAACAAAAATGCATGTGAAATTCTTTCACGTGGTAATCTAGGTCTTAGAAACTGGGCTGGCTTCTTCCACCAAAAAACTTCACTTGGTTTATTGTACGTAGACTTTTTCCAGATAGATTAAGGTTGTATAGCTGAATGAGGTGACCAGTCTTAATGTTAGTGATGTCCATTTTCTCAAGACATAGCATTCCAGAAGAACTTCCAGTTTTCAAGCCAGAAATATTAATTTTGCTAAGTGTGGAATTTGAGTACTTCACATCCATGATATCCTCAGAATAATGGGCAAACAGAGAATTGCCTCCTCTTCAAAGAGGTCCTGGGAGAAAATATCCAGCAAACAACTTATACAGTGCAACACAATGTAACCTAAAGAGGAAAACAAATGCAGCCATAACAAGTTCTTTTAACTTTTTTTAAAAAACAATGGGAAACTTATGCTGTTACATAAGACACACACAACTGGACCGTCAATAGAGACAGCTTACTAAAAGGATACAAAGCATAACCAACATGTCTTACTTGAACCGTCTCAAAGCCCTGTATCCTAAAGATTGCTAAGAGGTGGCCTGTCAAATCTGTAGGGCATTGTCTGTACTTGTACCATGTTGCTGAGGCCTGGAATTCCTTCAGGTAAATGTGAGACAGTACTGAGAGGTAGAAAAACCATGGAAAGGTAAAGCTTTTTGGGAGAAGGAAAGAAAATGTAGGATGAGGTATGAAAAGTTGGAGAAGAAAAGATAGGAAAATAATGTTAAGTTCGGTAAAATTTAGCTGCGTACTAGTGAAATGTTTCAGAAATGGAGGGGAAGTATAAATGGATGGCAAGGGTGGGATTATTTTCCCAATAATCTGAAAGTATGTGTAGCTCTGAGAGTGACTACAAGTTGAAAATGTGTGTGCTTGAGTATAGTATATTGGTTTTCACTTCACAGGTACAGGACCAAGTGTCAAGTGAGACATTCCCTTTGAAAGGGTCTGCAACACGTTCAGTGTTAAAAAATTTTTTTTAAGCCATGATAAGTAATGCTGAATCACTTTTATTTCTTAAAAAAAAAAATCTTTTGTAAATATAAAATAACCCATTTTAACTGTCATGTTTGCCTATAACGTGAAGTTATATGTAAGCTGTTAGCATGTGTTCCACATTTTACCCATTTGTCCTACATTATGGATTTGTAATGCAGATACTGGGAAGATTTGCTGAAGGGTAGTTTGGGCAAATATTTCATTCTGGTACTTGTGCATACATCAACATTTTATTGACGGGGTCACTTGGGTGAATGCTTCATTTTGGTGATTGCACATACTATGAAATGTTACTGAAGGGTCGTTTGGGTAAATGTTTCATTTTGGTGCATGTGTGTACCCGGACATATTAATGAAGATGTTGCTTGGTGAAATAATTAATTGTGCATCAGGGAAGTGTTTCTGCATACATGGTCAGACTGCTGAAGTGACCACTGGGCAAAATAGTTTATTGTGTCATTTTGGTGCTTGTACATACACAACGCAAACAACTGAAGGGGTTACTGGGGAAAATAATTCATTAGTGTGTCAGGGAAAAGCTTTTGCATAATTGGACAATCCATTTGGCCATTGTATTCATTGATTAATTTTGTTTACTGGGCTAGTGCACTGATCTCAATGGCTCATTTACAGGCATAGCCCAATTAAATAGGATCACATAAGGCATGTGCATAAGATGTGGACAAAACATATTTTCAGATACGAAAATATGATAACAAACAAATGTACTTACAGACACAAGAGTGCAGTGCAACATTTAGGTCAAGAAACAGTACTGAGCATGTAGTCAAAACATGTTTGGGTGGGATGAGAGGCTTAGTGGGATATATTATATTGTTGATTTTTGGCATAGCTCAAGCAGATATTTTGGACAATATTTTTGCCTTTTTCACGGCTGTGCAAAATCTGAAGGGAATTGTTATGGCTAAGCTTGTATAGGCCCTAGGGCTAATAGCCTAGTACCAATCTATGAACCTATGTCTTATTCTAATTAGAGGGTTTGTTAGGCTGGATAAAATTATTTACTACTTTTGGAATAATTCTTATATGGATCAACCAGGTAATTTACAGATTTCTGACTTTGTCATTTCTGTTTATGATTATACTCAGTGTTTGTCTCAGTGACATAAATGTTATTCATTGCACAAAAGTGCCAGCATGGAGCAACCATATATTTTGGGCAATATTCCTGGCTCTGTCAGTCATGTGTGGAATTTAGATGGGAGGAAGGTTATATAAGCGTTGTACTACTTTTACTGAATTACTTTGGTCTTCTCTTAACAGATGGTAATGAGTCAGTGTTACATAACACCTGCACCAGGTAATATAATGAATGCCTACTCAACAGGTTATGTGCAGCAATTATCACCTGTGTCTACATATGCAGAACCTTGCAGTAATGAAATGCAGGTCTTTATCACATTTTAACAATAAGTGCAGTTACAGTATAACACTGAGTCATTCTCACTTGTCAGGTAAAACTGTCAGCAGCTGCCACTGTTATTCACATAAGTAGAGTCGTATCACATTGATGAATGCACAAGCCAAATCTGGGATTCTGTCTGTGTGGAGTCATTTCAAGCTCCCACCACCAGTTTGATTCTGTCATATTTACAATTTTTGTGTTTTACTATACCCATTGTGGTTACATGGCTCATATCTTAGTGAACTACTGCAACTAAACATCGTATCATGCAGTAATTTCCTGTATTACACAGTCCCTGTCTAGCGTTCTGCTGTGTTGCTTTTCAGCTGTCTCTGTACAGGTATATAACATCATGCTGATGTGTGCATCAGTGGGAGTCATACCTGGATACCATGAATCTTAGGATCATCCTGGATGGCAGTGGGGAACTTGGAGACTCTTCAGCTCAGTCCCACTGTGCTGCTTTCCTGGATATTCATGGTTTCAAGGGTGCCACTCTGATGCCTTCAGTCCCCCCCCCAAAGGGCCACCTGCAAAAAGAAAGAATTTTGGTATGTCCTTCTTGTTTCTCATGTGCTCTTTCTATGGCTCTCTAGTCACTCTCCCTACCTCTGGTATAGTAAATGTTTGCAGGTCAGGGCAAGAAAAATTATATTACTTGGCTACACCAAGAATGTGCATGTATACAGTGATATGTGCCTACTGCTAATCTGATAGTGCTGTGTGAGCTGCTGGTTTTTAGGTTGTTAGGTATGTACCTCTGCATCATCTTTGCAAATAATGCACCAAAAGAATAATGCCTATGTGGATAGCAGTAAAGGTTCCAGCAGGCAAACAAGGTAATGCATATTATATACATATACATGTCATGGTAATGCAATAAATCCCTCAAACATCATCAGTAACTGACTTGCATTTCTTCCCTGTGCAGATACTTCTACCTTGTGACAGTGACATGGCTTCAAGAGCAGGGGAATGACAAGTGCAAGTGTGGGTGTGCGACAATTCCTACATTAACTAGGCTGCCAGACATGCTTCCAGTAATACAAAACACTACAACTTGAGCTTCCCCACATCTAGAGTGAAGGTACACTGGATTGCAAGAAGAGGTATGCACTGGGGTGAACTCCTGCAGTTGTTGGAAGAGAAGTGTTCCATCTATCCTGAGCATGACATTCTGGTCTTGCACATTGGAGGGAACGATGTCATCACTCATCCACTTGGACAGCTGAGGTTTCAAATCAAGGAGATTTTTGAATGCATGCAGTCATGGTGGCCATGTCATTTTGTGTGGTCTGACATAATTCATTGCCAGAACTGGAGACATGCAAACAGCCAACGGGTGGCACACAAGGCCAGATAGTTGCAGACTGCGTTCATGCGTGGATTGATGCTCAGGGTAGGTGGATCAACAATCAGCCATAACAGCATCATTGCAGAAGATGATCACATGACGGTGTTCACCTAAATGAAGATGGCATTGAATGGTTCTTGAGTGATCTGCACAATGGCATGATGACAGCAGTGCATGACATACTGGAAACATGCACCTAGTGACAAAAGATGGAAAATAACCATGACCAAGTAGAAACCGTATGGTAAGTGAAAGTCTATTACATTTCATGAAAACCTTTTTCACTACTTAGAACACAGTAAAAGAATTGTAATTGTGCCTCTGCTAGTGAACACATCAACATGCTAAGTAATACCTAATTTGAAGACAGTGTTAGTCCTCACAACATGGTAAAATAACTGTGCCTGTGGGCTGTACACATGTACAGCTATCACAGTTTTATTGTTATGAGGGTTATGACATTTTTTTCATATTTTGGTAAATAACTTTGTTAAGGAAGTTGTCAATGTGCTAAGTAATACCTCATTTTGAAGACAGTTCCAGTACATACAACATGGTAAAAGAACTGTGTCTGTATGCTGTACACATGTACAAATATCAGTTTTTGTAGGACTATGGTTATGAAAATTATGACTTTTTTTTATATTTTAGTGAATTACTTTGCTAAAGAAAAATGTCAACGTGCTAAGTAATAGCTCATTTTGAAGACAGTATTAGTCTTTACAACATGGAGAAAGAACTGTGCCCATGTACTGTACACATCACAGTTTGTTTAGGACTTACATTATGAAAATTAAGATTTTATTTCATATTTTGGTAAATAACTTTGCAAGGGAGCTTGTCAATGTGCTAAGTAAACCTCATTTTGAAAAAAGTATTAGTATTTACAACATGGTAAAAGAACTGTGTCAGTATGCTGTACACATGTACAGATATCACAGTTTGTTTAGTCTTGTAGGATTATGAAAATTATACATTTGCAATATTTCTCATTATTATGCTCATATCTTTGGAAGGGAGCATGGTGACAACACAAATAATGCATTATTTTGAAGCTGACATTGAGCCACACAATTTGTACACTAATATGTAGTCTCTGTTACAGGTGATGAGATACTATGCTTTGTTTATTTATCAATTATGAGAAATATAATATTAATCGGATTCCTATTACCTGATCGAACATTTAAGTTAGCGAATACCTAAATGTCGAACTGGTAATAGCGAAAGTAAAAAAACGTGAATGGCTGACTAACGCAGGGAAAGAATTGCCTTGGCCGTTATGCAGATTTTGCCCCTTTCCCCACTGTAGAGCTATCTCGGAGTTGGTATATTTAGTTGGAGGGGTGTGGAGGGCACATTTTGGTTTAAATTTTTTTTCTGCGGTGGAGGGAATTCATTCCCTACGTTAAAATGACCATTTGCTGTTTTAATTTTTCAATATTACCAGTTCGACGTTTAGGTATTCGCTAACCTAAATGTTCGATCGGGTAATATAGACACATATTAATCATATTTCTGTGAATATCTCAGTAAAGGTGCATCACAAAGTAATGGTTTAGGTATCGTTTTAAAGCTGACATTCATACAAACAAATTAATTACAAATTGTATGGGTCTACATGGTACATTCACCAAGATATTGTGATTTGTTTTACCAAAAAGGTAAAAAATATGCACAATATCAGCATTCCTTGACAAATATTTAATAATGACTTAGATATGCACTATCAACATTTACACTGTTGGAAAGGTCAGTGTCTTCTGAACCACTTTCACAGTTACATTTTTAGTCTAGTTCTTGTGGTTAGAGAGTTATGAACATTTGTTTTCTGTATGGGATTACAAATGGATTATCTGAAAATAAGCTCAGGCTGCACTGTTGTTCCTATGGTGGAAGTAAGCAGACAGCATTTTCTGAGCTGCTCTGGAGTGAATGAGTTAAAACTGGCATAACTAAGATACAAAAAATAGATACTGGGAGCAGTTTAGGTTAGGAAGACTGGAGAGGAGCACAAGTTAAATATAACTTATGTGAATGTTTAAGATTAGAGTTAGAAAGATTATGTACAGCTGAAAACGTCATATAGTTCCAAATGGGGCTTTTAAACCTCTGAGGATTGTAGAATTACTGATCTAGGGTAGAACTAGCAACTATGTCTTTAATTGATTAATAAGCAGGCATTACAAGGAGATTTAATGCTTGATGATGGTGATAGAAAAATATAAATCAAGAAGGAAGGCAGATATACAGCAAGGCTTTTCAAATGAATAATGGAAATTTGTTTCATATTTGACAAGATACGCCATTAAAAGCAGGAGGCTTGAGATATTCTTGTGGAAATGTCTCCACAAGTATTTTATAACCCTCTAAATTACAGCATATATTTAAGCAAGCAAATGGAATACACAGGAGTTGTAAATTGGGGAAAAGAGGTACACGGACACATATTTTTGTAAATGTGATCAATTGTCAGATTATACGAGATAATTAAGGATGATGTTAAGAACAATATTTATAGGTTATTCAGATGCAAATCACCAAAACATTTGCTAGGCATTGACCCTGAGGTGTGTATTAATAATGCTGATAGTGTCAATAAAGGCCATCACAAAAAATGGAAGTCAGACACCCTCCCAATATAAAATGGCAAAATGACTATTATCAGAAATGTACCAAAGAGAAGCTGCAGCACTTGATTTGTGACAAAGTACAAGGCACCAAAGGAAATGGAGCAATTGGATAAAGTAAGTGTATTTATTAAAGGACAACAACAGGATTCTATTATTAAATGCTCAAATTTTCAGTACTTTTTCTCCCTAATTACTGTTCCTGCTATGAATAAACGGCAATACTGCATTTCAATTATTTTAAGTCAACTGTTTCTCTCTACTAGGACAGTACCTTACTGAACTGTAGTGGTTTCACTTTCAAAACACTTTTATCCAGCCCCGGAAAAGCTTGCTGCAGTCTCCAGTTCATTGATGTCATCAAGGCCACTGAATACAGGTAGTTTTCTGGCCAATTCCCTCCCCAAACTGACATCACCATGACCGTCCTGAAAATCTACAAATGCTGTGATGTTACAGCTCCCTGGTCCTTCCCTTACCCATACAGAAAGTAAAGGCTAGAACAAGGAAACAGTACATGAGTCAAGTCTCCTGCTTTGAGCTGTCAATCACAGCAGGTAACAGCTCAAATTACCTTTAGCACTTTGACAACTAGGGAAGTTAGGTGTGAAGGGGGCTGGGAGATGAGTCAAAGTAGTACAATTCAGGCTTCACAAAAGACTGCAGTTTAGCCATTCTTAAAAGAAGCAGCAGTAAAAGCACTTTGAAAGTCTGTTCTGTGGCATTTGCACTGTTTGTGTTTTAAGCAGTCACTGAACGTCATGAAATGTTACTTAAAACTAACTGACTGAAAGACAACAGTGTATGCATGAAAAATCAATGTAGTGACAGGAGCTTTAGAAAGAAAAAGGCCTGTGTGATGTAATTTTTTACAGGCAAGCACTACATTGTGAGATACCTAGAGGCAGACTAAACAATCAGAATTACTTCAAGATGACAGACCCCATGTGGTCAGACTCTGAAATTACGTATAAAATATTACAAAACCTGTAAATAGTCCCAGAATTGTGTTAAAATATAGGAAACACCAAACCGTGATGAAATAAACTTGTTGTTAAGTCTGTGGGTGCAGTTGTCCTTTAAGAAGCATATCCGAGATAAAGTAATGAGATATGATGACTATACTATATAAAAATGAAAAACTCAGATGCCTATAAGAATGCTAATTCAAAGAGTAGAATGGCATTGTACTGAGGGTTTTTGGCTTCATAGGGTCATAGATTAGTATTAAGCCAACTGCTCTTGTGCATCATTTTAAGCCTAGCCAATTATCCCATATGAGAATCAAACCTTGCACCTTGTCTCTGTCAGGTAAACACTTTAGCCATTATGCCGACCACCCACCTCAAAGTGAGAATCAATCCCTGTACCTTGTATCTGTAAGGTAAATATCTTAACTATTACACCAACCCTTAACCCTTCTGCAGTAAACTCTGTATGCATAAATTGATATACATTTTTTAATTTGTTGATTTTTATGCTTTAATTGTTTTAATATTTTTTCAAAAAAATCTTCAGCACTTGGGGTAGCATCACCTCAATGCCTTCCAGTGATTAACCTACAACCATCATCCAACACATATATATTGCTCCTTTTCTCCTTCATTCCCCAGCTCTCTATCACTCTATTTACCTTCTAAGATAGCTTCTCCATGTCAAGTAGGAAAATTTCCAGAATGGTGGATCCCCCTGCTGCATTTCTCTGCCTAACCTCAAATTATCTGACAAGTCCTGTTTTACCCTAATCAGAACCTTCAGGTCTTTGTGTAGCACTCATACTCCCCTCCCCAATACTTACACTACAGTCTTCATCATAAACTTCCAATTTCCCGCGTCAAAAACCTTCTGAATACCCATGAGTACTACCCCTATGCCTTTTATCCTTTCTGTCTTATTCCGACTCATAAAGTTTGCCATCAACCTCCAAAGACCTGTAGAAGACCTATAATTCACAAACCCACTTGTGATTCCTTCACTGTCTTTGGCAACAGAGTGTGTAACCTAGTTAGACATATTGTGCTACTTTTTCAGAAAGAAATTGATCTATAATTCATCATATCTCTCTTCCCCCTTTGCATTAGATAGCATCATTGTCTCTAACTGTGGCATAGATTCCAGCATTTCCCCTTACTTTCTTATCAAATTAACTGGGTTAAAAATATATTCCATTACATGCACTCCTAACAGCTTATAATAATCAACTGAGAAGTCATCTGGGCCACCTGCTTTGCCCTTTTTTATATGTCTTATCATCACTATAACCTTGTCATGCTAATTTCTTTATGTATCCTCTCTCTGTCATCTTTTACTAACCTTGGCCAATCCCGTTTCTCAAACTGCATGCTCCATTCCCCCCTTTGTTTGTGTAATTTCTTGTACAACTTCCTGAACTGCTCTTTTATCATTATCTTCTTTTTTCTGTATTTCTCAGTGAATGTATCTTTTATTGTTCAGTTTTATTAGTCAACATATATTTGCTTAGAGTAAAAGAAATGCTGGTCTAATAATTATGCAAGTATCTTGTTCACTACAGTACATGTATATCATTTGTTTTTGTGCATGTATATACTTATGTACATTTTATGGCTGCCCTTTCTTTAGCCCATGCCATGACTGAAAAAATGGCCCATTATTTAGGGCAGTTTACTTACTCAGTTAGCAAAGGAACAAAGGGCATAAATAAATAATTAAATAAAATCTGCCCCTTCTTACTCATCTAATTCTTCCTGCAGCTCATTAATTCCATCCTCCTAACCCATCATTTCATCCTACTTTTATTCTACCTCCTCTACATTTATATCCTGATTCTTCTGCCTCAACTCTCCCTCGAATTTTCTAATTGAATGTCTTCAATATTTATTTTGCCAATCCCAGCAGCCCATTACTTCTGGCCAACAGGAAACTTTGGTTCTGTCCCACTCCTTAATCCTTACCTTCCTGCATTCTGATCTATTCCTTAGAAGTACATCCCAGGCAATCTCTTGCAACCATTCTACCTGCTGTGGCCCCTACCACTTGTTTTGATCCCAGTTCTTCCTTCTCCTTCGCCCTGTCAACAGCATTATAAGTAAGGAAGAATTTGATAATCCTGTATATATAAATATATATGAAGCAAATTACAATAATGCAAAGTAATGAAATGCAATAAAGGCAGTGCAGAGAGTATAGAACATATGGCAAAATATATACACAAGCCATTGCAGAAGAAAGAAACAAAGTCACAGCATAAAACATTCACGTGTGAATTGATTAGTATGTAGTTGTACTATCAGTGTGACCAGATCCCTGAGACAGTTTCAATGTTCACGAATAGATGAAGAAGAGGAAGGGGTGGCAGAACAGTGCAAGACGGAAAGTAAGCGAAGAAGCAGAAATTACAATAAACTGGTAAATGTTAAGGTGGAGGTTGTTGAGTGATGTATACCTTTTGTCAGAGACATAATTAGGACAGTATGCTTGAAGGGTAACTGGGTACTGATAGCAGGATTGGGAAAGTGCATCAGCCTGTATCCATGAAACATGTTCCTTTGTTTTCATTAATGAGGTGCATTCTCAGAAAATTTTTTTGAAGTCAAGTAAGTTGTCAAAGAGTTGGATTTCTTTGGAGATGTTATTCCAGGATGTTGGGACTGTTTTCATAAATGCCCTCTTTGTGCAAGCTGGAAGGTTGGAAAGCTTAGTTGTAGTCTTGTATTGCTGCATAGCGTACCTTGAAATTCCCTTAAAGAAATTCAGCCCCAAACTGATATATATTTCAGATGTGGTTTCATCATCTGTTTGTACTAAGGTAGTACAGCTTCTTGATTGCTCTATATTGCCAGTAGTTTTATTATATTGTACTTATTCTATATTTAATACTTGTGACTTCACTAATCTAAGAGTAGATATCTTAGAACTCCCCTTTTTCAGAAGCAAAAATAAATGTCCCTTTGTGGTACAATGTTGCAATATGGTTCGTTAAAGTCCCCAGTAGTAGCACTGTCTCTGACAACGTACTTTTATTTTTCCATCATTTCTGTTACTCTCTGTTTTTAAATATGCATTTATGAGTAGTACCACACATTCCTACTGGAACAGGAAGAGCTGCATGCTGTTTGGTATTCATATTTTATGTAATTAGATGTCTGTATTTTTTGCAGGATGTATTTACTTTTCAAGGGCCGTTGCACTTACTTTTAATGTCTGTAGGTTGAGAGGTATGTTCATGTTATGTATGTTATGTCATGGAATTCTGCATCATAAAACCACGTTTATGATAAAACAAAGCCTGATTTAATTCTAGCTGACTGGTTGACATCATAAAGTGCTAATCAGTGTTTCACTGTCTTGTCTTAATTTTTAAACATCAGAATTCATTCAGGCATCTTGGCTGCCAATTTGTCTGCACTTGTTTTATGTCAATATCTAGTTTCAAGAATGGGCATGTTATGTATTTATTCTTTTTTATTACCTTTCAAGGCCAAGCTACAATTAGGTAAAACGTTTTCTTGTATCTTCTTGTGTCTACGCTGACTAATAGGCATTTTCTTTTCATAACTCATACTTTCCTTCTTTGTCAGTCATAATAGGTTTCAAATAAATTTCTGCTCACTGTACCTCCACCATTAACATGCTCAGACAGATCATGTATTGTGTAAAGAAAGGTAGGAGAAAACAGAAGCATTACTTGATGGCAGAAAGTTAGGCTTCACCCACTTTGTCTACTGTTTTTCTTTTTATAGTGGATTAGCTGCTATTTTTTGTTCATACAATTGATGGGATAGTGTACCAAAACAATTAATGTAATTCCAACTGAAATATGTTGCCTTTTTGAGGGGATTGTGTCACAGCTAAACAAATTTGAGACTAGCGTCTCTATCCTACTGTTCTTGTTTTATTGCCTACCTGATGTCTGGGAGATTGAGAGATATGGTGGACTGTGTAGGGATGGGGTAAGGCTTTCAGAGAGGGAGGTAGGTGTCCATCAGTACTGGATATGTATTCAGAGTGGGTGCCAGGTGTATATGTGTGTAACAGGTGTTGTGATACTGCAAGTGGGAAGGATGCAGGCTGTCAACATCCCTGGCCATGGATGCAGCTTTTTCTAGCAATGGCAGTGGCACCAGCATCCAATAATAAGAATGACAGCAAATCACGAGAGCTTGATCACCTGGACACCAACTACCACATAGTCCACATCTGGGTGGGTGACTATGCCTTGCTTCACCCATGCATACTACCAGCAGGTGGTGTGCAGGAGATAGTAGTATGTGGACATGACCTACTGACCTGTGGGGTCTACCACAGTAAAGAGAGGTTAATGTCAGCCACGGGAATGATATCAGCCCTGATATGAAAACACAGATGGATCCAAGGTAGCAAAGATGACACCCAGGAACCCATCCAATACCAAAAGAGTGAGGTGATGTACTTATAGATTTCACATATGTTGCAATGCAGGTCACACATTAAACTGATCATCTCTGTCACAGTGGTGGTGGCATCTACCTCTATATGGATGACAGACCTGCACATCCATTGTATAATAAACATTGTGACACCCATATCAGGCACTTACCAGGAGACATGGTGGAGACAGCAATCAAACCTCCGCTCCCAATTACTGCTCCAATGATCTGTGGAGACTCCATTGCTCACTGCAGATATATGGGCAGGGGACAAGTCTGACCCTCAATAGGTGTGCCATGTATGACCAATCTTTCCATGAAGCATGAAGAGTTAGGCAGATTCCAAAGGCAACAGAGCTGTGTCGCTTGATGTTGGTGGTATTTGTGGTAATGTGCCCTCTGACTGTGCTACTGTAAGACCATCATCACTATCAGTGTCCAGTGCAGCACCAACATCCAGAATGCCGTTTCATCTCAGAGAATCCCATGACAATAGCAGCTGTGAAATCAGACAAGCACTGATATCAACATTACTAGATGTGACAATGTCAGCAATTTGTGATGCACCAAGAGTACATTTAACAGCTATGCAACGACTGTTAACAAACATGCCTTCCATAGAAAGACTTAGTGCCTACATCTCAGAGGCACCCACAGAGATACATGGTGGTGTTGACCATTCGTGAGCTTATAGAACAGGCATACCCCTAAACTGTGATACTGACATATGGTAATACCAAACTGATGTATCCCCAACAGAGACAGGAGATGGTGAACCAAATTCAGCTCTGACAGCCATGCTTCGGCCAGGTATCAAGATCCTTTCAATGGCTCCAGTCCAACAGGAACTATTCCATGGGAGTGGGGGTGATCTGTGATGGTGGACCGCCACACATGACCATCCTCTCCTGTGCAGTGGCATTGGCCTTTTTGCAGGCATTTAGAATCACATCTGAGTATATGCAACAGACCTGATAAGCTGTCTTATTCTAGCCACTGAATGCATTCACTTCTGCCACCAGCTCACAACATTCATGGTCACAAGAAGGCCCGGTCAAGGGTTTGTACTAGCACTTCCATTTCTGCATCAGAAAACTTTTCTAGGTGCATCCTTTCCCTAAACACCATGTTTCAACTTGTAAATGTGGGCATATACCTATGGTCAGTGAGTGGTCACAGCATATGAGCATAAACAGCTGTACTGGTCACACACACCCATGTGGTGGTTGTACCACCATAGGTTTCCAGAACTACTATACCACAATACCACAGTACACATAGCATTCTAGTAGGGTAGCATAGGGCACTGTCATACACATGATCAGTGGCATAAACTTACCTCTGCCCAATAAAGCATGGCTGCATACCCCCACCCCCCCACTCAGTATCAGTTATCAGGTGTTCTGTTCCCACCTCATCCCATCCATTATGTTCTATACCTGAACATAGTGCACCTCAACTCAGTCCTCATAGTGCATCATCTACAGTCCCACAGCTAATACCTTGCTGGGCTACAGCCTGCATGCACCTGAGCACAGGTAACTATGGCAGGATTACACATAACAGATTGATTTTGCTTTGCTGCATTTCACTTAACAGCATTCAAATGAAAATTTTGGGGGCAAATTTTTCCAAGTGTTTGAATACTTGCAGTCCAGTGTATTTTGTCAGTATAAGTGAATGGATGGGTTCCTTTCACTTAAACTGACTATTTACACATGGCATCTGATTCTGCTGAGATTAGAAGTCAGTGGGGTAAGGCAATTTCTCTTTCCCATTGTTGTGCAGTCTCAGAGATGGTATATAGAAGTATCAGGGGATATGAGAGGTACAGTGCCCAACATGCAGATGAAAGGAGGCTTGTCCTCTGCAAAAACATGTTTATATGTTTTATGAGCATGACTTAAGTATTGTATAGAGTTGGATGAAACCCTTTTGTTGTTTTTTTGTGTTTTTATGCACTAATGACTAATATAGTCTGCATCAAACTAATGATATATAACCCTATGAAGAAACTCCCGTCCCACAACCGCAAAATGCCACTACTACTTCAGTTATACTGTCATACTTCTAACTTTCCATTGGCCTGTATATTGTTACCACAGCAACAGTAGCACAGTCCTTTCCTGTGTAGAAAGACATCTATCCAAAGATTTGTGCTCCATCACTATTCCTTCAAAATTAACTACCATGATTGTTTTCTCTCAGTTTTGAGGCTTGTAACATGGCAATTATGCTAATGTTGAGCATTAGAGAAAATATCTCTGAAATGCACATTTAATGCATTGTATACAAGAGCTTGACTATACAATAATGCTCGTGCTTGTCCATGCACATGCACTGAACACTGTAAAATGCACTGCAAATGTGTGTGGAGGTTGATGGCCTCTGTGGGCCACAGGCTTCTTAATCAGACTCACAGCCCCTAGGGGTGCTATTCCATATCTACAGACTGAGAATTCAACTATGTAAGTCCATGTGAACCTCCCCACACATCACCTTAGCACAATGGTTGACAATATACAACTGTATGGTGACATTAAGCACCATCAAACTGCACTGCTGCCCACTGATGTGCCTGTAATGAATGTCAGTGTGAATTTGCTATAATTTTTCTCCAGACCACAACCTGTTAAGTGGCCATGCCTTCTGGAGGAGCTGACTCTTGGAGGTGTCCTAAATGGTGCATGAAGGAAGGAAGGAAGGAAACTAATTTTTTTTTCTAAAGCTTTCTGCATTGGAACCATGGAATGCACCTGGTGGGGGACTCCTATGAGTGTCCTCACTACAAAGTGAATGCATAACACTGCCTTGCCAGGCAATAAAAATAATTATTTCAAACGACTAGGAAAATATTCAGTCCTAATCTTGATTTAAAAGAAGTATTGGGAGACTGTCTCCTTTTTGTACAAAAGAGAGGGAAGAGTTTTAAAAACTTCTTTCAGGCTAAGTTAAAAGCCCCTAGTAATGTTATTGTAAACAAAACAGGGATGTACCAATGTTTTAGTTGTAATTTCTGTGATTATCTTTTTTGGGAATGCAAGAGATTTTTAGTTAATATTAACATTATCTTAAAGGGTTGTTACATGTATAAATCTATATTTGTGGTTTACTTAGTGAAATACATGTCATGCCCTGCTTTTTATGTAGGACATACTTCTAGAAAGTTATTCAGACGTATATATGAACATAAACATGCAGTGACTATTGGTGATGAAAAAATGCATTGGCTAAACATTACAAGAGAGGGAAATGTAGAGTGAATTTTAAATTTCTTGTATTAGATGAGATACAGGGATATGATAAGTTATTCAATGATGAAGATGAACTAGGATGGAGAGAATATTCTTGTCAGGTAAAATTAAATGCTTGCCATCTACCAGGACTTGATAATAGGGAACACTTTGTTGCTTTTTTAAAAAAATAAGTTAAAGCATTAGCACTTTTATAAGTATACTTTAAGTTATATCATTTGATTTATTCATGTCATGTGATTTTTTTATGTCATGTGATTTTTATGTCATCTGACTTTTTCTGTGTTTTAAAAGCTGGGTCAAAGAAATGTATGTCAGTTTGAAAAAGTCTTATGCAGACGAAAGTGCTTACTAGTTTCTTGATTAAAGTGGTTTTGTTTACTCATTTCTATGCCTTTTATTTTGTTACTCTCACTCATACATACACACTGCCATGGTCTGTCTTCCATGCCTTACTCATTTGCTGCCCATACCAAATAATTTTTCTGCCAGTTACATCTAGCATACCATGGGCATGCTTCTGACAGGCTATTTGATGCTTCATTGTGGCTGTCCTATGTAATGTAAATTAATGCCACTGGGAGTCTGTCCAGTGTGTATCACATTTGGGCAACTGTAGTTGTATCTCCATGCCATGGTTCTCATGGTGCAATGCAGGGCATTATCTGATAGACATTTCTTTCCATCAGATGATAAGCTCGATAGACATTTCCTCCCAGCAGATGATCAGTTCCTTTGGACTCACTTCTTTAGGCTCCTGTAGGTATTCAACTCCACTTCCCTGGCTCTTGCAGTCTATGTTTGCAAATCATGCACTATGCAATGAGCATCCATATTAGGAACTAGGAAGGTAGCATTTAATCTTGACCCATGGGATACACATCCTGTTAAATTATCTTATTGTCTGACTTCTGTAATCTGTCTTCTTTGACACTGCGTATTTATCAGCTTTTTACTCCCCAGGGATTGTACTGTCAACCAGTGTAGCACACATTAGTGATAACTGCTTTTGTTTTTTTATGTTTCTCTCCCTCTTTACCACTGTCATCTTTTTATTTTTATTTGTCATTTGTTGTTTTGGTTCTCTCCATTTACTTTCCACTGCAGCAGTGAATGTGGTATAACATCGGCTTCCACCTGTGCATGTCTCAGTGTTGCCTTCTGGGATATCAGTTGACCCCAGGCCAGCCTAGTTGCAGTAGGTGATATCTCAGTGGTTCTCCAATGTCCTCTGGTGTCCTCTGTTTCTCTGCTCTCTCTCTCTTTCTCTCTCACTCTCTGTCTGGTGAAGAGTGTCTGCTTCCCATCAGGATCAAAACCAGTGGGTTCCAGTATGCCATCAAGCAGGAAGTAGAAGGCCTGGTGATGCTCTTGGTGGAACAGAGGCTGGAAACCTGCACTGGCAGCCTGAAAAAAATGTCCTCATATGACTGACAGAGAACAGAGTACCACAGCTGCCTAGATCTGACAAGCAGACCATGACTGGACCCAGCCAAGAAAGGTTTCAAAGAGGTTACTGACCTCATATTTATTGTGGTGCTGTGCAGAGTGATGTTCAGTCAGTCAGCACCTTGCCCTTTCACTCATACTGTGTACATTTATTGACATAAATTTGAATTTAGTTAGACTTGAACTAGTGTGACCAGAGGATGGAGAGGGAGTATTGTTTGGCCCTGGATTAGAGTGAATATCTCCACATAGTAGTAAGAGGGTTTTGAACAGGTAAAATAAACTAGTTTTAGTAGAGGTGTTATAAGAAATTAGTTTGGTGATAGGTAGAAGGATGAGGTAGGCAAATATGTTTAGTTTAACAAAGAGTATGGGGAGATTTGAGAGAGGTTAGATGTAATAGGTAAGGAGTAATGAGCAGAGTGATGATACAGAGAGGAAGTGCAAGTGGGAGGCATGGGCCTAGGTAAGATTGGGATAAGGTAGAATGAGAGAGAAGAAATAGAGCAAAGGAGTATGGTGAAAATATTTAGGAGAATTATGGTGAAGTAGGAAGGGGGTAACGTTGTGTTAAAAATGAATGTGGGATATATACAGAGATAGTTGAAGGTAGCAGTGGTAACAAGAGAGTAATAGTGAAGTGAGAGAGTAGAATAAACTTGTAGAAGGGCTGTTGGGGAGTTGAGGTAGAGAGGAAGAGAAGTAGAGTGTTAAAAGATAACATGTTTTATTTAGATGAAGAGTACTGATTATGGTAGGTGAGGAGAGTGAAGTAATGTTATTAGATGGAGGAATAGATAATGGAAATGTGACTAAAATAGTAATACTGATGCTAAAAGCAAAATAAGGCTTGTAGAGGGTGTTAAATACCAAAAATGTATCAGACATTGGTTGGCAAAATAGAGTAGAGCCATGGAAATTATTTGGAAGGAGGGGCAAGGAGAGTAGATGATGTCAGGAGGGGGAGTGGTATGTAAGAGTGATGGCTGGAATTGAGAGGAAGTGATGTCAGAAGGGGAGTGATTTGTTGGCTATAAATGTAGAGATAGAGGAGGTTGGTGGCATTTGGGTGTAGGTCAGGGAGAGAAGTGAACCCGAGCATAGCATGGGTGAAAGGAGTGGTAAAAGACCCAGTGAGATGTGTCATATAGCCAGGTAAGTCCAACAGAAATAATCTATGAGAAAGCAGTGAAAAATGCAGAGTAGGAAATTTCTTATACCATATGAGAGAGAGAATCAGCAAAAGTGTAAAACACACTGTCACATTAAGGTGGACTAGGCACTGATCATAGCGAGTGGGAGAAACCTAGGAAACTGGACAGAAAAAGCAGTGTGTTAGCAAATAATTTTATGTGCCCAATGAGATTAAAGAGAAGGAAGAGAAAGCGCAGCTTGATAAAGAGGGGTTAAAGAGTGCATCAGTAAATAGTTATAAGCTAGTCAAGTTTCTTTTAGGATAGAAATGCAGGTGCTAACTAGAAATTCAGGTCAGGCTTTTTTATAAATAAAGAGACCTAAAGATAGGACTAAGAGGATGCTCTAAAATATGCAGGAGTGTGCATGCTTGGCTACAAAATACAACTCACTAGATAATAAGCACTCCTCAGGCAAGATAAAGAATTTACAGAAAACAAGTAGTATAAATTGGACATACAGCAAATGAAGCATTCACCTGCAAAAGTTCAGTTAATGGCATTTGCCAATGGGAATAAAATATTTAATTAGTTGAGCTATATCCAAGCCAAGACCGAGTCTTTACTGCCAGGGATGGTAAAAATGCGTCACCTGAAGCAGATACTGATGGGTCTTCTTGGAAGGGCAGGAAAGAACGTGCACACTCTCTAAGACATACAAGTAGGGAAATCCCATGCAGACTGCAGCAGTTTTGTTTGGTTGTTTGGTTTGCTTTGAAATCTGAGTGGTGATTATTATTATAGACCAGATCATAGCATAGTTAGGTTGTGATACTTCCTACTTTTTGCTAGCTTCTTGACATAGCTGAAAGATTAATATTTATCTTTGGTAGAGGTGACTACTCTGGGTTTATGGCTTAACACATTCTAATAGAACATTAAGATTTCTGTTAGCCTGTTTCTGTGCTTTCTTAAGGTGTAAAAGTGGAGATTTATTGTGTGAGTTCATTATTTTTTTATTTTTCTCATCATAAAGGGTTGTCTTAAATTTCTCACTATATTTAGAGCAGTTACAGATGGACTTCTCAGTGCAAATAATTAGGTGCAAGTAGAAATTGGACGTATAAGAGGCAGCTTTGGCAATGGGATCAATATATGCAGGGCTGCTATGGAATTCAATTAGGTCATCTGTGTTGTAATAGGCAGAACTCCCTAAATATAGTGGTGATTGCAGTGGGGATACCATTGGTTTTAAAGGAGAAGATAAAGGATTTTGGGTGAAATTTAACTAGGGCGGGGAGACACAAATTGGGAAGCAAGAAGAAGCCATGCTTGATTGTACAATATTGAGGATATTGGGATTTGTACACTATTGAGGATATTGGGATCTCTAGTGGGACACCTGAGAAGTTTTTTGGGAGAGTTGTTATTGACAAAGTCTGGGAAACAATGGGTATATTTGCTAATGATGGTAGAGGCTTGCCATTTGGTGGTTGGAATGTTACCTTGAAAATTGCTTTGGGATGGATAAGGATCTTATCTAAATATATTAAGTATCATGGGCAGCAGGAAAAATGGAAGGAGATCTGTAGCTACCAATGATGAGGCGGTAGTGCAACTTGGAACTCAAGAATGTCTAGGTAGAAATCACGAAGGATTTGGCATGAGACAATGGAGTCCATTATAAATAATAATACAGAGGATATGAATGCATGAAAGATACTGACATCTGGCATAAAGGAAGTGCATTCACTACAATGAAGCCAAGTTTTTATAATTACGAAGTTGTACGAGAGGATGTTAGGCGGGCCATGAGTTTGTGTATTTTTTGTTTAGACACCTAGTATTGAGTAATATCTCTTTGATATAATCTGAATTAGAATTCACTATGTTAAAATGTATAACAGATGGATGCTGCCTAAAAAAGGCACTATGGGAATGCTGAAATTTTAGTTAGCATGCAAAAGTCACACTGAGAGATGCACTAATCATTCTAATAAAAGCAGGAACACCTGTTGGCCATTACCTTCCATTCAGACACATGATGAATCCCTTAGGATGACACCAGCTGCTCAGCCAGTTGTAAATATCTAGTATTTTATTTTTATTTTTAATTGCAGCATTGCTCTTATTGATGGCAGAATTTTACTCAAGACCATTGTCTTTTCAGGCTCTGACATATGCATTGCAAGCTGCATCATATCCTTCTACATGTCTCTCTGAGTGGAGTGCCGAATATCATTTACCCCCACATGATCTACCAGCAGGTCACATTCATATTAACCAGGAATGAAGTGGCCTAAGGGTGCTTGTTATGTCATCAGTCCTGGCTCCAGAAAGGCAACTTATCATCTTAAGAACATGGGTGTACAAACCTGAATCAGAACACTAACAAATTTGTTACAGTTAAAAAGAAGAACATTCAGGGCATACAAGAGAAACCCAACAAATTACAAAAAGTGGCAATTGAGCACTACAGCTAGAAAGTTAAAAATGGCATAGCTAAAACTAAATGAAACTAAGTGAAACTATGAATTTAGATTAGTCTTTGCAAAGGAAAATAATAATAATAATAATAAAATGATTTATAAACATTTCAACATGCAGAGGAAAGATATTGTATGCCCATGCCCAAGCATGACTAAAAGTGAAGCTGATAACATCCCTAGATGAGATGGCTGAGGTTTCAACCAATACTTTGGTAATCCTGGTCAGGCCATAAGAGATCAAGAATACCTAGTTAGTGATACAATAGATTGCCTGATAATTCCTCAAAAAGATTTAATGATGGCTATCATTAGGGTAAAAGCCATATGCTCTACGGGTCCTTATAACATTCCATGATGTCTTCTCAAAATCATATCTGAATTATATATAATCTCACAAAAATGCTAATGAAATTCCATAGAAGACCTATGTAGCTGCCAATTGGTCCCATGTAGTAAAACTTTTCAAAAGAGGTAGCAAATTAGAGTTGTCTGATTAGTTAGTCTCACCTTAGTAACAAAAAAACATGCCAAGCATTGCTATTGTAGCATTTGATAAAGACACAGAAATATGGACAAGAACTTAACAGTACACAGTACAGATTCATGAAGAGGTACTTTATACTAACAAGTTTAATAATATTTATAATCTAGTGTCAGAAAATATAGACCAGGGAAAACAATGTGTGGTAATATAAATGGATATTTATAACATGTTGGATACAGTAAAGCAGCAGACATGGTGCCCTATAAAATCATTTTAAAGAAGCAACACCAACAAAGGTTGATCAACATGTTATTCATCGGATAACAATCTGGTTTGAGGGTAGAGAGCAAAAGGCAATGATTCAGGAAGTTAAATCAACATGGGAAAGAGTAAGAACCAGTGTCCCATATAGAACAGTACAGGGACTGGTCCTATTTAACTTCATGTTATCAGATCTCATTGTTCAATATTCATAAATTCAAACTGATTTTCCAAAATTGTCAGACTTCTGGCTGAAGAAATATGCTGATGAATGCAAAACTGGTGCTGTCATCCATAGTAATAAGAGTATAACTAAATGAAATGCTTATCTATCTAAAATAATGGGAAAGCAGAGTTTGTTTAATCTTTAAATTTATATATGGGAAAATGGAAGGTGTAAGACTTACATCCAATAAGCAAATTGTTTATGGCAGTACATACAGAGGGAATTAAACCTACATTACCATAATTAATTGATCACGACCAGACAGGTTTCATAAAAGATAGCAACATCTGCTATAATATTAAAATAATTATTGCCTTGATAAATTATGTTGATGTAAGTAAGAGATACAGAACTCTGGTGAGTCTAGACATCAATATCCCCTTTGATTCAATAGACTGGAATTATTTATTGGTGTTACTAGAAGAATATGTTTTTTCACAACAACTCACATTCTTAATTAAAACACTATATGAAAATTCTCTGGCCTGTGTTAAGACTGGGTCATGTCTCTCTGTTTCTATAACTATTAGAAAAGGAACTAAGCAAGGATGCCCAGTTTCACCTTTACTGTTTGTATTAGCAAAAAGTATTTTGCTAACTAGAATGTTAAAATGAACACAAATATTAAAGGCATAGTAACTAGGAATAACTTAGAAATGAAAATACAATTATTTGCTGATTATATCCTGTTGACAATATCTGATAAAGATAAATAATTAACTGAATTATTCCAAACAATGAATTTCTTTCAAACTATTTCTGATCTTGTATTTAATGAAAGCAGAACTACTCAAATGAAAGGGAATTAAATAATGACTTTGTTAAGTACTCAGCACCTGATGATAAAATGAAATACCTGGGAATCTTACTAACTAGCAACACTAGAGAAACAATAAATATTAACTATATTCATATACTAAGTCAAATAAAATCATTAATGCAGAAATGGAATAAGATGTTTTATACAATGGAAGATAGGTTGTATATAATGAAATCAGTCATTTTCCCAAAATTGTTATATTATATACAATCCTTTTCCATCCCTCCTACTAAAAAATGTATACAGCAATACAATAAAATGATGCTGAATTTCCTTTGGTTTAAAAATAAGCCTAGAATCACACTTAACAACCATTTAAAATGTTGGGAGAAGGGTGGCATTAATCTACCAGATATAGAGATTTATTCATTGGCATCAATTACTAAAACAGTTACTCTGTGACTGAACTCAACCTATACAGCCAAATGGAAATTAATTCATGAATCTCTATGTAGTATCATTAGTAACTCGGACCATAAACAAATATAATATAAATCCAACAAAAGTCTTTTATAATGTGATGAGATAACATATTTAATAAAAGTATAAAAACAAAGTATGTAATTGTTACTGAAACAATAATACTGTTTAAAAAATATATAAACATGAACCCAGATATAAAGATATATTTTTTATATTACTTCCTTGTACACAAGAATGTATAACTACATTTGATTCAAATGTAATTAAAGAGCGTAAAGAAAAATAAGTGATTTATTGGTATCAAATACTAAATGGCAATACATTACTCACACTAGATCAAATCAAAAGGAAATTTGAGTTAGATGATAAAGTGTGGCTACCAATACAACAAATAAGACAGTACATCACAAATAAGCTAGAATTGATGACACCAACTTTTAAAAATAATATTCCTAAGTTCATAGATCTTGTGATACTTTTAATGTTGTTGTGTCTTTCGGCTTTTCCCAGTTAGGGGTCGCCACAGCGGAACTCCGGTCCGCTAATGATTGGCCGTAGATTTTTACTACTTATAAAGGGCAAGGATATCTATCCAAAATTCATCAGACACTTAAAGAAACAAAGTTCTATACCAATAATAGTTGTTGGAATTATTATAATCAGGTTAATCAAAAGGATTCTGATAAAAATGAAAAATAAATTATCCTTTTATCACCAAGCCTTACCACCAAGTCAGTTCAGTGGAAACTATACGTGTGGAAATTCCTACATAGATCCTTTCTAACCCCTCATAGATTAGAACTGTGTGCGTCTTTCGGCTTTTCCCGGTTAGGGGTCGCCACAGCGGAACTCCGGTCCGCTAATGATTGGCAGTAGAGTTTTACATGCTGGCTTGCCGGGCCTAACGCACAACCTTTAACGAAGGAACGCCCATTCACGCATGTCGTCACACAGTAGACGCTTTAACTGAGAATCGAACGGGCAACGTCTAACTGTGAGGCGACAACGCTACCGCAGCACCACCACCGCAGTCTTCCCTCATAGATTAGAACTAATATACAAAAAACATATTGATTGTTGGAGATGTAAAATGCATACAAAAGCAGATTGGGAACACGTGTTTTTTGATTGTCATTCACTGAATAAATATTGGTTTGAAATTAATTATTTCTTTCAAAAATCTTTAATGATACTTTTCAGTTAACCAAGTCATTAGTTTTGTTTAATGTACCCATACCACAATGTGTCCCAAAAGTAAAATATCCTTTACTGTGGACATTGCTTTCCATTGCATGTAAAGCCATAACAATGTACTAGAAGAATAAAGCACCACCAACGTTTCAAGATTTCAAGAAAATCGCAGTCTTCATGTCTTGAATGGAAGTAGCAACCATAAAGAAAAACACTGATCATACATCTTTTATTGGCAGAAAGTTGATGAAATATTGAACAAAACAAATTGATCTGATTATTCAGCATAGCATCTTATCTGAACAGAGGAAGGATGACAAGGAGACATGGTAGTGGAATGAGGAAGTACAGGAGAGTCTACAGAAAAAGAGGTTGGCAAAGAAGAAGTGGGATTGTCAGAGAGATGAAGAAAGTAGACAGGAGTATAAGAAGATGAGGTGCATGGCAAAGAGAGAGGTGGTGAAGGCTAAGGATAAGGCATATGAAGAGTTGTATGAAAGGTTGGACACTAAGGAGGGAGAAAAGGACCTGTACCGATTGGCTAGACAGAGGGACTGAGGTAGGAAAGATGTACAGCAGGTAAAGGTGATAAAGGATAATGAGGGAAACATACTCACAAGCAAGGAGTGTGTGTTGAGGAGATGGAAAGAGTATTTTGAGGGGTTGATGAATGAAGAGAATGAGAGGGAGAGAAGGTTGGATGATGTAGGGATAGTGAATTATGAAGTACAATGAATTAGCAAGGAGGAAGTAAGGATAGCTATGAAGAGAATGAAGAATGGAAAGGCTGTTGGCCCAGATGACATACCTGTGGAAGCAAGGAGGTGTTTAGGTGAAATGGCAGTGGAGTTTTTAACCAGATTGCTTAATGAAATCTTGGAAAGTGAGAGGATGCCTGAGGAATGGAGAAAAAGTGTTTTGGTACCTATTTTTAAGAATAAGGGTGATGTGCAGAGCTGTAGTAACTACAGATGGATTAAATTGATCAGTCACAGCATGAAGTTATGGGAAAGAGTAGTGGAAGCAAGGTTAAGAAGGGACATGATGATTAGTGATCAGCAGTATGGTTTCATGCCAGGAAAGAGCACTACAGATGTGATCTTTGCTCTGAGAGTGTTGATGGAGAAGTACAGAGAATGTTGAAAGGAGTTGCATTGTGTTTTTGTAGACTTAGAGAAAGCATATGACAGGGTGCCTAGAGAGGAGTTGTGGTATTGTATGAGGAAGTCAGGAGTGTCAGAAAAGTATGTAAGAGTGGTACAGGATATGTACGAGGGTAGTGTGACAGCGGTGAGGTCTGCAGTGGGAGTGACGGATGTGTTTAAGGTGGAGGTGGGGGTTACATCAAGGATCAACTCTGAGCCCTTTCTTATTTGTAATGGTGATGGACAGGTTGACAGACGAGATCAGACAGGAGTCCCTGTGGACTACGATGTTTGCAGATGACATTGTGATCTGTAGTGAGAGTAGAGAACAGGTGGAGGAGACCCTGGAGAGATGGAGATATGCTCTAGAGAGAAGAGGAATGAAGGTCAGCAGGACTAAGACAGAATATATGTGTGTAAATGAGAGGGCGGATAGAGGAATGGTGAGGATGCAAGGAGTAGAGGTGGCGAAGGTGGATGAGTTTAAATACTTGGGGTCAATAGTTCAGAGTAACAGTCAGTGTGGAAGAGAGTTGAAGAAGAGAGTACAGGCAGGATGGAGTGGGTGGAGAAGTGTGTCAGGAGTGATTTGTGACAGACGCGTACCTGTAAGAGTGAAAGGGAAGGTCTACAAGAGGGTAGTGAGACCAGCTATGTTATATGGGTTGGAGACAGTGGCATTGACAAAAAGGCAGGGGTTTGAGCTGGATGTGGCAGAATTAAAGCTGTTAAGATTTGCACTGGGTGTGACGAGTGTGGACAGGATTAGGAATAAGTATATTAGAG
This sequence comes from Protopterus annectens, assembly GCF_019279795.1. Lineage (NCBI taxonomy): Eukaryota > Metazoa > Chordata > Ceratodontiformes > Protopteridae > Protopterus > Protopterus annectens. The sequence goes on from NC_056728.1 coordinate 1,005,059,606, forward strand.
GGTCAGCCCAGGTTGAAAGGTTTGGAGACAAAGCCAGAGAGGCACGATTATGTTGGTTTGGACATATGCTGAGGAGGGATGCTGAGTATATTGTGAAGAAGATGCTAAAGATGAAGCTACCAGGTAACAGGAAAAGAGGAAGGCCTAAGATAAGGTTTATGGATGTGGTGAGAGACGACATGCAGGTGGTTGGTGTGACACAGCAAGATGCAAAGGACAGGAAGAAATGGAAACAGGTGATCTGCTGTGGCGACCCCTAATGGGAACAGCTGAAAGAAGATGATGATTCAGCATAGCATCTTAATACAAATTGCATATTGTATATGGAAACACATGATGTTATAGATTGTATACTTAGGCAAGTGTATATAGTTTCTTATGTAAATAGTTGACTAGTTGATTATGTCATATTATTTTATATTTCACTATTTATGGTTCAATCTATTTGAAGATATGAAAAAAATGTTAATAAAAATTATTTTGAGTAAAAAATTAAGCATTATCTAGACATTGCTGATAGTATTAGAGACCTAGGTATACAAGAACATCAGGGATTATAATTCATGAAATGTGTTAAAAATATCAAAACAATGGACTTGAGACAAATGGAACTATTACTCAAGGTTATAACCAAAAGACAGCCAGCTATGTTGTGCTCCCTTTAAAAGTCCAAGTGTAGGGTGATTCTAGGGTATAATCTTATATACTGCTAACTCTCAAATGGAGATTTATGACAACTGGAGTCTGTTCAAAGAAAACGCATGAAAAAACTCAGAGGACTGAGGACTAATACATACTAAGAGAAACCTCAAAAATAGTTTTATTCCGTAGAGGGTGTAGAGTACTATGGTGAAATGCATGTGTAGTTTATACAATCAATAGATAATACAAATTTAATAAATTAGTTATGATTAAAACTAATTGGACAATATCCTAACATTGTCCAAAGGAATCAATGTTTAGAAAGGACTTGAAGTGGTGAATCCTATGCTGTTGGTAGCCAGTCTCATCTTGGTGTGGTACCGTGGTTTGTACAGAGTGCAGCTAAATGCAGCTAAACAGTGTAAGTATGGATAACTGTCTTCAGATCAGTTTCTTTTATATATCTTAGTAGCTATGTTTCTTCTACTGTATTTGTAAGACAGTAATAGGTAAAGATCAGAAATTTTAAACATAAGATTGCAGTGATGTACGTATGCTACGTATTTCAATGTATAGCTAGTGGGAGAGAAGATATGAAAGAGAAAGTTGCTCAAGTATTATCTGTAGAAGGGATGGTACTTCCCAATATGGTCTTCTACTGTCTACCAGTAAGACCAGATTATATAAGTCTGGGATTAGCTTCTAAAGTCAAATCAATGTAATGGGCAGGCAACACAAGACACACTGGGTTTAACAGCACCACAGGGACAAGTTGGGTAGGATGGAAAGAAATGCAAAATAGCAACAGAGCAATGCCAGCTTTTACAATTTAAACATTATCATGGTTTGCCTGTTTTAAATAAGAAAATATACTTTACAGCTCCTCCCACAGTTCTGAGAGCATTAATACCTTTGCACTACACTCAAAAAATGTATCGCAAATCATTGTTAACTGGTTCTAACCAAGAAAATGTTTACAACTCCAAGAAGAAACATATGTGAAGTAAAACAACAAACTTAAATTAAAACTAACTGGAATAGACAGCTTGTTGGCTGTTGGTGAAGCACCCACCAAGAGAAGAAAATGCTGAGAGAAGAAAGGAGCCACTTTTGAGATTTTTAAGTATTTTTCCTATGTTTATTTGCTAAGTTTTTCTGCATAGCCACCTATTTTGAGCATTTTCTGGCTTGTTAAATTTGATTTCTGCATTAGTAACTGTATTTAGAGCACAACCTAGAGCTGTTTACTGAATTTCCTGTTTGCACTTATTTTTAGAATCGTTTTTTTCTCAAAACTTGCATTTTATATGTCTTTGGCCTAGCACTCTTGTGTGGGGTCATTTACTGCACTGTTATAACTTGTTGATACTTGTGAACCTCTGCTATCTCTGAAAAAACAAAAAAAACAAAAAATCTTGCTTTTTTCCCACTTTTCTGAGATTTAAAAAAGTTCAGTTACAGGCTTGCTGTTCTTGAACTGTTTGTAAGTTTCTGTGAGGCCATTTTTTGCTTGGGCTAAAGGGAAGTCTCTCTGTTGATCAGTGGCAGTGAAAAACATTGAGCAGCCTGCCTGCCCTTGTGAGAGTGGTTACTGACTTGAAACTGTAGTTTTATTGGCCATTTTGCTTCAATTCCAAAACTCCTTCATCTTCCTCTCCTAAAACCTGGTTGCCTCATGGTTTTGGCATCTTTCAGGCTTGTTGGCTGTTGGTGAAGAACCCACCAAGAGGAGAAAATGCTGAGAGAAGAAAGGAGCCACTTTTGAGATTTTAAGTATTTTTCCTCTGTTTATTTGCTAAGTTTTTCTGCATAGCTGCCTATTTTGAGCATTTTCTGACTTGTTAAATTTGATTTCTGCATTAGTAACTGTATTTAGAGCACAACCTAGAGCTGTTTACTGAATTTCCTGTTTGCACTTATTTTTAAAATCGTTTTTTTCTCAAAACTTGCATTTTATCTGTCTTTGGCCTAGCACTCTTGTGTGGGGTCATTTACTGCACTGTTATAACTTGCTGATACTTGTGAACCTCTGCTATCTCTGAAAAAACAAAAAAACAAAAAATCTTTCTTTTTTCCCACTTTTCTGAGATTTAAAAAAGTTCAGTTACAGGCTTGCTGTTCTTGAACTGTCTGTAAGTTTCTGTGAGGCCATTTTTTGCTTGGGCTAAAGGGAAGTCTCTCTGTTGATCAGTGGCAGTGAAAAACATTGAGCAGCCTGCCTGCCCCTGTGGGAGTGGTTACTGACTTAAAACTGTAGTTTTATTGGCCATTTTGCTTCAATTCCAAAACTCCTTCATCTTCCTCTCTTAAAACCTGGTTGCCTCGTGGTTTTGGCATCTTTTCAGGCTTGTTGGCTGTTGGTGAAGCACCCTCCAAGAGGAGAAAACGCTGAGAGAAGAAAGGAGCCACTTTTGAGATTTTAAGTATTTTTCCTCTGTTTATTTGCTAAGTTTTTCTGCATAGCTGCCTATTTTGAGCATTTTCTGGCTTGTTAAATTTGATTTCTGCATTAGTAACTGTATTTAGAGCACAACCTAGAGCTGTTTACTGAATTTCCTGTTTGCACTTATTTTTAAAATTGTTTTTTTCCTCAAAACTTGCATTTTATCTGTCTTTGGCCTAGCACTCTTGTGTGGGGTCATTTACTGCACTGTTATAACTTGTTGATACTTGTGAACCTCTGCTATCTCTGAAAAAAAAACAAAAAAATCTTGCTTTTTTCCCACTTTTCTGAGATTTAAAAAAGTTCAGTTACATGCTTGCTGTTCTTGAACTGTTTGTAAGTTTCTGTGAGGCCATTTTTTGCTTGGGCTAAAGGGAAGTCTCTCTGTTGATCAGTGGCAGTGAAAAACATTGAGCAGTCTGCTTGCCCCTGTGGGAGTGGTTACTGACTTGAAACTGTAGTTTTATTGGCCATTTTGGGTCAATTCCAAAACTCCTTCATCATCCTCTCTTAAAACCCTCTTTTGCGCGGTTTTGCACATTTTTGTGCATAGCGCAACAGTGGGCAGCGCCGCCTAATTGGGTTTAAACTATTCTTGGCTCCACAAAGTCTGCTCTTCACTTTTTCCCTTATAATTGCCCTATCTCTCAATTTAAACACCATATTCTCATTCTAAGGCCCTACACTGGTCCAATTAAGTAATCCTACAAGTCAGCACTATTAAACCATAAGCACTACTTACTCTTATACTCTCTACGATTACCCTGTCCTCTATTGGTCCGTCTTAAATTCAGTTTCCCTATTACTCTAGCATGTCCAAATGTCAGTCAATGGTTTCCTCAGCAGTCCAGCTGGTGAATCTGGGAATTTTGAGGCAATGTTACAACTGTCTCATGTAGACGGACAACCCTCTCCTCCTCCAAACAGGTTCAAATATATGTGAGAGATGCAACTATTTAGCCAAACTGGAGGCTGAGCTCTCTCATCTCAAAACTGGTGTAACCAGTCAGGAGGAGAAGGTAACCTCACACAACACAATTCCAGTATCACATAGTCCCACCACATCAGCGAACCAAACACATAAATACACAAAAACATACTCGGAGGCTATAAATAAAAATCTACCTAAGCAACAGAGACCTCCAAAGCAGACATCCAAGCAAATGCTACCTCAAAACAAAACACACACAACACATAACCCAAAAAGTCAGTGTGCCAAGCAGCCACAGCCCTTAAGGCTGAATAACACACCTGATACTCTTGTTATAGGTGACTCTATTGTCAGACACACTGACGTCCCGCTCACCAGGCTGAATAAAGAGAAGGTCACGGTGAGCTGCCTGTTGGGTGCTAGGATCCGACACATAACGCAAGCACTCAGGTCACTCCAAAGCAAATAGAAATATGACTCAGTCATTGTACATGTTGGTGTGAATGACCTGAGACGTACCTCCCTGGACTACATGAAAAGAGACATAGAGGAGCTCTCTGATCATGTAGCCCAGGCTGATATGACCCTGACCTTGAGCAGCATCTTACCCTCACCTAGAATGATGCCACAGTACAAAGACAAAATGATCGATTTTAACAATTGGCTAAATTTTTGGTGTCATTCAAAGGGGATCCAGTGTCTGTCAGCCTGGGATGACATGCTCGACAAGCCACGTTGCTTCGCTAGGGATGGCTTGCACCTGTCACCACTGGGCTTTCGGATATTGGCAAAGGCTCTTGCCACCCCCATAGTGCCTTTTTTAGGCAAGGCTCAAAAGTCAAACCCACCCCCATAGACAGCACAAGGAACAAGAAACCAAGGGTAATGCTGCTAAATGCCAGAAGTCTTAACCTCAAGATGCACGCACTCGAAGCTCTCCTCAGTATGGAGAACATCGATATCTGTGCAGTGACAGAAACCTGGTTCAAGGCTCCAGAGAGCACCCCAGCACTACCAGGCTATACCTCATATCATGCTTTTCTACCCCAAAACCCGGACTGAACCACAAAAGGAGGAGGAGTTTCCATATTTATCAAGGATATCCACACCTCCAGGTTAGTGGCATTGCACAAAGTATCGGAGACCATCCATGTGCAACTAACAGTGGGCAAGACTGCTTTTCAGTTTATAGCATCCTACAGACCACCCTCTCAAAGTCAGGAATCCCACTCGGCTTTCCTGAAAACATTGGAGAACATGAAGATCTTTCCGAACACCATTATATTGGGTGACTTCAACTACCCAAACATTGACTGGGAGCAGTACTCAAGCCCCAGCACCTTAGCCCAAAGATTCCTGGAAATTATAAACTCAAATGCTATGGAACAACTAGTCACCACTCCCACAAGAGGGAACATACTAGACCTGATCATTACCAACATGGGGACTCTATGCTCCACACCAGAAGTATATCCCTCATTGGTAAGATCAGACCATAAATTAATTTCACTGGATGTCCACATCCCGACCTCACCCCCAGCCCAGAAAACCACAGTGAAAAACTTCTCAAAAGCAAACTTCTCACTTCTCAAAACTGAAGTGGAATCCTTCAAGGCCCCAGGGCCAGTGGAAACTACGGCCCAAACTGCAGAATCCTATATAAATGCATTCTACAGACATCTCCAGGAATGCATGGATCATGCTATCCCAAACAAAACCAAGACCCAATCATCCAAAGGCAGGCGTCCAGTCTGGTCGAACCCTGCCATAAATAAACTGTACAACAGAAGGAGGAAGCTACTACATGACAGAGCAAAATCCCTAATAGGGAAGGCATCTCTGATCAGTACTAGCAAAAAATTACGATCCCTCATAAAATCCTTCAAGGCCAGCTTCGAGAGAAAAATTGCACAGGACACCAAACACAATCATAAGGCTTTTTTCAGTTATGTTAGAAACCTGGGATGCAACTCCCAGACTTGTTCTGAGTTGATTCTAAATGACAAAAAATACACTGAACCCACAGACATCGCCAATATCCTGGCAGACAGGTTCAGTGCAAACTTCTCCACCCCCTCCCCCCCAAAAGAGCAAGTATCTATCCCGGCAGAGGGCTGCCTCCCAAACATCTCAGATGCTCAGGTGAAGACTGCCCTCTCCAAAGCAAAAAACACTGCTTCCATGGGACCAGATGGCGTCCCAGGTTGCGTCCTACATGAACTACAAGATGAACTAATCCCTCAAATAAAACAGCTATACAATCTCAGCCTCACTACAGGATATGTGCCCACAGAATGGCGTACAGCAACAGTGGTCCCACTCCACAAAGGTGGAGCCTCTACGGACCCTGGAAACTATCGCCCCATAAGCCTGACTAGCTTAGTCTGCACGGCTATGGAGAGGATCATCATGGAGCTCATAAACAAAGACATTGGGGACCTACAGACACTAGATCCTACCCAGTTCGGCTTTGTCAAGGGCAGATCCTGCCTTTTGAACCTGGTTGACTTCTTTGAAACAGTCACCAAAGCCATAGATGAAGGGAAGGTAGTCCACACAGCCTATCTGGACCTTGCAAAGGCATTTGACACAATACCCCACTCGGGCATCATAGATAAGCTATCCAGCTTAAATATAAACCCCTATGTCACAAGATGGGTCACAAACTGGCTCAAAGACAGAACCCACAGAGTGAGAGTTGCTGGAGCCATGTCAGACTCAAAACCGGTCACAAGTGGCATCCCACAGGGTTCTGTCCTGGGACCACTCTTGTTCGGAATATACTTTTCCGAGGTACAGGCAAACGTGGGAGGACTATGGCTCACCAAGTTCGCAGATGACTGCAAACTGGGTGCCATAATCAACTCTCCAGCTGACACAAACATCCTTCAAAAAGGTCTCACAGAGACAGATAACTGGTGCCAGCGCCATGGTCTAAAGCTAAATGCCAAAAAATGTATAGTCATACCCTTTGGCAAAAACAATGTGCCCACAAATTACCACATAGGCGGAAACCCATTAAGTACAGAGAACGTTATTAGGGACCTGAGGACCCAAGTTGATAGCAATCTCTCCTTTGAAAACCACATTGCCAAAGTGGTTAGAAAGACCTTCTACATAGCCCACCTCATCACGAATGGTTTCACATCTAGATCAAGAGAGGTAATCGTGCCCCTTTATTCATCCCTCATCAGGCCCATCATAGAATACAATGCCCCTTTTGGGATGTACCTTACCCGACACCTGCAGCAATTATAAAGACCCCAAAAGTATCTCACCAAGAGGATCAAGGGTCTCAAACAGATGCCATATGCTGCTCGGTTAAAAAAACTCCAGCTCTACTCAGTTGCATACCGCCTACCTCGAGGCGATCTATGCCTGACATACAAAGCTATGTCAAATCCAGAATTAATGGACATGCTTCACCTCAGTAAATCTAAATCCCTTAGAGCCACATGCTCGAGGGACTTGAACCTCTGCACAGAAATAAATAGAACTTGCTGGAGGGACAGGTTCATAACCCAGAGGCTCCCTTCGCTCGGGAATAGAATTCCAGTTCATGTGAGGCAGAGCACCTCACTGAATCTCTTCAAGAAGAATCACGATAAGTGGATGGGGGATCGTAGGTTTGTCCCAGGGATTACTCCCATGTCACTATTAGACAGAGGCACAGTAAACTAAACCTTAAAAGGGCACAGTATACTCAAATCAAGGGGTGGCGTAAGCCATACAGAATCGGGCTAGGCTTATAATTGCCCCAGGGCAGATAGCCTAGTATGAACCTATGAACCTATAAGAGCAAACTAATAAAGTAATGCAAGCATGCAATGTAAAAACCAAGAAAAATCCAAAATACTTAAGTAGCATGAGAGAGCAATATGCATGTTGCATATATAATTTAAATACAGCATTACATTTATGATCACTAACTCTAATGTAGGTAAAAATATATTTCAGATCCTGTGGTTCAACAAGTACCAAAGCAATGAAGCAGAAAGGGTATATTAAAAAAAAACCTTCAAGAATGGATGAACATTGTGATGTCCCCACACAGGGCCAGTAATTGAGGAACCTCAATCCTTACCACTGACATTGGAGAGGGATGTTCAGTTGGAATACAAATGGATACACTCAGTATTTCCAGATGCAGGCCTCTGTGCATCAAGTACAATTTCCCTTAAGAGCACATAGAGAACATAGTCAGTCTGGGGTCCAGATTTTTCTATCTGTCTCTCCCAGATCCCCATTAAGGCTCCCCACTGGTACAGCTGCAGAGTTAAGTCCTCAGCCGAGTGCCCAAGCCAAGCCCTTCACCACTTTCTCTCTGAAACTAGTGCTTTGTGTTCCTACTCCAAGTAGCTGACACACACACTCCTTGAGATTTAATTTTTACACACACACACACACACACACACACACACACACACACACACACACACACACACACACACCTGGGAAAGGCTGGCACAGATTTACCCACTGTGCCCTTTTCTGCCCAGACTATAAGGTAGTTATCACTGCCACCACGCACTACAAAGCCAGCTACCTAATGCTCTTGCAAGGGTACCCAATTATACTGAGTGAAATTAATATTAATATAAATGGTAATGCTGACCAAACAGCAAGGCTTTCAGGAGTGACCAGAGTTATCATCAAATAAATATATGAAAATACTGTCAAAGCTTAAATATTTTCTAAAAACATACCACTGTCAAAATTTGTGTGTATACTGATTATGTCTAAATGTATCTGTAATTTTTCTATGTGCAGCTTTTCTCCCCGGGCCTCTGCTGAAAAGGGCCTTTTCGACTCAGTCAGACACCCCTGGTTAACAAATGTAAAATAAAATAAAATAAAATAAAATAAAAAAAGGACCACCCTCAATGAAAAGTTTAAATATATTTAGTAATAAATAATTAAATAACAACATACTAAATATCTATTTACACTAAACACCAGAGTTTCAATCAAAGGAAATATTACAAATAACACAACTGGAAAAATTCATACATTTACAGAAAAACAATACTTATTCTCACTATATTTTCCTAATTGATTTTGGGAACTACTAACCCTGGTCAAGATGAAGTGGGAGACTGGTCTTCCTCATTTGTCAGGTTCCAAGAACAGATCCTGAGACTTCAGTCTCTTCTAATATTAAAACAATATTTCTGTATAGAATGACATCACATACATCTGGTCATCTAGCAATTCTATCACCCTTATCAAAAATATTAGAGAGAGTGGTTCATGCCCAGCTTATGCATTACCTCCAAAAAAAACCTACTATCTACTATCTACATCCCAGCATAGCTTTAGGCCTTCCCACAGCACTACCACAGCACTGCTCTCATTCTCCAGCATTGTGAATCTACATAGAAACAAAGATCTATTCATATCCTCCATATTCCTAGACTTATCCAAAGCCTTCGATATGGTTAACCATAGTATGCTCCTAAAAACCCTAGCTATCCTGAACATCAGTTCCTCTACCATATCCTGGTTCTCTAACTATTTATCTAACCGACAACAGGCAGTTCTATGGAAATACCAATTGTCCCACCTACTTTCAGTAGCCATAGGTGTCCCTCAAGGGTCCATCCTTGGTCCCTTACTATTTTTACTATTCACTAACCAGATAGCCTCATCCTCACCTTCTACCTCTATAGTTCAATACGCTGATGACACCACCATTATATGTGCCGCACCCACCCTGAAGGAACTAAAAACCATCACCCAAAATAACTTTACCCTAGCAGAAGAATGGTTCACCAATATCAAACTTATACTCAGCCCAAAGAAACCCAAATATATTTTCTTCATTCCTGGAAGATCTCCTCCAGTAAACAGTAATTTTGACATAAAATCCAAAGATAATACACTAATCACCCCAACAACTCACACAAAACTATTAAGCATAGAAATCGACAATAATCTAAAATACGACACACATATTGCCCAAACAATCAAGAAGGTCAACAAAAAGATCGGCCTCCTTTATAGGAACCAACAGTTTGTCTAAAATCACCAAAGCCACGATTGCAAGAACTCATCTCCTATCTACCCTCCTGTATGCCTCTCCTATCTTAACCAAACTTCGTCACCCAGAACTAACCAAGATGGAATCTTGCTACAAAAAGATTGCCAAGTTTGCTACCAAAGCCAACCATAGGTCTCATCACTGCTTGGCCATCAAGCAGCTGAACTGGCTTGAGTTTCCTCAACTCCTCCTCCTTCTTAATCAACTCACTATTGCCCACAAGCTATACTACCTTCCTGAAAAAAAACACTGCCCTTCAGCAGCTTATTCACCCCTACACCACCTCCAGAACCTTAAGATCCACTAATTAGAACAACAAAAATGTCATTAAACACAGAAATGAGGCTGGCAAACCTCTATTTGCCTGCTCTATTGCCAGAACCTGGAATACACTCCCAAATCACATAACCTCGACAACCTCTACTTCCCGATTTAAAAATAAAATCTCAAAACCCACTACACAAAAAACTGGCTCTGCCCATGCCACCCCCCCAGGTTAAGCCTTATCAGCTCACTGTTGCTGAGATCCCACTAAGAACAAAATGGTGGCTCACCACTCTGCTGTACTATCCTATAGTTCTAAAAAAAGTTTGTTACTGCTAAGTATGTTCTACTGTAAATTCTTCCTGTATGTTAATGCACATCTGTTATATTATAAAATGTGTATCTGTTGTATTATTTTGCACTTGGAGCTTTTCTCCCTGGGCCTCTGCTGAAAATGGACCTGTGTCCAGTCAGACTTTCCTGGTAAACAAATGTAAAATAAAATAAAATAAATACAAAAATGAATATAATCTGACTTCTGGTTTCCATGTTAACTCCAGCACTAGAAGTTGCCAGGAGTTAAGCACCTACATGTCAATAATACACACACAAGAGTATTGCTTAGATCTGGTACAGCTGCTGGAAGTCCATAAAACCATAAAACACTTCCCTACTTCCCACAGGAGCTAATAAAGAATACTTCTTACAGACATTGCATCTCTGGCATCTTTCAAAACTGTGAGATAATATCTTTAAGGCCTAGGCCCAGTATTTAATTTCTTTACTATTTTTAAGTTTGAGATTAACTTCTTCTCTTCCAGTATTCTCAGTTACAATATATACATTTA